>NC_138772.1:387483648-388083648 GCF_965119305.1 Pelophylax lessonae
TTTGTTCACTGTACCCCACAAAGATTGTGTTCACTGTACCCCACAAAGATTGTGTTCACTGCACCCCAAAAGGATTGTCTTCACTGCACCCCACAAAGATTGTGTTCACTGTACCCCACAAGGATTGTCTTCACTGCACCCCACAAGGATTGTCTTCACTGCACCCCACAAAGATTGTGTTCACTGTACCCCACAAAGATTGTGTTCACTGCACCACAAAAGGATTGTCTTCACTGCACCCACAAAGATTGTGTTCACTGTACCCCACAAAGATTGTGTTCACTGTACCCCACAAAGATTTTGTTCACTGCACCCCACAAAGATTGTGTTCACTGTACCCCACAAAGATTGTGTTCACTGCACCCCAAAAGGATTGTCTTCACTGCACCCCACAAAGATTGTGTTCACTGTACCCCACAAAGATTGTGTTCACTGCACCCCAAAAGGATTGTCTTCACTGCACCCCACAAAGATTGTGTACACTGTACCCCACAAGGATTGTCTTCACTGCACCCCACAAGGATTGTCTTCACTGCACCCCACAAAGATTGTGTTCACTGTACCCCACAAAGATTGTGTTCACTGCACCACAAAAGGATTGTCTTCACTGCACCCCACAAAGATTGTGTTCACTGTACCCCACAAAGATTGTGTTCACTGTACCCCACAAAGATTTTGTTCACTGCACCCCACAAAGATTGTGTTCACTGTACCCCACAAAGATTGTGTTCACTGCACCCCAAAAGGATTGTCTTCACTGCACCCCACAAAGATTGTGTTCACTGTACCCCACAAAGATTGTGTTCACTGTACCCCACAAAGATTTTGTTCACTGCACCCCACAAAGATTGTGTTCACTGTACCCCACAAAGATTGTGTTCACTGTACCCCACAAAGATTTTGATCACTGCACCCCACAAGGATTGTCTTCACTGCACCCCACAAGGATTGTCTTCACTGCACCCCACAAAGATTGTGTTCACTGTACCCCACAAAGATTGTGTTCACTGCACCCCAAAAGGATTGTCTTCACTGCACCCCACAAAGATTGTGTTCACTGTAATCCACAAAGATTGTGTTCACTGTACCCCACAAAGATTTTGTTCACTGCACCCACAAGGATTGTCTTCACTGCACCCCACAAGGATTGTCTTCACTGCACCCCACAAGGATTGTGTTCACTGTACCCCACAAAGATTGTGTTCACTGCACCCCAAAAGGATTTTCTTCACTGCACCCCACAAAGATTGTGTTCACTGCACCCCACAAAGATTGTGTTCACTGTACCCCACAAAGATTGTGTTCACTGTACCCCCCAAAGATTTTGTTCACTGCACCTCACAAGGATTGTCTTCACTGCACCCCACAAGGATTGTCTTCACTGCACCCCACAAAGATTGTGTTCACTGTACCCCACAAAGATTTTGTTCACTGTACCCCACAAAGATTGTGTTCACTGTACCCCACAAAGATTTTGTTCACTGCACCCCACAAAGATTGTGTTCACTGCACCCCAAAAGGATTGTCTTCACTGCACCCCACAAAGATTGTGTTCACTGTACCCCACAAGGATTGTCTTCACTGCACCCCACAAAGATTGTGTTCACTGTACCCCACAAAGATTGTGTTCACTGTACCCCCCAAAGATTTTGTTCACTGCACCCCACAAGGATTGTCTTCACTGCACCCCACAAAGATTGTGTTCACTGTACCCCACAAAGATTGTGTTCACTGTACCCCCCAAAGATTTTGTTCACTGCACCCCACAAGGATTGTCTTCACTGCACCCCACAAGGATTGTCTTCACTGCACCCCACAAAGATTGTGTTCACTGTACCCCACAAAGATTTTGTTCACTGTACCCCACAAAGATTGTGTTCACTGTACCCCACAAAGATTTTGTTCACTGCACCCCACAAAGATTGTGTTCACTGCACCCCAAAAGGATTGTCTTCACTGCACCCCACAAAGATTGCGTTCACTGTACCCCACAAGGATTGTCTTCACTGCACCCCACAAAGATTGTGTTCACTGTACCCCACAAAGATTGTGTTCACTGTACCCCCCAAAGATTTTGTTCACTGCACCCCACAAGGATTGTCTTCACTGCACCCCACAAAGATTGTGTTCACTGTACCCCACAAAGATTTTGTTCACTGCACCCCACAAAGATTGTGTTCACTGCACCCCAAAAGGATTGTCTTCACTGCACCCCACAAAGATTGTGTTCACTTTACCCCACAAGGATTGTCTTCACTGCACCCCACAAGGATTGTCTTCACTGCACCCCACAAAGATTGTGTTCACTGTACCCCACAAAGATTGTGTTCACTGTACCCCCCAAAGATTTTGTTCACTGCACCCCACAAGGATTGTCTTCACTGCACCCCACAAGGATTGTCTTCACTGCACCCCACAAAGATTGTGTTCACTGTACCCCACAAAGATTGTGTTCACTGTACCCCCCAAAGATTTTGTTCACTGCACCCCACAAGGATTGTCTTCACTGCACCCCACAAGGATTGTCTTCACTGCACCCCACAAAGATTGTGTTCACTGTACCCCACAAAGATTGTGTTCACTGTACCCCACAAAGATTTTGTTCACTGCACCCCACAAAGATTGTGTTCACTGCACCCCAAAAGGATTGTCTTCACTGCACCCCACAAAGATTGTGTTCACTGTACCCCACAAGGATTGTCTTCACTGCACCCCACAAGGATTGTCTTCACTGCACCCCACAAAGATTGTGTTCACTGTACCCCACAAAGATTGTGTTCACTGCACCCCAAAAGGATTGTCTTCACTGCACCCCACAAAGATTGTGTTCACTGTACCCCCCAAAGATTTTGTTCACTGCACCCCACAAGGATTGTCTTCACTGCACCCCACAAGGATTGTCTTCACTGCACCCCACAAAGATTGTGTTCACTGTACCCCACAAAGATTGTGTTCACTGTACCCCCCAAAGATTTTGTTCACTGCACCCCACAAGGATTATCTTCACTGCACCCCACAAAGATTGTGTTCACTGTACCCCACAAAGATTTTGTTCACTGTACCCCACAAAGATTGTGTTCACTGTACCCCACAAAGATTTTGTTCACTGCACCCCACAAAGATTGTGTTCACTGCACCCCAAAAGGATTGTCTTCACTGCACCCCACAAAGATTGTGTTCACTGTACCCCACAAGGATTGTCTTCACTGCACCCCACAAGGATTGTCTTCACTGCACCCCACAAAGATTTTGTTCACTGCACCCCAAAAGGATTGTGTTCACTGCACTCCAAAAAGATTGTGTTCACTGCAGCCCACACACAGAAAAATGGATGTGGATCACTGACACCTGCCTATCTCCTATCCCACACCACACAGCAATATCGATTGTAGTTTGTAGAACACACTGACCCTATAATTCAGCAGACTCTATCCCTAAAATGCCTACAACTCGCCCTGCCTAAACACTCCAACCTGACCCTAAATTCTATCCGGACACCAATTCGTTTTCCCTGCCTATCTTTCCCTAATCAGCAGCCAGCACGTATGTGTGCTCTGTCCCTGAGCTAAGCAGCAGAATGACGCTGCTGCGGCTGCCTCGAACTTATAAAGACTTGGTCACATGCTTCAGACGGCCAATCACAGCTACTCATACATTTGCAGGCATGGCTGGGATAGCTTAAGGCACACCAGTTAAACGATTGTTGATTGGCTGTTGAAAGCCCGCCATGAAAAGAGCGCCAAAACATGCAAAACCCGGAAATAAAACGACCGAACACGGATTTTTTACCCGAACATACAGTAAAGTGTCCGTGTCCGTGTTCGGGTAACAAAAATCCAATTATTCGGTACGAACACGAATAATACAGTCCGTGTTCGCTCAACACTATTTAGGATCTATTAATACAGGGAAAAATAAGTAAGCAGTGAAATTAAATCTATAATGAAAGCAGGAAATACACGCTACTTTGCATTTCGTTCAGTATCAGAAATAAATACAGTGTCCAAAACTTTAAGAATAAAACTTTATAAAGATATAATTAGACCAACTGTAACATATGGATCTGTAAAGTAGTGTTTGGTACTGTTGGATATGAAGCTGCTTCATTTATGGGAATGGAAGGTGTTGAGGGAAATGTATAGAGCAGTATGTGAGAATGGACTCTAGAGGATAAGAACGATTGAAGAAATAGCAAACTTTTATGCAGAACCACTCTTTGTACAACACATAAAGATTTATAAATTGAAATGAAAAGGGCATGTAAACAAAATAGAAGACAGAGAAAAGTATTTAGATTTATAAAGAGAAAGGAGACAAGGTAGACCAGGGAAAAGATGTACCAAAGGCAATGAGAAAGACTTTTAGGGTTGATTTACTAAAGGCAAATAGACTGTTCAATTTGCAATGGAAACTTTTGTTTAACAAAGAGTTTTTTTTTTACCTTAGAATACTGAATGCTAGTGATAAGCCGAACACCCCCCCCACCTACCCGGTTACATTCGCACCAGAACTCCCCAAACATGGAAAAAGTTCAGACCCTCGACCACGAACCCTATTAAAGTCTATGGGACCATTAAAAGTGCCCATTTTCAGGGCTTATATGCACGCTATTGTCCATAAAAAGGGTATGGGGGCATGGGTACTTCCCCGGGGGAAATGTCTCAATGCAAATTATTATTTTTTTTTTTTAAAAGATCGTTTTTACAGGAACAGTGATTTTAATGATGCTTAAAGGGAAACAATAAAAGTAAAAAAATCCTTTAAATATAGTGCCTGGGGAGCCCTTTTATTCTGCCTGCAAAGTGGTGATTCTACATCTTGTATAGAACCTGCTGCAGCAAAACTGACATATATATAGAAAATAAAATGACATTTAAATTGATTTTCTCTACTGCAAGCCAGTGTGGGCAATACAAAAATGCAAAAAAACATGGTGTGGGGTCCCCCGCAATCCATACCAAAATGTTTGGGTCTGGTAGGGATTTTAAGAGGAATCCCATGCCAAAATGTTCAACAGAATACAGCATGGAGTCCCCCCATGCCACAAAAGGCCCTTTTGGTCTGGTATGGATTTTTAGGGGAATCCCACTCCAAAATTTTAACAAAAAACAGCGTGGGGTTCCCCCAAAATCCATACCAGGCACATGCCGGATCTGTGACATCACACGGGGCAGTGCCTCTTACCTTTTTAAGAACTGTCAGAAGACGGAGCATGCAGTCGGCGGTTAGCCTTCTTTCTTTTTTTGGGTCCGGCGGTGCGGCGTCAGTCACAATTGACGATGGATCTACATTGGGGGGACACTGTTTTTTTATTTTTAATAAAGGAATTGTTAAGACATCTGTTGGTTTTAATTTTTTTTACACTTTTTTTGGTGAATAAGAAGGAGTACAATGTACCCCGTACTCATTCACATACCCATTCCAGATTTAGATAGGTCCCCTGCCCGCGGAGCTCCCCTCCCCATTTCACCCCCACCCCATATGAAGGCTTGTGGCTTGATATGGTTCAGGAGGAGGCACACTCACTCTCCCTCCTCCTTTGCTGACCTACCAGGTTGCATGCTCAGATAAGGGTCTGGTATGGATTTTGGGGGTACCCCAAACTGTTTTTTTTTTCAAATTTTTCTATTGCGGGCAATGTTATTTTTCCATTAAGCTGTTAGTGGGGAAGCTGTTAGTTGTTAAAGACATGGCGGCCAACTTCCCGGCCGCTCCTTAACCGGTTGCCGACCGCCGCACGACTATATACTGCGGCGGTCAGCCCCGGCCAGGCAGAGTGACGTATCGGTACGTCACTCGCCTGTCACTGACTTGCGAGCCTATCGCGGGCGGGCGCGCGCCCGCCGAGGCGCGCGCCCGCCGCGGCTCGTTCACAGGCAAGTCAGTGCGTGTGACCGGCGGACTCGATGTCCGCCGGCCACACTGCGATCGCTCCTGTGAAGGGAGAAAGACAGAGCAGCTTGTGTAAACAAGCTGCCTGTCAGTTCTCCCTGTGTAAAAGTGAAGATCTGACCGTTCTACTATGTAGAACGGTTGATCTTTGCTTTTACACCAATAGCCATGTCCCTACACAGTAGAAAGCACGCCCCTAGGACACACTTAACCCCTCCCTGTCCAATAAAGTTAACCCCTTCCCTGCCAGTGTCATTTTTGCAGTAACAGTGCATATGTATAGCACTGATTACTGCAGTAATGTCACTGGTAACCCCAAAAGTGTCAAAAATGTCAGTCAAGGGTCCGATCTGTCCGCCGCAATGTCGCAGTACCGAAAAAAAATCGCAGATCGCCGCCATTATGCGTTAAAAAAAAAAACACCAAAAATGACAAAAATCTTTCTCTTTGTTAGTAAACGCGATAACTTTTGCGCAAACCAATCAAAATACGCTTTTTGCGATTTTTTTTACCAAACATAGGTAGCATAAAACAAATTGGCCGAAAAATGTTAAAAAATTTTGATTTTTACTTTTTTTTTTGGGGAATTTCATATAAAAAAATGTGAAAAATATTGTTATTTTTGCAAAATTTACGCTCTTTTTTTGTTTATAGCGCGTGATCAAAAAATCGCACAGGTGATCAAATACCACCAAAAGAAAGCTCTGTTTGTGGGAAAAAAAGGACGTCAAATTCGTTTAGGTACAGCGTCGCACGACCGCGCAATTGTCCGTTAAAGTCACGCAGTAAAAAATCGCAAAAAAACCCCTGGTCCTTTAGCAGCCAAATCCTCCGGGGCTTAAGTGGTTAATAACCAGCGGCTTTTCACTGTGCACTTGACGGGCGAGCAACCCACCAAGCGCTCTGAAAATCTGGGAGTTAAGCGAACACCCAAACAGGCGCTGTTCAGAGACGAACCACTGCTTGGCCAGAACAGTCTGCCCATCACTGCTAAATGCAGTGCAGTGAAGCTGACTTCTATCATCCAATTCTGTGCAAGCAAAAATACAGTTTTTTTTTTTTATTATTATTTTACTTGCAAATGATTGGGTATTCTTTTCAAAGTGAATTTTTACCATATTGACTAAGTTAAGGGAAAATTCCTTTGTAAAGTGGAAATTCCCCTGCAGAGTGTAAATCACCCCCTACATGTCTGGGTATGTCTGGGAATCTGAAACTGGAGAGGGAAAACATAAGATAGAGAAACCTAGATATACATCGCGCAGGATGTCAAGGACCTGCATGGACTGCAGTTCTGTGGATCAAAGTAGTAAACCTGAAGGAAGGGCATATTTAAAGGGTAACTCCACTTTTGTAGAAAAAACAAATAGCAAAAAAAAAAAAAATATATATATATATATATATATATATATATATATAGTGTATACAATTATGACACAAGTCATACATATTGTAATTCAAATGTCATTAAAAATCACCTTTCCTTTTCAATTTGTAGTACTATAATTTTCTGTAAATGCAATGGAATATGGCTACCTGGAGGTGTTCTGTATACAGAATGTGCGCAGAACTCCCCCAAGAAACATAAATTCCTGCTTGTGTGATTGACTTACTGGTTTTCCCAGATGTGTGCACTAAGATTCAAGTCAGATTTTAGGCATCCCCTGCAACAAAAATGTAATTTTTGCCGAGATACTCCCAGTAGGAAATCATGTCTAATGGGATGCAGACCCTGCAAATTTCCTCATTAGAGCCCTGCAGGTGCAGCAGCTGGTTGATAATAATGAAACCAGTCCCATTAGATTTACTTACCACATGGATATAGGAAAACACGCAGGGATTTCTTTGAATAACAAAAGGTAGGAATTTGCAACAAGGGGAATGTTTTTTTTTATTCACAAAAGTGGATTTACTGTTTAAGCTTGTGTGAAAATATGCAATTTCACTTCATCCAACTTTACTATAGTTTTTTATTTAGGCCCCAGTTATGCATTTCGAGGCCATTTATAATCAAAGTTAAGCTTTCAAAAGGAATTTTCTTCAACATATGATAAGACAAAGTGAAAAAATATATATTTTTCATGCTACTGACTTAATTCCATTTATTTAAATCCATTTAAATTCTGATTAATTTGTTTTTCCTAATTTCTGTTAAGGATTTTCAGCATTTTAAAATTGTTCCCTTTTATATAGAATGGGTAAGCATCCCCTTTAAATATATATAAAATCTTTATTTTTATTCAAATAGACATTTAAGAGTGCACCCACACCAGCACTGAGATGGTACGTAGGATCTGTGTGCTTACAGATTCTCTGTCTCTTATTTAAAAGTTGAATTCCTCAAACTCATTCAGTTCTGTGTGTGCAATTTGAGCTTTAGCTATTGAGCTTTGTAAATAACAGTTATGTTTAGTATGGTAAACTCTATCTGCAAGCTGGAAACAAGAAATATGAATTATTAATCTACAAAACATCATACCATCAAAAGTATGTTTGGTGAATGGGGTAGATTCAGAAAAAATGTCTATTACTATGAAAATATTGTAATGATTAGCAGTATGGAGCATATTACATTACAGTGGAATGATGTGGGGTATGTAATGCTCGGTGCAAAGAATGGGACAGTTTGGACTATGTTGTGTTAAACAGAATATACCTGCTATTCAACCCAATACACTCAGCAAATCCAACCAAAAAACTCCAATATAGTTAGCACAACTCACAATGCACCCCAAATACACTTAGCAGAGGTGGGGGACTCAAGTCACATGACTTGACTTAAGCCAGACTTAAGTCACCAGTTTGAGGACTTGAGACTTGCTTAACTAAAATTAATAAAAGACTCGACTTGACTTTGACTTGGTATTCATGACTTGAGACTTAACTTTGACTTGAGACATATGACTCGAAATGACTTTACTTTTTTAAGTTATGAAATATTTGCATTTTCTCAAGATGTGTTAAAGCAAATGTAGCCCTGCTCCCAGGAGAGTGGCTTAATGCATGGGTATCCTCTTCACTTCTTTCATCCTGAGCCTGCTCCAAACCAACTGACACTATTTGTTCTGCCATATTAAATGATTAAGACCACAAGTATTGCAGTGGAAGAACACGTTTACTGCTTTTAGATTTGAAATAAAACAAAAGTATACAAACAAAATCAGAGATAATGCAAAGGTTGCCAATGATGTAGATCCTGAGTTCCCAACCAAGGATTTAAATAGAGTTCAGCACTCAGAATCTGGAACCCAGGCCACACATATATATGTAAATGAATGCATATATATGCTAGAGGATTGTGTTCAGCAACAATAAAGACACACTGAATATTTTAGTATACTTAGAGAGTGACCACAAATTAAGAATGACTACACTTAGTGAATAATGTAGAATAAACAGTATAACAATAGTAGATCAGCTATCAGAGTGCACTCTGTGTACTAACGGGGGCCCCCTTTATACTGAATTGCAAGAGTCTCCTGGAGAGTGAGGCCTCTCTTGTCTTCACCGGCAAGGAATCCCCAATCAATCCAAGGAAAGTAATTGTAATCCAATAAAGGTGATGATGACGAACTGTGATCCCTAAAGTAGTCAATAATTGTAATCCACAGAGATGAATGTAAAACAGATCTTGATGCTTCTCAACAGGCTAACAGCCTAGGACTGGACAGAGGGCTTAAGGCCTAATTCACCCACCTTGCACTATATATAACTGCAGTGTCCGGTGGTATATCTATATCTCAGTATGACCTTCTTATACAACGGTTTGGCTGTCCTTCCTTGACTCAGTCTAGGTCTGTGATTAATGTAGATGTACATACTGGATGTCTCTCACCCAAACCGGGAAATCCGCTCTCTGCTGCAACCAGGCCCCGCTCTGCTCAGTGTCTCCCTCAGCCCGTCAGATGACCTTCTGCTCGGTCACACTACCGAGACTCCTCCGGCAACACACACCGCCCGCTTCAGTTCCGGTGTCCGCCACTAGGCCTCCGGCCTACTCCTCTGCGATCTTCCCCTTCTTTACAGCACGCTGTCCTTGAGGCAAGAGAGCGAAAATGGATCCCGCCCCCCTTTATAAAGACACTCCCAGCAGGCTCCGCACGTCACATTGCTCCCTGGGAGTAGAGTCTCTTTACATAGCAGTCTATGATCCTGGCTCCTCCCAGAACTATATCTCCCATAATTCCAAAGTCACTGTCTTTGCAGAACTTTAATAACAAACAACAGTTTGAACAACACCAACCACGCGACCAGGCTACACAAAATTAATGTTCCTGTTATCTTTCTGACACCACAGTCACTTAAAACACCTCAGTGTGTTCTGATTTTTAGGACACTGGCTGTTTAACAATGGAAATACTTAACATGTTTTTAGTGACTGTGGTGTTGAAACACAACCGGACGAAGGATTTTGAGCTGTTTGGGCATTCAAAGTGTTTCTTTAATATGCCAAGAAAAAAGCACTAAGCAGTTTTGTTAATGTTGAAAATAAAACAAAACCTTTCCTGGCCACTGACTTTTAACTGATTTAAAGGTGAAAATTGGGGTAGATCAGTATTTTGACTTGATTTGTGACTTGACCAAAATAAATGACTTGACTTGACTTGCTTGACTTCTAGCAGGGACTCGACTTGACTTGCTTGCTTTTCGCCACAGTAACTTGGGACTTGCTTGAGACTTGAAGGTTAAGACTTGAGACTTGCTTGTGACTTGCACATGTGTGACTTACTCCCATGTCTGACACTTAGGACATCCCACCATGCACTCCAATAAACCCATAGGCATAGGCCTATTGGGTTTGTTTCACTAAAGACAAATAGAGAGGCAATTTTACTAAGACATAAACAGACAGGATATGGAGCAGCTGTGTATGGCAACCAATCAGCTTCTTTCTTTCATTTTTAAATCTTAACTGGACAAGCAGAAGATAAAAGCTGATCTGTTACTATGCACAGCTGCTCCAGATTCTGTTTACCCCAGTTTTAGTAAATTCTTCCCAAAGTGTTCACTTTGCAAGGGAAGTTGAACTATCCAAGGGAATATTCATCAGAACTTAGTGAATGGGGTGAAGCACTGCTAACTTCCATCATCCAATCTTGTACGAGACATTTTTTTTTTTTCATGTGCTCGGGTATTCTTTGCAAAGAGAAGTTTCATCACCCTTACTAAGCTCTGAGACAAAATTTCCCTGCAAAGTGCAACTTCCCTTGCAAAGTTAACAGCCTGTTTGCCTTTAGGGAGCAGCCTGTTTTGCCTGTAGGGCTTCAATATGTTTAAACATTCTGTCACTGGCCAGGCTGTAGACAGATCTGAATATTGTGGCTAGCAGTATTAAATTTACCCCAGCTTCTCAAAGCAAACCAAAGCAAGGTCTGCCTATTTATTACCCCCCCCCCCTCCCATGTTTGTGAGAATTTGCCATGCATGGAGACCCAAATAAATAGGTAGACATTGATTTTTACTGAAACGTCTGCTATAGGTACATAATGCGCCACCCACCTATGTACAGTATCACCTTTCTGCCCCCTCTCAATGCATGTTTACACTAAACTCTTCCACATGATAGGTTGGGGGGGGGGGTGTGTTTCACACTTACTGGGTGCTGTCTTTAATATTTGTCCGGGTGCTTTTCAGAACAAATATGCAAATGATGAAAAGGAGTCAGAGGAATAAAATTGTGCATGTGCTAAGGTAAACACCGGGCATAGTTGCCAATACTTCACATGGTTGTGCTCCTTTGCACAGAAATGCGCCCATGCACACTGGCTCATTTTCACGTACATCTGCAACCAGAACTGGTGACAAACTCCCTATATAAGGTCAATGGCTGCACTTAGACTTTGCTGGATGATCTTCAGCTATCAGTACTCCTTGCTCCTGTGTTTCCTGAATTCTTTGGATTACTTGTTACTGACCTAGTTTGCCTCTGAACTTCTCTGCTGCCTGATCCCTGGTTTTGACCCCGGCTTGCTTTACCATGTATGACTCTGGCTTGTTCATGACTACCCTTCTGCCTGCTCTACTGGATCCCTGTAAATGACTTTGACTCTGTTCTTGACCATGGATCTGTCTACTCCCTGGTTTGCCTTCTTGTGTATGACATGGCTCCCATCCTGACTATACTTCTTCGGTCCGGTCCTACCAGCCTGCTGATCCTGCTTCTTCCTTGGTTACCACCTTGCATGTTAGTCGCTGTCTAGTTTCCGATCCATTTCTAGGTATTACGGGGGTCCTGCCATCTGTCCCGACAGAGCAGCTGACAGCTATCCAATTTCACTGTGCTGCAAGCAGCTTCCAGTGGATCTACCTAAACAGAACCCGTGCTTCTTTGAGCCTAGCACTTCCTGTTCTCCCCTTCAGGGGTGCTTAGGAATTAACTACAAGGGAAACCCTCTCATCAACCCGCCTCAGACCGGGTATGGGGACAATATTACTATGCAATTTACAAACTAAACATGATTTTTTTTTTTATTAAATGTTGTTTAGCCCTCAACATAAGCATAAATAACAAAAAAAAAAAAAAAAAAAAACATACATTCTGTTTAATGACTTGCAATAGATAATCTGATGTAGATTGTGGGTTCAGATCACCCATGGAGTCAGTCCAAGAGGAATTTACACACATACTTTCCTAGGAGTGTAATATATTTCTAAACTCTGCACTACCCAAGCTAGCAAGCCGTTGCAATTCAAACAGTGATCATCAGTACTGGCTGTTATTGCCTGCAGCGATAGAGATTTGATTCTTAGGGGAGTTAATTAATAGGCTGAACAGACAGTGACCAAGAACCTGACTCTTGTATGCTAGCAATTAGCATTTTCTAATATGAACAAACTAGGAATGCTACAGGTGTGAATGCGTGTAAATGTGTTCATTCAGATATGTGCTATTGTTTTCTACAATATGGCCTTTTGCATAAAAATGATCTAGCAGCCGATAAGGTCTTAACTTTTTCTTTGAGAGGTCTGGTTTTACTTAAGCAGTTAGTACACTTTTGTCTATGAGACATGTACTTTAACTATGATAAAAATATACAAGAAATACAAAGGTGCTCACAATATCTGTAACTGATGAATGTATAAATAATTCTGTTTCTTAGTAGACCTTTTCATGGCATCAAAATAAAGGCTGGATCCACACCACTTCTATTGCATTTAGCACATGTTGTCATTGTGTTTCTTTGATGTGCATTTATTTACTGTGTTGCATCAAAGTGAGGTTTTTTTTTTTTCACAGCACAGCAGGAACCAAATTACATTATTTTTCTTTCCTCAATGTCCGTTGCAGCAAGCCGTGGTTCATCATAACGAATTTAAATGTAGCATGTGCAATTTTCAACCAGCACTAAACTGAGCCTATGAGACTATGGATTTCAGCTTGTTTTTTGCATTGGGCCTGCATAGACAATATAACATAATGTCTATGTATAGTGTGTCAATTGGCACTTAAAATGATTGTAAAGTCTTGTTTTTAAAGAAAAAAAAATAACAAACATGTTATACTTACCTTCTCTGTGCAGTTGGTTTTGCACAGGGCAGCCTGGATCCTCCTCTTCTCGGGTCCCTCATTGCTGCTCCTGGCCCATATCTCCTATTGAGTGACCCCACAGTAGGTAGGGGGTGCTGGGGAGGCTGTTCCACACAGAAGACTTTTTATCTAAATGCATAGAATTCATTAAGATTAAAAACCTTCTGCCTTTACAATCCCTTTAATGTGGAGACTGAATAAATCGAAGCCCTGCATGTCTTTTGGTTTATCAATCACACTGTACACTTATCAAATTCAGCCTATTATTTATGGTATATGTTTACATATTTACATGTATTGCACTTTTATGAATATATGTATATTTTTCATATTCACTCCTTATGATGTTTTTTGTTCTTTGATGTTTTTTGATGTTTTTGATGTCCATTATCTCTTGGTTAATAAGGAGATGTGACAAATTGGTTTTAGCATGCCAGTTGGATTGTGGCTGCAGGTGAGGGGCATTTCAGCAAGGAGCATGAAGTATTCTTATTATTCTCAGCTGTTGCGCCTCTTCATCTCTCCACTTGGCATTTTTGTATGGTTAGGAGTAAGCGATCATAGTGTCATGAAACGCGTCAACCTAAGTACCTGTCCTGTGATGTGTCAGGTCATGTATGGAATTTTGTGGTGATGAATAAAACTTCAATGTTTCTATTCACATCGGAGTGCGGTCACTATCTTTTGCTTGAAGTGTCAAAAATGTTGAATGGAGGGCAGGTACTACATTGTAAACAGCTCTTGCCCACCAATATCACCTGTATACATCTGTGGACACTTTCCCTACAGCCCTCTGAAGGTATGGACAGGGAGATCCTCAGCAGGTTGCAGAGGTAGTGGTCAATAGACACATATTTGACAATCCTAGTCTAAATAGCACAAGCAGGGAAGTGGAGTAAGGGTATAAGTCCCTCACATGACTCATTCAGTTGTGTGTAGTTTTAGGCTTGAGCTATTAAGCTCAATAAACTATAGGTTTTTCCATTAAAGCAGCTAAGGGTTGCCTAAAAACAAATGAAAAGGAGCATAACGCTCCGCATGCTGGCTTGATATAAAATAAAAAAAAAACATTCATATGGAATATATAAGAATGAACTAAGATTGTTATAAAAATATAAAATACACCATGCAAGCCATTTGAAACAATGTGCAAATTTTTCCCTCAAAACTGAATATTTGGTAAAAGGAACACATGATTACTGTTGAAGAGAAATGTAAGTAGTCCTGAAAAAGTCCCAGAATCTGCCTTATTGAAACTAAAATAAAATCATCAAAGCAATAATACATGAAAAAAAAAATCAAGGCCACGTTCTAGATAGTACTTCCAAGTATTGCAGCCCTGGATAGGAAAATACCTACTGTCTGGCTTTGATCCTTCCTTCCTTGTACCCTAATGTATGATCCAACACTTTCTTTAAAATCCAATACTCCCCCATTGCCCTAAATTCCCAGGATTACATTGCCCACCAATGCCCTGTCTTCCCCTTAACTTTTTCACTCCCCACTTCGATCCTTATTTGTCTTGCCTTGTGTGTACACATACAATACATATTTTTGTATTGCACTTGTTGGGCACATTTTGTATTTGGGATAACACACTGTTAATTCTAAACAAATGGTATCTGTAATCATTTGTACCTTTTGTAACACATAAGCCAATCTTGTAACCTGACTTTGACTATAAAAAAAAACAGCATAAATGCAACTCTCTTCTTAGATATGGCAGCTGCATTCATTTTTATTTTTCAGCCTGCGAACATTTTCAGCAAGTACACAAAATACCTGGTTGTCTTACTAGAAATACAATGGCCTTGTCACTGCCTGTGAACTTTCTTTCAGTGTTGAAAAAAAAATCTGTTTTTCCTTTGTAAGCTACTAACCCCATTAGCCAGCACAATGTCACTACAAGACACATCCTCATATACATAATAAAAGAGTGACAATTTCACCTTTTTTTGCAGCTCAGCACTGGTAATCAGTTGTTTATATAAAGATGTCAAAATACTTTGTGGGAACAAATTCACCTGTATGACAACTCCAATAGAGGAGGGCAATATTTGGTCATAATTGGAGCATGTGCCCTCTAATGTAAATTACATTTTTCTTCTTAGGTTAACTTCACAGAGACAAATGCTAAGGATGTGTTCCCTGTCACAAAGACAGTGCATTGAAATCAACATGCATGTATATATTTTCCACTAGTTGCTGGTGTCAACCAATGACATTATTCACAGGTAGAGTGGCAATCTAATGAAAGAGAGGTGTCTCTGTTCTTGTGATTGATACAAAGACGTTGACAAGGAGATGCTGGAATTTTTGACCGTTAAAGAAATATAGCGGCCGTTCTTTGTTGTTCTGGCATGAGATTAGACATCTTTTAATCTCATAAATCAGCCTGTTCAACAATCAATCGGGAAAGGAAGGACAAGACATTTTTGTTGCATGTTTCTTGACTTCCATTTGCAAAATCTCAATACTCTGGTGACAGTTTCATCTAAAATGCCTGGGCTATCGAAAACAACTTAATCCTAGAGGGTATTTGAAGGTGGTCATCTTTTCTCGTCAGAATAATGTATTTCCAGCAACTGTATAAAACAGCCTGTTCAAAAAGCAATGAGCAGATACATCAGTAGGACACAAACATTGTCCTTAAGCATATCACATTATTTCCACACGCAGTGTAATTTGCAATCTATTATCTGCTAATTATGCAAATCATAGCTAATTGAAGTTGTTGGGGGTTATTTAAAAAAATCCTCGTTTTAGAGATTTTCATGAAAGAAAAGCAGAAAACAATTATTTTTTCTTTACGAACAGAAACAAAATGGATCACAAGCAACAGTTAATTAGATTTCATTGCTTCCGAATGAATAGGTATCAGGGGTGATGTTTAATATTTGTGCCCAGAGTACTGCAGGGAACTTTATAGACTAGGAAGCTGTAACACACAAAGTGTGTATATAGATGTAGGTGTCATGGTTTGGAAGAGTGTGAATAAATGGTACTACATGGCTTTAAAGTCTATCTTTAGGAACAACTTTTTTTTTTAAATTATTCGATAGAGCTAGGAAGGGCTATACCCTCTGCCAAGCTTTTAAAATTTACATACATACAATCCATTGGGAGTGGCAAACAAATGTCCAAGAGGCCAAGATTTTTAATACTAAAATTGATTTACAGAAACGTTTTTTATGTGTTTTGGGGGCTGGACACACTCCCCCTTCATCAGGACTTTTAGATATTTAAATGTGGGTCACTGCACTGGTGATGATGTTTTTTTCCCTTGCCACCAGCCAGACCCTCACCTACAACACTAAAGCCTGGTACACACTATTAATTTTTTTTGTTCTACCCGAGCGAAAAAAAAGCAGCCAGCTCTAGTCGGAGCTGCTGTATTAACCATGCAAGGTTAGTTCAGCGATCTCCCCCACTGAGCTGTTGTGTTCTGACAGGGGAATGGCCCCCAGCCATAAAACTCTGATCAGCGCTCTCTGCCATTGGCTGAGAGCGCTGCTCGGGAGTCGGTCAGATGCTAGTTTTCCAGCATGGGGAGTAAAAGCAAACTGGATTTGTATACTACAACCACCCAATCCAAATAAAAAAATCACTGGAATAGAAATAATTAATTTATTGAAAAAAGAAAAAACACTTATTAAAAAATTCTGGCATGATGAAAAATAACCACACCCAACCACAAGACAAACCAACACATACAGGACACACATGGATAAAATCAATCAAAACATCATCATGATGATTGACAATCAGCCCATATGTACCTGGCTTAAGCCCTGGGGGTGGGGGAGAAACATATTTGTGGCATGGCTGAATGAAATGAGCTGAGGCTGCTTTTACCTGCTAACCACTCAGGCCAGGAGAGGTGTGCAGTGGCCAAGCTATCTCTCCCTATTTCTACAATGTGCTTTGGGTCTGGATGAACCTTTTCCCCAGCCTGCACTCTCACGGGCATCAGCATCCAATTCCCCGGCCCTTGTCAGCCGGAGCAGGGGCCCCTAAGTATTTTACATTGCTACTACAACTTTAACGTTTATCCACAGCACTGGTCCCATGTAATGTACTGACTATGCTGACAGCTGTCCCACTGTCTGTCCCTAATGTATGTATAATTCATGTTAAAAATCAATGAATGTATTATCACAGTGGACACTGCAAGCTGTTACAGAGAAAGCTAGGCCCTATCAAAGTTTTTCTTTGGGCCTCCATAAGTTGCAGTTACACCCTTGGTACTAGACTTTAAAGATTCAGCTCATGACAAAAAGTTTTATTATATTTATGAAAGAGTTTGAGTTTTTGTCAGGTTTTTATTGCTATATGTGCCCCTAATGGGAGATTTCCCCTCAATTTTTTAGGACAGGAATTCGTTCCAACAGGTATGCAGACAAAAAAACAAAAAATAAATTTTTAGTAGTGTGAGAAAGGTATAGTTAACGTGCCCTTACATATAAAGTGTTAAATAGGACATACAAATATATGATACAAAAAAAAATCGCCAAACACTTTAACATATAAATACATCTATAAATTTCAAACTATATGTGTCTTAAGTGCAAATATATATAAAATGCATAGGTGATAGTATGTGTCAAATCTATCAAGTACACAGATGGCAAATGCTCAATAAAGTGCTGCATGTATATAGTTGATTGATCATTAATAAAGTGCAGCAACCAATACCCCAGAGAAGATGCATGCTTTTTAGCAACAATATTATTATTATGTCTTTTTATTATGTGAAGCATATACATAGTTCTAGGAATGTATTGTACTATTGTACTATTATAATTGTTTTTTTTTAACCACTTAAGCACCGGAAGATTTTACCCCCTTCCTGACCAGGACTTATTTTGCGATTCGGCACTGCGGGACTTTAACCACTTTAGCCCCAGCCCTATTTCGGACACTTTTTGTTCACAAGTTAAAACCAGTATTTTTTCCTAGAAAACTACTTAGAACCCCCAAACATTATATATATTTTTTTAGCAAAGACTCTGGAGAATAAAATGTCGGTCATTGCAAAATGTTTTGTCACGCGGTATTTGCGCAGCGGTCTTTAAAACGCCATTTTTTTGGAAAAAATTTGAAAAATCACATTTTACTGCATTTAAAAAATACTAAACAGTAAAGTTAGCCCATTTTTTTTGTATATTGTGAAAGATGATGTCACGCCGAGTAAATAGATACCAAACATGTTACGGTTTAAAATTGCGCCCCCCCGTGGGATGGCGACAAACTACGGTCAATAGAGATCTCAATCTGCGACGCTTTAAATTTATTTAACGGTTACCAGTTTAGAGTTAGAGTGTAGCTCTTTTTTTTTAATTATTGCTCATGCTCTGGCGATCGCGGCGATACCTCACATGTGTGGTTTGAACAGCGATTTCATTTGCAGCTCGACTTGCGTATACGTTTTTTTTTGTGCGCGAGCTAACGGTGACGGGGACGGCTACATTTTTTTTTTTTTTTTCCTATTTATTTTTTCTTTTTTTTTAAACTTTATTACAGGTTTTTAAAAAAAAAAAAAATCTGATCACTTTTATTGCTGTCACAAGCAATGTAAACATCCCTGGTGACAGCAATATGTCGTGACAGGTACTCTTTATGGAGGGATCGAGGGTCTAAAAGACCCTAGACCCCTCCACTACACTTCCCTGTATGCAAAACGCCGAAAACGGCATTTTTGCATACAGCCGTTTTTCAAATCTGCCGCCTTTTGCAGCACAGTAACCCGGACGTGACGTCATGGACGCCGCCTCCGGGTTACGTCATCGGAGACCCGATCGATGCCGTTTCCGGCATTCATCGGGACTCCATCCAGCCGGCGGACGTGCCGGCTGGGTGCTCGGGGCTCCCGGTGGGACGGTAGCCCCGAGCAAAGCCGCGGAAGGCGGCGGGAGGGGGGGGACGTCCCCTCCCGCCCCCCGGGTAACGATCGAGCGGCTCCCGAGCCGCATCGATCGTTACCGACGGAAAGCCGACCGTCGGCTTCAAACAACGGTACCGGGATGATGCCTCTAGCTAGAGGCATCATCCCGGTATAACCCCGCAAAGTCTGATGACGTAGAGGTTACGTGACTGGTAGTAAAGTGGTTAACGGACAATTGCGCGGTCGTGCGAAGCTGTACCCAAATGAAATTGACGTCCTTTTTTTCCCACAAACACAGCTTTCTTTTGGTGGTATTTGATCACCTGTGCGATTTTTTTATCATGCGCTATAAACAAAAAAAGAGCGACAATTTTGCAAAAATAACAATATTTTTCACATTTTTTTATATGAAATTCCCCAAAAAAAAAAATGTAAAAATCAAAATTTTTTAACTTTTTTGGCCAATTTGTTTTATGCTACATATGTTTGGTAAAAAAAATCGCAAAAAGCGTATTTTGATTGGTTTGCGCAAAAGTTATCGCGTTTACTAACAAAGGGAGAGATTTTTGTAATTTTTGTTGGTTTTTTTTAACGCGTAATGGCGGCGATTGGCGATTTTTTTTGTGGTACTGCGACATTGCAGCGGACAGAATGGACCCTTGACTGACATTTTTGACACTTTTGGGGCTACCAGTGACATTTCTACAGTAATCAGTGCTATACATATGCACTGTTACTGTAAAATTACACTGGTAGTGAAGGGGTTAACTTTATTTGAGAGGGAGGGGCAGTGTGTGTCCCTAGGGGCGTGTTTCTTACCGTGATTGGCTGTGGCTTGAAGTGTAGGAACAGTGATCAACGGTCCTACATAGTAGAACCGTATGATCACTGTTTCTACACAGGGGAGAATGACAGGCGGCTTGTTTACATCAGCCGCCTGCCTTTCTCCCTCTGTACCGACGATCGCGAGTGACCGGCGGACATCGGGTCCGCCGGTCACACGCGCGCGGGGGGGTCCGTGACCGCGCGGGAGCTCCCTAGACCCTCACAGGCTAGCGATGTAGTACTACGTTGCTCTGCCTGTGAGGGGCTGACTGCTGACGTAAATAGTCGTGCGGCAGTCGGCAAGTGGTTAAGAGCTAAGTACTATTCCACTTAAATGGCTTCACTTATAGGTTTATGTAGTAGTTTTAAATCCTACAAGCCAGACACTATTCTTGACAGGATAGTGGCATGAAGATATCCCCCATGAGATTTAGGTTTCTTTCTTAGACTTAGGTCAAAAGGTTATCTTTGAGAAAATAATGAAATTAAATTCAATTCCCCAAACTTGTATGTTGCAACAGTGCCCCCTATTGATTGTTCAGAGTCATATCAGAGTTATAGAAATTTAGCGAATAAGCCCCTTTTTGAGGTATTTTACATATGGAAAACAAAATCCACGCCTACTTTCCCATAGGATAAAAGTTTCAAGTAAGTTAGAGACGGGGGAAGAATGGAACAGACCATGAAGGGAGTAGGTGCTCTGATGAGGTTCTGAAGCTGATGGGAGACATTTGAAGCAGAGGCTACACAAATATGACATCTCAGGCAACAAGACTAAGTTTGTTTGATAAAGTATATATTTCTATTTTTTCTACAGGCAATTCAATTGCCATATAAATATATATATAAAACTGACCCATTTTTGTTTCTTATTAGCATCAAGATTTGAAATTGGATCATTCTAACTGCAGTATGATTGGTCTAAATTTTTATGTTGGGAATTTTTAGGCTAATTTTAGCCATAGTAAATGGGGCAGTTATGATGTATTCTTAAAAATAGATTAACTTACTAGAAGTTTATTTTATCAAAAACTATCTGGACTTTTAACAAGTCTTGGTGCATGGTGTAACAATTTTTGTCCATGCATTTCTTTTAAACATTGAGTTGTGAACATCTGTTGGCTGAGAGAAGTCATGTGTTAAATCTGTTAGATTTTGTTTCCATCTTTTCTGAACTCATGGAAGGCTATTAATCATATTCTAGAAGTCATGGGTTTTGGTTACCTTGATATTCTGTAATAATATTCTTTGATTACATTTCTCACATTACCTATGTGATACATATTATTGAATTTTGTTCCACATTTGTGTTTATTACCAATTATCTTTTTGACATTATTCTGCACTGAATTATTTAATAAATATATATTTTTGCACAAAATTGTATTCTTCTTCTCTTCAGGTTAGTGCCACTTGGGTCTCGTATTTTTGTTGATTTATGGAAATAAGTTAAGAATCTCCTTACTTACAGATCTTTGCTTATTTGCATTAATAGACACTGTATATCAGAGCAGTATAAACATTCTGACAACCGTTCTGACTCTTTTGTTCATTTTGTAGAAACTTTAATTTAATTATGTTGTATATAGAGGAATTTATTGTGTATCAGTTGTATTTATTTATCTTGAGCACTGGCACTTTACAAAGCTCCAAACAATATAGATTACTGTTCAATGTGCATACATTGAGAAAGTGCAGTTCCCACCATTTATTTATTTGAGCAGGTAAATATAGTATTTTCATAATGATAACAGAAATCACCCAAAGAGCCCTGATCCAAAGTTTCCATACTCTGAAATGTTTGGCCTTGGTACAGACACACAAGGTGCCACACACAGGTTAAAATGCCAATTAAAGGTTTCCAACATCTGTAGCTTTTTAAATTGCTATTAGTGTCTGAGTCAAATAACGAGTTTGTTAGCTCTCACGTGTATGCAATGAGCAGGGTAGATAAGAAAGGAACTGTCAAAAGACCTACATAACAAGTTATTGGAACTTTATAACAATGGAAAAGGATATAAAAAGACAACCAAAGCCTTGAATATGCCAGTCATTTCTGTTCAGTCAAAAAGATTTCTTTGATATCAAGCCAAGGTCAGGTAGACCAAGAAAGATTGCAACCACAACTGCCAGAAGAATTATTCGGGATACAAAGAAAAACCCACAGGTAACCTCAGAAGAAGTATGGGCTGCTCTGGACAAAGAGGGTGTGGTTGCCTAAAGGAGCACAATACGACGATACTTGACCAAGTTGACAGAAAGAAGCCTTTATTTCGCCGATGCCACAAAAAGGTTCAGGTACAATATGCAGACAACACCATGACAAGTATTACAGCTTCTGGCACACTGTAATCTGGAGTGACAAGACCAAAATAGAACTTTATGGTCACAACCATAAGCGCTATGTTTGGAGGAGGGTTATTAAGGCTTCCAGTGACAAGAATACCATCCCCAAGTGAAGCAAGGTGGTGGCTCGCTGTTGTTTTGAAGGGGGGGGGGGTGAGCTCTTAAGACACAGGGGGAATCTTGTGAAAATTGATGGCAAGATGAATGCAGCACGTTATCAGAAAATACTATCAAACAGTTTGCATGTTTCCTCATGAAAGCTGCACATGGGACTTTCTTGGACTTTCCAGCATTACAATGACCCTAAGCACAAGGCCTAGTTGACCCTCCAGTGGCTAAATCAGAAAAATATGAAGTTTCTGCAGTGGCCATCACAGTTTCCTGACATTGATATCATCAAGTTACTCTGGGGTGATCTCAAACATGCGGTTTTATGCAAGACGACCAAACACTTTGCATGACCTGGAGGCATTTTGCCAAGATGAATGGGCAGCTATACCACCTGCAATAATTCAGGGCCTCATAGACAACTATTACAAAAGACTGTCATTGATGCTGAAGGGGGCAATACACAGTAATGACAGTCTTTGCTTGTTGCCATGTTTTGTTTAAAGATTGGGCCAATCTGTTATGCCCTACAGTTAAATATGAAACTCATAGGAAATAAAAGAGATGTTTTTTTTTGCCTGCTCACTCATGCTTTATTTAAAAATGGTAAATACTTACTAATTCTTTTGAGCATAACTGTAGATAGGGGCAAGAAAGCTGTCAGATGCCTATAGGAGCCCAACATTGCACCCGTATTTCTCTGATCACGGGTGCAATGTTCTGCAGGCTTCTGTGCAAGAAATAAGAAATGCACATTTTTTGCCTTGAAAATATGTGCTGTATCATTTCTTGCAGAGAGGTGAACTTATCTTTTAAAGCATATTCAATAAATCCAAAATGTTAAATATAACATAGCTTTCTCTGTGGGTTCTGTAAGATTGCTTATTGTAGGTCCCCCCAATTGGACATTCAATGACAAATGCTTGTGACAGAAGAAGCATTACAATTGTCATTACTTCACAGTATTTATATTCAGAGGCAAAAAGTGCAGATGACCTTATCTTTACAGCAGTAAGATAGAAAGGAACTGTAGGTAGGGAAGGCCAGCCGTCTTGAAAATTAAATAGTGTTTTTGCCATGTTGCCCTCGAAGGTACTGTTTTTTTTTTACAATTTTTTTAATGCCAGGAATGGCTTTTTTTTACATTCAGTTGTCAGCGGGCTGAATGCCAATGACTCATCCGTTGTTAAGGACGTGACTGTCAGCTTCCCAGCCTGCTCCTTAACAACCAGCTATACTGTACACCAGTTGTTAAAGACGCTGGTGGCCCCACTCCTTAACACTACAGCTACTAAAGGTAGCTTACACACTAAGCTATGCACTGCTAAACCCTGGCAAAAAAACGCTGAAACATTACCATTTTTTTGTCCAGCGTTTCTAAAGCAGTTTTTTGCTTTCTGGTGTGCACGAAGCCTAATTTTTTTAGCTTTTACAATAGGTTCGGTGAACAGACCGCAAACTGAACCCAGGCCAATTTGCTCATCCCTATTTAGGACCCAGCAATTACAGTAAATACTGACAGACTAAACACTGGGACAGCAGAAACAATACAAATACTGCAAGCAATGTTTGAAATCAGGGTCAACTGCTACAGATATTTTATGGGCAGTGTTATTGGAATGTGGTTCTGCAGAAAAGCCCAATCATTTTCATGGACATTTGCAGAAAGCATGCAATATGTAATTCTTGCCAAATCTCTGCCAGCACTGAAAACACATCAACCAGATCATTTCAAACAAACTGTTTATTATGTGTAGAATGCATGATACAAGCAAGACAGAAGACATAATGCAAATCTAAAGACTTACTCAACATTTACAAGAATTCTATTTATAGCCAACTAAAAAAATTTCTTCTGACATTTTAAGAATCAATATCCCCCTTTCTGTAAAACGCTTTAAATAAGGCACAGTAGAGGCAAACTGCCATAGTTGCCAACAAAGCCAGATGTTTAGCATAAATGCTTGGCCATGAAACTTGTTTGACTTGGCTCTTTAAATGACCAAAAACTACCGCTGAAAAATAGTTTAATATTAATACGCTTTGCTAAAGACTTTACTGTTATTACAATGCTTTCTGCATCTTTATTCAAGTGTTAATAAAACTGATAGTGACATTTCTGTGTATCTCCTTCAGCTAATAGTAGTGGACAAAGAGGTTTGTGTGTGTGTGTGTATTTGTGAAATTGCATATGAACTTTAGGTGAGCATGGCAGCCCATAAAAAATGTACTGTCATTATTAAGTTGTTGAATGTTAATTTCATGTCGCCATGGACTGCTGTTCATCACTACTATTTACATCATCATTATAACGTCACCTAAAACTGATATTTCATTTTTATAGACTAGTTGAAAACGGTATCCTGGCCACTTTTATAATTACAGACAATAAAATCCTCAGCAGAATTTATAGTTGAGTCTTTACAGTTCAGACATTACAGTATAAGATGATGGTGTCACTCTCTCCAAAAAAAGAGTTAAAGTAAAATAAGCACATTCAGCTGAAAGAAAATGGCCCCTTTTCTGGACATACAAAAAGGGCAGAGCTAAACTATATTGTCAAAAGTATTGGGATGCCTGCCTTTACACGCACATAAACTTTAATGGCATCCCAGTCTTAGTCTGTAGGGTTCAATATTGAGTTGGCCCACCCTTTGCAGCTATAACAGATTCAACTCTTCTGGGAAGCCTGTCCACAAGGTTTAGGAGTGTGTCTATGGGAATGTTTGACCATTTTTCCAGAAGCGCAGGTGTGAGGCAGGCACTGATGTTGGACAAGAAGGCCTGGCTTGCAATCTCTGCTGTAATTCATCCCAAAAATGTTCTATTGGGTTAGGGTCAGGGCTCGGTGCAGACCAGTCAATTTCCTCCACCCCAAACTCGCTCATCCAAGTCTTTATGGACCTTGCTTTGTACACTGGCCCAAATCATTTAGTGGAGGGAGGATTCGTTTTTCAAGGGTTGGGCTTGGCCCCTTAGTTCTAGTGAAGGGAACTCTTAAGGCGTCAGCATACCAAGACATTTTGGACAATTTCATGCTCCTAACTTTGTGGAAACAGTTTAGGGATGGCCCTTTTCTGTTTCAAAATGAATGCGCACCAGTGCAAAAAGCAAGGTCCATAAAAACATGGATGAGCGAGTTTGGGGTGGGGGAACTGGACTGGCCTGTACCGAGTCCTGACCTCAACCCGATAGAATACCTTTGGGATGAATTACAATTGAGACTGCAAGGCAGGCCTTCTCACCAACATCAGTGCCTGACCTCACAAATGCACTTTGTTTGAATGGTCAAACATTCCAATAGACACACTCCTAAACCTTGTTGACAGCCTTCCCAGAAGAGTTGAAGCTGTTATAGCTGCAAAGGGTGGGCCAACTAAATATTGAACCCTACGGACTAAGACTGGGATGCCATTAAAGTTCATGTGCATAAAAAGGCAGGTGTATGCAGTATATCACATTGCCAAAATCTCTGGCCTAGATGGGATAGGATAGAATGAAAGGCTCTGTCTTGCTGTGACCTCATTGCCCCATGTCACTTCCCACTGATCCCTGGAAATGACGCAGAGTGATGCACAATGGAGCATATCGTATTATGTTTTGACGGCCATTACCATCTTTGTAACACTTGGCTACTAGCCAGGGACAAAGTGCACCCCAGAAGAGGGGAATCTTTCTATTGGGATCTAGATATAACATCCACTTACATGTGCTATTTGTAATCTTTTCAGTGAACAACACCAAGATGCACTTACATATAACCATTCCATTATCCAAATTTATATATTAAATATATTAATTATCAAACAACAATTTCCCTTTCCCTTCTTTTTTGTTTTTTTTTTCATTGGAGATGTGTACCTTTATATATATATATATATATATACACATATATATATATTGCTACATATATATATTGTAACGGATCAACTGACACCCTGCCAGGGTACCTCCATTGACGAATGCTCCTAGTGCTTTCTGAAGACTCCAAGCACTCCACCAGACACCATAACCACTTCAGACATCACGAACCCGCCGCAGCTTGGTTAGGGTCTCGCTGTCTCCTACCCACCCTGGACCTATGACAAGGCTCCAGGTTCCCTTGGGTGAACCTCTCTTTCCCCAGAGAGTGCAGCAGAACAAGCTCTTACACAAGCTATTACAGGAGCTTAGTGATTATCCAAGGGAGTATGGAGGACATAGCAATCCCTTGTAGCCTTTTCCCCCAATGAGAGACAGGACTCTAGATTGAGGGTGAAGTATAACTCTTTATTGAACAAGAAACAAACTTTTATACAGTTTTCCCCACAAGGTTACCGCCCAGGTGGACCTTCTTGGGGACATGACATTCACAATCCAATAGGAACAGTCCCATACAGTGTACACAATCCCTTCCCTCTGGCTGAATACATTATCTTATGCAGATGAAAGTGTATACAGGAACAGAATTAAACCTGAACTAATTATCTGGCCATCTGGGCAGAACAATGTGAGGTCATTAGCATTAGACAATGGGACAGCACAATCCACATTCCCTCCGAATACACAACAATAGGACAAGAATGCTAATGACAGTCCATGTGCCTCTCTCACATTGAAGCTGGAATACACATTATCTCAATACAAAACCATAGGAAAAACCTGTCTGACATTGAGGGATATGTAATACACACATTATTTAGGAATTACAGATTTCATGGCAATGGGAATAAATCTTCATATTTCTATATGAAGATATTGCTGACAAATATGACTGTCCCATCTGAAGCAATTCAAACCATTAATTATCTGTTTTTCACTTCCGGTGATGGTGAATACCGTCACATTATATATATATATATATATATATATATATATATATATATATATATATTTATATATGTGTGTGTATTTACATGTATTTGTTAAAAATATTTTTAGGATTATTATGATTAACTCTCTGACCCTGTTTGATGCTGCGTCAACCCACCACATTTTGTGTGTATGGGGGGGGGGGAGCTTAAGGGTGCCTGGTGCATTAATTAGGAGGCAAACATTATTTGACTTGAGCTCTGAAGAAGGGAATGCATCCCTAAAACACGTCAGCTTGACAAAATCTGTTTTTTCGTCTGCTATTACGCATATCACTTCTGTCCTTTGTGAGTCATCTTTTGGCTAATTGGTTTCTTTTTAACAAATCTTGGGTAATGCACTAGGCGTTTGGGCCCTCTGTGGTTTTTTTTTTTTTTGCCACCCTCATGTTAACTCTAGTCAACTCCTATGCATCCTTCCAGTTAACTTTTCTCATTGACACCACTATAAACCCTGGATGAGAAGCAGTCACTTTTCTTTACTCACGTTACCATACTTTGCTAAAATAGCAAAAAAAAAAAAAAATTTTTCTGTAGAATCTTAATTTGTACAGGCATGGTTTCTGCTATAAATGACAAATCATTCAAAAAGCATAATACATGGCATAATTACAGTCACTTATAGAGACTATTATGCCTCATGAATGAATGATGAAGAGTTCTGTAAAGCACAGCAAATCGTTTTCTGTGGCTGTGGACATATGCAATACATCTTTCCAATGGTTTATTTGTACCAATTAAAGAACTTTGGATTTATTTTGGGCATTGCTGGTTTGCCCAGAAAGAAACATCTTATCTAATAAAACAAGGTATCATTTTTGAAAATGCTATGTCATTAGAGTAATCAGAGGCTGCAGGCTGAACCGATAACAGGCATTTATTATACAAAGCATGCAGGGTTAATCTCTCTTTCCTAAACAAATATATCAAACTGAATTTATTGGGACAAGATAAAGTGATTATAGAGTCATACCCTCGCTAACTATGGTGCTATAATCTCACCTACCCCTGTTATAGTTCTGTACTCCCAGCGCTTCCAGCACTAGACCACAGAAGAATTACTGCAGGAATCTGTCTGGACTGAAAACTAATATGTGAGGTGAACCGTGTAGAAGACTCTTTACAAAAAAAAAATACAAATCAATAGAATCCTAATGGCTTCACAATATTTGAGTGAATATAAAAGTGCAGGTACAAGATAGTCATCATCACACAGTAGTAACAATTTTAATAGGATTTGGCAACAGTCATGATATGGGGCACTGCAATACAACAGTAAGCTAACTTAATAGGATGGATTGGAATTATTCTGTCAAAAGTCTATTTTTGCAACAAGATAGCACTAGCGGGAGATATCAGAGTAATCCTGTCACAATACAAATATTATTAAATCAAGCCATACCTGAAAAAGAATACAGAACATATTTTTTACACTGCCTGCTTCTTTAGACTTAGCTCCAATCCTGGAAAATCTCAGATCTTGTGAAATCAAAACTTCCATTGGTATCAAACAACACCTCTACAGTAGCTCTCACTGGTTCCTCTCTCTGATGTTTTTGTTTGAATGTGTAGAGGAACCAGCGACAGCTGCAGAGGTCTGGGAAGTCCACATTATTGGAATGTCAGTTTCCCTGAGCACTTTACTTGATTTCTCAGGACTGAAGTGGCATCCAGTGGCACAGCAAGCAAAAAAGGTGAGTACTGTCTTCTTTTTTAAGTATGCTTTGATTAGAAAAAAAAAATAGTATTTTAACAGAGTTGTTTAAATGTTTATATGGATATGGGGAAAAAGAAAGTGGTTTTAACAGTAAGGTTATTGACTGGTGTAGCACCTTCCTGGCTAGGCTGCTGGGCACATTTAGTTTTTGGCACTTGTTGTACCTAGAGGAGCAGTAATCGTTTAGTCTGGTCTGTTCAGGGCTTTGCTGGTTGGAAGTGTGATTTCTTACATTTGCCTCTAGAAAGTTCTAGAGGTAAGGGAAGGAGAAGTCAAATGACCAGCTCAAATATTGAACAGGGCCTAGCCAATTCCTGGGGATGTGTGCTCAGTTGGTGGCAGAGATGCTGTTAAATAGTCTGGAGCCCTGAAGAGATTGTCCCTCCTGAGGAGGATGAATGAGCTGAGAGGAGAAGGGCCCCTGACACCCTGGGACTGGATGCTGGATTCCTATATAGGGGGCTGCACCTAGTAACTAATCCTGTTCCAGGATTGTGTGAGTGGAACCTCTTTTCTGTGCTGCTCCTTAAAGCTACTTCATGATGCCCAGTGTGACAGACCGAGCCAGGACAGGGGCTTTTGGAGGTGACTGCAGGGTGGCCTTTGCCTATTGACTATGGGCCCTAGCTTTTAAGGGTCCCTTGGAGTAGTCTTTTTTGGATTCAAGTCCATATCTCCCCAAAACACACAGACTCCTGGAACAGGAGATCCCATATACATATTTGAGGCCTCTATGCCTCAAACCAGCAATGACTGTGTAACGCTCCTGCGTTTTTATTGTAAGCTGGATTTGCAGCTGCAGAATCTCCACTCAGTAGTCATGTAGAGATGTGTTGGAATACCAGATCCAACTCTCCAGACTCATCACTGTGGGCCTGTCTGCTTCAGCATACAGATATACACACACTCAATAAGATGTTCCTGGAGTGATAGGATGTATATGATAGTATGGAGGTGATGTGCTGAAGGGACAGGTGTGAGCAGTGACAGTAATGGTAAGCACTTGATAGTAATGTTCAGGAGAGTAGTAGATGGTAATAGGTAGAATGCAGATAGGTTAGTAATTATGTATGGTAACAGGTGGTAAGGACAGCAGATGACATAGACAGGATAGACTAACCCAGTGCAAGGATAGATGGTAGTAGACTCAAGAGCTAGCAATCTATGTAACAGTGCAGATGGTAGAATTAGTATGCATAGATAGTAACAGTCCTTAATGTGCAGAAGATGATAGTGTAAGTTAGTTATGGAGGATTCCCCTGTGGGGTACTTATCACTAGTAAGGTTTAGTAAGTAGAGGGGTCCAGTAGTGAGGGAGTGATCTGGTAGCGAGATACGGGATCAGTTGCGAGGTTCCGGTCTGTTCCAGGTAAAGGCAAATAGCTGGAGGTTCCGACAGCAAGACAAGGCTTGTAAGCATGTAGACACACATTGAACGAACAACGTGAGAGAGAACGCCGGCAATTGAAATAGCCGCTCAGCGGCGCTCAGCGATGACGTCATCCGTCTTAAAGGTGTATGCGTTCCACCTAACCTGAAAGGTGGGACGCAATGTTTTGAAAGGAAAATGGTAAATAAGGGTACCAAAGGTACCAGAATCTTACAGACTGTAGATGTTAATGTAATCAGCTCCAACCACTGGGGTCGCTTGCCATAATGTATTTATTGTAAGTAAATCTCGCTCATAGTGTGCCTCCTAAGTGTCTTCCTCCCATTGTTAATTGGATCCCTTATTGTATCTGTCTGTCTTCTCATCTATGTGTTTATACTTGCAATAATGTATATTGTACAGTACTTTGTATTCAGGGTTATAGGTGTTGAAGGGTCTGGTCAACTAGGCTGGTTTAAATGCCTAGTTAATTAGCTCATGTTAATTATATCACTGTCACCTATTAGTTGCTAGATGCGGATTAGCATATAGTCTATGTTGGTGGTTCCTTAGTTATGTTAAATATATTCCTGTATACAGTTTCCATTGCATACTATAATGTGATCAAGCTTTTATCTGATTTTGTGTGGTATATAAATTCTCTGAGTTTTAAAAACAGTTTCTATATTTTTCACCACCCTACACTGTGTCCCAACTAGTGATAGGCACTGTTCCAGTTTAGCTATACCTGTTGTACAACTTATGTCACAGTTCCCAGCTGTGAGTGAAAAGGCTGTATTGATACTGTTAAATGAGATAGGAAGAATTCTCCTCTGCAGAATTGTGCTTTAGCACTTTTGGAGTATCTCACACCACAGCTAATCCCACTCCAATTTATACCAGCAAAAAAATATAAAAAGACAACCCCCTAGACCAGTGATGGTGAACCTTGGCACCCCAGATGTCTTGGAACTACATTTCCCACGATTCTCAACTACACTGCAGAGTGCATGAGCATCATGGGAAATGTAGTTTCAAAACATCTGGGGTGCCAAGGTTCGCCATCACTGCCCTAGACTGTTCAATGAGCTAGAATTAATGGACTGTTGCTGTGGGCCTGGCTACCTCTGCGCTGTTTGGGGAAGAACCTGTTGAAATCTAAGTGGCTCCTGTGGGGGTAGAGCTACACTGGCTAACATTGTTTCTGCTGTGACTACCTTTAGGGGCTTGTTGGTTCCAGTGCAGGTAATTAACGAGTTGCAATATTAACTGATTTTTTTAATTATTTTGTGATTGCAAAAGTAACCATTCCCATGATAACAACATTCGGGCACTATCAATTTCAATATAAAATTGTACACTGCTCAAAAAATTAAAGGAACACTTTGAAAACACATCAGATCTCAATGGTGAAAAATATCATGCTGGATATCTATACTGATATGGACTGGGTAATGTGTTATGAACGAAAGGATACCACATCCTGAAAATCAAAGTGAAAAAAGTATAAATGATGCAGCAGGCTAGTCCAGTTTGCTGAAATTTCATTTCAGCAACTCAAAATGGTACTCAGTAGTTTGTATGGCCCCCACGTGCTTGTATGCATTCCTGACAATGTACGGGCATGCTTCTTATGAGACAACAGATGGTGTCCTGGGATGTTTCCTCCCAGACCTGGACCAGGGCATCACTGAGCTCTGAAACATAATATCCCAGAGGTGTTCTATTGGATTTAGGTGAGGCGAGCGTGGGGGTAATTTAGTGGTATCAATTCCTTCATCCTCTAGGAACTAGTGACATACTCTCGCCACATGAGGCCGGGCATTGTCGTACACCAGGAGGAATCCAGGACCCAATTCACCAGTGTAGAGTCTGATAATGAGTCCAAGGATTTCATCCCGATTCCTAATGGCAGTCAGGGTGCCATTGTCTAGCCTGTAGAGGTCTGTGCATCCCTCCATGGATATGCCTCCCCCGACCATTACTGACCCACCTCCAAACTGGTCATGCTGAACAATGTTACAGGCAGCATATTGTTCTCCACAGCTTCTCCAGACCCTTTCACGTCTTTCACATGTGCTCAGGGTGAACCTGCTCTCATCTGTGAAAAACACAGGGCAGCGGTGGCGGACATGCCAATTCTGGTTGTTCAATGGCAAATGTCACTTGAGCTCCACGGTGCCAGGCCCACTAGAGGATATTGGGCCCTCAGGCCCCTTCAGGAAGTCTGTTTCTGATTGCTTGGTCAGAGACATTCGCACCAGTGGCCTGCTGGAGATAATTTTGTATGACTCTGGCAGTGCTCATCCTGTTCCTCCTTGCACAAAGGAGCGGATACCGGTCCTGCTGATGGGTTAACGCCCTGTCCAGCTCTCCTAGAGTAACTATCTGTCTCATGAAATCTCCTCCATGCTCTTCAGACTGTGCTGGGAGACACAGCAAACCTTCTGGCAAGGGCATGTATTGATGTGCTATCCTGGAGGAGTTGGACTGCCTGTGCAATCGCTATAGGGCTCAGGTATCACGTTATGCTACCAGTAGTGACACTTACCCTAGCCAAATGAAAAACAGTCAGAAAAGATGAGTAGAGAAATAAATGTAAGTACCTCCCTCCAACTGTAAAACCATTCCTGTTTTGGAGGTTGTCTCGCTGTTGCCCATCTAGTGCACCTGTTGTAAATTTCATTAACATCAAAGCAGTTGAAACTGATTAAAAACCCCCTCTGCTACTTAATTTACCAGATCAATATCCCAGGAGTTTAATTGACTTGATACTATACTCTGATTAAAATGTGTAATTTTTTTGAGCAGTGTATATTGACTCACATTTTCATTGCATCTATCCACTGTAGTCTCTTGTGAGGTTCATATTCAAAACCCTTTGAAAGATTCAGATCTCATTGAGGCTGAATATCTGAAATCCTATTGCCTGAATATTTCCTTGATGAATAAAATACGTTTTCCACTTGTTGTTATAATTTACATTCAAATATATTCCTAATTTCTTGAATATATCACAATTTCACAGTCGTGTTTTAAATTAGCATTGTACTGAAAACAAGTTTGGTCTATCTTCTAAGTAATAGAGCTTCAAATTGGAAGTTTTTATTTGCAAAACAGTTGAGTAATTAATGTCAACTTTAAATGTTCAACCTTACATTTTATTAAAAAGAAGGTTGGGACTTTGAGTGAAAGACATGACCAGGCTGGCAGGAAATGGTTAAATACATTTATTGGTATATGCAGATAAAAAAAAACATAACATGAATATGTTAAAAAAACAAGGTAATGAAAAAACTGGTAAGTGAACCCCAAATCCAATGTTCATAAAAACCAACATGGCAGTTTTCCACGTAATACAGTAATAGAATAAAATCACATCAGTAGACTTAGAATTCCAACAATCATAGAGTAATATGTATGATCACAACATCAATGAACTCAATGCCTTTCGTGGACCGAGTATGCCCCTTCATCAGGAGTAGATGTCAGATCCATATCTATAAAAGATATATACAGTATGTATACAGTATGTAAGGAAACAGCAACAATAATGATAATTGAAGACTGGACATGGGGGGGCTGTATACATCTTTGGATGTATCTGGTACTGTAAGTCTAATTCTCGTACAACAGAAAAAACCTCTGAATTGATGTAATGTGTGGTAGTGTATTTGTAATGTACTTTCAGATGAAAACTGTATTGAATAAATGAACATCGTATGATCTGGTATCGTACAAGAAACATTTTCGTGTTTTTCCCTTTGGAAAATTTCGGACAACAGCTATGTACTATTTATCAGATTATCGTTCTATCGCTTCGAAAGCGGTATTTTCTGTACGCTGTTCTGATCTGGGCTTTAGTGTAGTAGTACAAAGAAAGTCTGAAGTATGCATGCAGGGTTGGCTCCAAAGTACCCTGCAAGGGAAAGGCTATCCCAGTTTCAGATGTCGGTGCCAGGGCCCAGGCATATTTTGAACTCATAACAACATTGTTTACGTCATGGAGTAGTGTATCGAGTAAGTGATTTTGAGAACATTTTAAAAGGCAGAAATATAAGCTTTAATATAATTTCAAGCCAAGAAATAATGTGAAAGTAAAAAAAAGAAATCTATTATACATGCAATATTCATGATGCCAAAATACAGTGTCGCTGATGCTGTCTGTGAAAACCCTTCTGTGTGCCTCTTAGAAGTCAATCTCCTGCATTGTTTAACTACAATTTCAGCTGGATAAGGATTCAAGCTCCCGTAGTTAATAACAAGTACACCTCGGCTTAATTTTGCTGGACTCATCGATCACCCCTCTTGATTTATCTTGCTTGCAAGCACCTTTGCAGAGTGTTAAACCAGAGCTCCAGATGAAGCACATCCGCGAAACATGCCAGCTTAATTCACACTCCGCCTACTTGAGACATCTGTGACTGCTTCCTCTACAGTTCCCCAGGAGGAGAAGTGGTAACTAGTGTTGAGCGAACACGGACTGTATTATTCGTGTTCGTACCGAATAATTGGATTTTTGTTACCAGAACACGGACCCGAAAACTTTACTGTATGTTCGGGTTTAAAATCCGTGTTCGGTCATTTTATTTCCGGGTTTGTATGTAATGGCACGCTTTTAATGGCGGGCTTTCAACAGCCAATCAACAAGCGTTTAACTGGTGTGCCTTAAGCCATCCCAGCCATGCCTACTAATGTATTAGTAGCTGTGATTGGCCATCTGAAGCATGTGACCATGTCTTTATAAGTTCAAGAGCCCCAGCGCGCTGCTTCGTTCTGCTGTAGTTTAGGGAGAGAGCACACATCATACGTGCTGGCTGCTGATTAGGGACAGACAGTGAAAAATTATATTGTGTCCGAAAATAATTCAGGGTCAGGTCGGAATGCAGGCAGGGCGAGTTATTAGGGCATTTTAGGGCGAGGCTGGAGAATAGGCAGGGTCAGTGTTCTACATCGATTTTGCTGTGTGGGGGGTTTGCAGTGCCAGTGACCGATCTTATCGATCATTTTAGGGCGAGGCTGGAGAATAGGCAGGGTCAGTGTTCCACATCGATTTTGCTGTGTGTGGGGTGGTGCAGTGAACACAATCTTTTTGCCCGCTGAGGAGGAGGGAGAAAAAAATCTTTTTTATCAGTCAGTTGTGTGCAGCGTTTTTCCTTCAGTGCTGCTGACTGTGATAATACACTGCTGTGTTCACATGTGCTATTATTGAGTGATTTTAAAATTTGTACACTTTTTTCTATTCCACTATTCAATATACACCCTTTTGGGTTAAAAAAATTAAATTGTGGCATAGTCTGTACTAATCTATTTAACAATTACAAACTTAAAGGGGAATTTTCTTTTTTTTTTCCCTTCATAGCCTGCAGCAGAGCTGACTGATATAAGACACTGCTGTGTTCACAAGTGCTAGTGATTTTAAAATTTATACACTTTTTTATATTCCACTATTCAATATACACTTTTTTGGGTTAAAAAAATTAAATTGTGGCATAGTCTGTACTAATCTATTTAAAAATTACAAACTTAAAGGGGAATTTTCTTTTTTTTTTTCCCTTCATAGCCTGCAGCAGAGCTGACTGATATAAGACACTGCTGTGTTCACATGTGCTATTGAAAAATCACCAATTTTATATCATATTTCCTATTCCGCTATTCAATCTACACCCTTTGGGGTAAAAAGAATTAAATTGCGAGATAGTCTGTATCGGTACGTGTGAGATACACCTTTCCAATTTTTGGGGCGCATCTCATACCGCCGAGGATTGCAGGGTGCTTCAGTTTGCCTCCTGCCTGTTCCGAACTCCTCCTACTCCTCATCCTGCCTTTGGGGTACAAAAAATAGTAATCGGGGCCTAGTCTGGGTCTGTACGTGTGAGATACATACACCTTTTGATATCATATTTTCTATTCCGCTATTCAATCTACACCCTTGGGGTAAAAACAATTAAATTGCGGGATAGTCTGTATCGGTACGTGTGAGATACACCTTTCCAATTTTGGGGGCGCATCTCATACCGCCGAGGATTGCAGGGTGCTTCAGTTTGCCTCCTGCCTGTTCCAAACTCCTCCTACTCCTCATTCTGCCTTTGGGGTACAAAAAATAGTAATCGGGGCCTAGTCTGGGTCTGTACGTGTGAGATACATACACCTTTTGATATCATATTTTCTATTCCGCTATTCAATCTACACCCTTGAGGTAAAAACAATTAAATTGCGGGATAGTCTGTATCGGTACGTGTGAGATACACCTTTCCAATTTTGGGGGCGCATCTCATACCGCCGAGGATTGCAGGGTGCTTCAGTTTGCCTCCTGCCTGTTCCGAACTCCTCCTACTCCTCATCCTGCCTTTGGGGTACAAAAAATAGTAATCAGGCCTAGTCTGGGTCTGTACGTGTGAGATACATACACCTTTTGATATCATATTTTCTATTCCGCTATTCAATCTACACCCTTGGGGTAAAAACAATTAAATTGCGGGATAGTCTGTATCGGTACGTGTGAGATACACCTTTCCAATTTTTGGGGCGCATCTCATACTGCCGAGATTTGCAGGGTGCTTCAGTTTGCCTCCTGCCTGTTCCGAACTCCTCCTACTCCTCATCCTGCCTTTGGGGTACAAAAAATAGTAATCGGGGCCTAGTCTGGGTCTGTACGTGTGAGATACATACACCCTTTGATATCATATTTTCTATTCTGCTATTCAATCTACACCCTTGGGGTAAAAACAATTAAATTGTGGGATAGTCTGTATCGGTACGTGTGAGATACACCTTTCCAATTTTTGGGGCGAATCTCATACCGCCGAGGATTGCAGGGTGCTTCAGTTTGCCTCCTGCCTGTTCCGAACTCCTCCTACTCCTCATCCTGCCTTTGGGGTACAAAAAATAGTAATCGGGGCCTAGTCTGGGTCTGTACGTGTGAGATACATACACCTTTTGATATCATATTTTCTATTCCGCTATTCAATCTACACGCTTGGGGTAAAAACAATTAAATTGCGGGATAGTCTGTATCGGTACGTGTGAGATACACCTTCCAAATTTTTGGGGCGCATCTTCCACCGCTGAGGATTGCAGGGTGCTTAAGCTTGCCTCCTGTTCGGACCTCCTCCTACTCCTCTTCCTCATCCTGCCTTTAGGGTACAAAAAATTGTAATCGGGCCTAGTCTGTGTTTGTACGTGTGAGATACACCGTTTTATAAAATTTTTCCTATTCCGCTATTCAATATATACCCTTTTGGAGTGTAAAAAATTAAATTACGGCATAGTCTGTATCGGTACATGGGAGATACACCTTTTCAAATTTGTTTGGAGCATCTCCTTCCACCGCAGAGGATTGCAGGGCGCTTCAGTTTGCCTCCTGTTCCGAACTCCTCCTACTCCTCTTCCTCATCCTCATCCTGCCTTTAGGGTACAAAAAATTGTAATCGGGGCCTAGTCTGTATTTGTACGTGCGAGATACACCGTTTTATCAAATTTTTCCTATTCCGCTATGCAATATACACCCTTTTGGAGTGTAAAAAATGAAATTACGGCATAGTCTGTATCGGTACCTGTGAGATACACCTTTTAAATTTGTTTGGCGCATCTCCTTCCACCACCAAGGATTGCAGGGCGCTTCAGTTTGCCTCCTGTTCCGGCAAGATCATAAATTACAGAAATATGAGGAGACCGTCAAATAGGGGCCGTGGCCTGGGTCGTGGTGCTGCTGGTAGAGCTCCTGTTGCAAGGAGAGGACGTGGTCGATCTGTGCCAGCTACACGCACAAGTGAAACACCTTCCTCAAGTGTGAGTAGGCGAAAGAACCTGCAGCAGTATTTGGTAGGGCATCATGCGCCTCTAGAAGTGATGAGGCCAGAAAAAGTAGAGGCGATAGTAGATTGGTTTGCTGCTGACAGTACCTCCAGTTCCTTCACATTGTCTCCCACCCAGTCTACTGCAGAAAGGTCAGAGTTGGCACCTGCAGCCAATGTCCAACCATCTTTCACCTCACCCCCTTGCAAATCAGGCACGCAGTCTGAGCCCCAAGTCATGCAGCAGTCTCTTCTTTTTTTGATGACTCTGTCAGCAGGGTTTCCCAGGGCCATCCACCTAGCCCTGCCCCAGAAGTGGAAGAGATTGAGTGCAGCGATGCCCAACCACTTATTTCTCAAGATGAGTACATGGAAGGACCATCGCAGCACGTCTCTGATGATGACGAAAAGCAGCTGCCAACTGCTGCGGCACTCAGAATTGTGGAGACCGACAAGGAGGGCAAGGGTGAAGACTGGGTGGAAGATGATGTGGAGGGCGATGAGGTCCTCGACCCCACATGGAATGAAGGTCATGCAGGTGACCTGAGTAGTTTGGAGGAAGAGGCGGTGGTCGCACAGAGCCATCAGCACAGCAGAAGAGGGAGCAGGGTGCAGAAGCGGAGCGGCCGTGCCCTAGACACTACGCCTGCTACTGCCCAACGCAGCAAGGGAATGAGCGCACCAAAGCCAGCTCAAAGGAGTTCTCTAGCGTGGAAGTTCTTCAGAAAATGTGCTGATGACAGGACACGAGTGGTTTGCACGCTGTGCAATCAGAGCCTGAAGCGAGGCATAAACCTTCTCAACCTGAGCACAACCTGCATGATCAGGCATCTAAGTGCAAAACAAAAAATTATATGTTTAGCCACATCCGAGGTCCAATTGTCTCCATCCCATAAAAGGGTATAAGAAAATAAGGGGGCCAGTGGGACTTTAGCAAGATCAAATGGACATAAAATTTTTTTTTTTATTGATTACATAATATATACAAGAATACTATGAAAGCATTGTTAATGCCCACACACAGAAATGAACAATCAAACGATTAGACAATACATATTGCATCAATATAGGCATCAACATTTATGGATCACAGTGGATCACTCAATACATTTCAAAAAATACAATAGAATAACCAGATCTGTGTGTGTCAACGATCTTGCATAGTAACATAATTCATAATGAAATACATAAAATTGAGGTAGATATTGTAGGCTCGACGCGTTTCATGGACCTCCGTCCACTCATCAGGAGCGTGAATAAAATTTAGGAATCTAGAAAATATATAAATTGTCACATTATATATTAAAAAAGAGGAGGGATAATGATTGGGGATACAGAGTAAAAACTTGTGGAAAAACACTACCTTGAGCAGTGTCATAAATCCACGAACAATCCAATAGTGGAATGGGAGACCAGAGCTGATCCCGTAATGCCTCACCCGGGGCTGAGGCATGAAATCATTCGACACACAGGGGCAACAGGAAGGAAAGGGCCAAAGATGCAGAGTGATGTGGTATTTGTAGGGCATTGATCCAGGGATTATTGAAAAAAAGGACACCCTTCGGGGCCAAAAAGGTTTCTGAAAAACATATATAAATTGCATTGACATGCTATAGAGACAATTAATAAATATTTTTGATAAACTAATATTAAAAGGATAAATGACCAAATAAATCCAAAGGAAACACCAAGGAAAAGAGCATCAAGATGGGTGATCAAAAGAACAAGTGGAAAATTGATGTGTTAAAAAGGTGCTACAAAATGCATAAAAACATCAATTGAGTGAACAGGAGAAAAGGGACCTCCATAGATGGCTGTGAGAGATGCCAAATAGGAACATAGAGAGGGTGGGTGGATAAACAAGAAATGACAGTGGCATAGCCGGGGCTAGTGCAAAGAGAATGGAAAAAGTGCATAGTGAGGGAATATGAAAATCAGAGTTCCAAAGATACCAAGTTCGAATGAAGATAGCAGATGAAAACCAGTGTTGATCCAGTCCAAACAGTGCATGGCCAGGTGTCGGAACGAATACACGCCAACGCCATGCTGAACGTCGGTATATAAAGGGTCAGAGAACCTCCCACATCCGGTTCGGAAGGGACCGGACGTTAGTAGGAACAGACCACAACTGGCGTCAGATGGGAAAGTTGCCATGGTGCACTTCTCTTATGGCAGAGCAGGTCCGAGGGAGATCTTTCCCATCTCCTCACTGGCAAACAGAGCAATAATGCTAATGTGCCCTAGGTGAATAGGGTGTGCCCAGGCACACCCGGCACACCCTGTGCGCACGCCTATGACACCGCCACATCCACCACCACCTCAACCTCCCTCCTACTCCATATGGGCCTCGTCCTTCAGAGATGAAGAACATTGTTTTATTTTTCTGTTTTTTTTTTGTTGTTTTAAGTTATTTCCCTATCCACATTTGTTTGCAGAGCACTTGCCATGCTCTTAACTACGTTTTGCTGCCATTTGCAGCACTCTAGCCCTTTCCATTGGTGTTTTAGAGCCATTTTAGTGCCTGAAAGTTCGGGTCCCCGTTGACTTCAATGGGGTTCGTTGTCCGGGTAAAGTTCGGAAAAAGTCCGGGACACGGACCCGGACTTTTTTTTCAAGTTTGGCCGAACCCGCCGAACACGGACATCCAGGTGTCCGCTCAACTCTAATGGTAACCCTTTTCCCCCGACCGCGGGGAACATACAGTATAGATATTGTCACAGAGTCTATACATATTTATGCTTGCATTGTACCAATGTGGTAGTTTGGAAATTACCCACTTTATTTACCCCTCTTTTTGTATTGTTGTTTGTTTGTTTTTTTTGTATGTGCTGGCTATTGTTGCCATCTATATGTGTTATATTTTAAATATGTTCAATAAATGTTAAATTTTTTATATTGGTGCCGTCAAAGTCCATGTTTTCTGTTTTCAATTTCAACTTAATTATTAGGATGTGGCACGTTTACATAGATTAGAAGCGCCCAGCTGGCCGCCACCTGGTGGTGCATTTTTGTAGTCTTTCATTATCATTGTTGATAATAAGTTGATATGGGCATTCATGGCCACATTAGTTGGCCATGTTCTTGCACAACAAACTACTAGGGCTCAAGTTTAAATTATACTCTACTTGAACCACAAGCATATCCCTAGTCCTAAGCACAAATGTAAGGAGTCATACTGAAGTAACAAGAATAGGTGACAGACCAACAGCATAAACTAGATAAGGAAAGCCAGAAACAGGTATGGTTTTTGTTGTTGGTCAGTAGAGATGTATAGAACTGTTCGCCGGCGAACAGTTCCCGGCGAACTTAGCATGTTTGCGTTCGCCGCTGCCGGCGAACATATGCGATGTTCGGTCCGCCCCCCATAAGACATCATTGAGGCAAACTTTGACCCTGAACTTTACAGTCAGCAGACACATTTCCAGCCAATCAGCATACCTCCCTCCCACACCCTCCCACCTCCTATAAATAAGCAAGGGCAGCATCCATCTTAGATCATTCTGAAGCAGTGTGTGTAGTGAGAGTAGGGAGAGAGCTGCTGCTGCTGCTGCTGCTGCTGCTGTTAAGCTAGGGACAGTTAGTCAGTGTTCCTGGTCTTGCAGTGTTCTTGGTCCACTACTGCTGTAATATCAGCACCCCAAAAAGCCCTTCTAAGGGCTGGTATTTGTGTTTTTTTTATATATATATATATATATATATATATATATATATATATATATATATATACCTAGCGTCCCCAAAAGCCCTTTTAACCACTTAAGCCCCGGAGGATTTGGCTGCTAAACGACCAGAGGGTATTTTGCGATTCGGCACTGCGTGACTTTAACGGACAATTGTGCGGTCGTGCGACGCTGTACCGAAACGAATTTGGCGTCCTTTTTTTCCCACAAACAGAGCTTTCTTTTGGCGGTATTTGATCACCTGTGCGATTTTTTGATCACGCGCTATAAACAAAAAAAGAGCGTAAATTTTGCAAAAATAGCAATATTTTTCCCTTTTTTTTATATGAAATTCCCCCCAAAAAAATGTAAAAATCAAAATTTTTTAATATTTTCGGCCAATTTGTTTTATGCTACCTATGTTTGGTAAAAAAAATCGCAAAAAGCGTATTTTGATTGGTTTGCGCAAAAGTTATTGCGTTTACTAACAAAGGGAAAGATTTTTGTCATTTTTGTTGTTTTTTTTTTAACGCGTAATGGCGGCGATCTGCGATTTTTTTTGCGGTACTGCGACATTGCGGCGGACAGATCGGACCCTTGACTGACATTTTTGACACTTTTGGGGTTACCAGTGACATTTCTACAGTAATCAGTGCTATATATATGCACTGTTACTGTAAAAATACACTGGTAGTGAAGGGGTTAACTTTATTTGAGAGGGAGGGGCTGTGTGTGTCCCTAGGGGCGTGATTCTAACTGTGATTGGCTGTGGCTTCAACTGTATGCAGAGTGATCAACGGATCTACATAGTAGATCCATGTGATCATCTCTCATACAGAGAGGAGAATGACAGGCAGCTTGTTTACACAAGCTGCCTGACTTTCTCCCTCTCCCCCGCCGATCGCAGAGTGGCCGGCGGAGATCGGGTCCGCCGGTCACACGCGCGGGGTTGTCCGTGACCACGCGGGAGCGGGAGCGCGCATCCGGCAGCGCGCGCTCGCTCCCTAGACCCTCACAAGCTAGTGACGTAGCCCTACGTCACTTTGCCTGTGAGGGGCTGACCGCCCACGTAGATAGTCGTGCGGCGGTCGGCAAGTGGTTAAGGGCTGGTAATTGAGTTGTTTCTTCTTATATATATATATATATATCTATATCTATCTAGTGTCCCCAAAAGCCCTTTTAAGGGCTGGTAATTGAGGATTTTTTTTATTTATATATATACATATATATATATATATATAGTGTCCCCAAAAGCCCTTTTAAGGGCTGGTAAGGTAATAGAGTTTTTTCTTTATATATATATCTATATATATCTATTGTACACTGCAGTTGCCTGCCCGCTGTGTGTGAGAGGCCACAGACCTACCACAGACTGTACTGTGTGCACACCACACTCATTTCGGGTGGCACAGGCACAGTACCTTGCATTTTAAAAAATATTTTTTTTTCCTCTGTCATAATTGCAGTGAGTGCTGTGTCAGGTCCACAGAGTGCACTGTACCCACTGCAGTGCACTGCCCACCACTGATATATATACGGTGGCACAGCATCTTGTTGCAATAAATTGAAAAAAAAAATATTTTTTATTATTGCAGTTGCCTGGGCTGCCAGTTACTGTCAGGTCCACAGAGTGTACTGTGCCCACTGCAGTGCCACTGTGTGCCCACCCACCACTGATATATAAGGTGGCACAGCAGCTTGCAAAGTAAAAAAAAATATATATTTTTTTTAATTGCAGTTGCCTGGGTGCCAGTGACTGCTGTCAGGTCCACAGAGAGTGTACTGTGCCACTGCCCACCCACCACTGATATATAAGGTGGCACAGCAGCTTGCAAAGTAAAATAAAATATATATTTTTAAAATTGCAGTTGCCTGGGTGCCAGTGACTGCTGTCAGGTCCACAGAGAGTGTACTGTGCCACTGCCCACCCACCACTGATATATAAGGTGGCACAGCAGCTTGCAAAGTAAAATAAAATATATATTTTTTAAAATTGCAGTTGCCTGGGTGCCAGTGACTGCTGTCAGGTCCACAGAGAGTGTACTGTGCCACTGCCCACCCACCACTGATATATAAGGTGGCACAGCAGCTTGCAAAGTAAAAAAAAATATATATTTTTTTAAATTGCAGTTGCCTGGGTGCCAGTGACTGCTGTCAGGTCCACAGAGAGTGTACTGTGCCACTGCCCACCCACCACTGATATATAAAGTGGCACAGCAGCTTGCAAAGTAAAAAAATATATATATATTTTTTAAATTGCAGTTGCCTGGGTGCCAGTGACTGCTGTCAGGTCCACAGAGAGTGTACTGTGCCACTGCCCACCCACCACTGATATATATGCCTGCAAGAGAAAAAGCCAGCCGCAGAGAAGCCGTATTCCTGAAAATATAAGAAAAATGCTGTTTTTTAGGGGTTCTGGACATGCTACAGAGCTGAAACTTGACAGGTACACTTTTTAGACCCCCCAGACACTAAATACAAAAAATGACATGCCTGCCTAAAAAAATGCCCGCTAAATGCCTGCAAGAGAAAAAGCCAGCCGCAGAGAAGCCGTATTCCTGAAAATATGAGAAAAATGCTGTTTTTTAGGGGTTCTGGACATGCTACAGAGCTGAAACTTGACAGGTACACTTTTTAGACCCCCCAGACACTAAATACAAAAAATGACATGCCTGCCTAAAAAAATGCCCGCTAAATGCCTGCAAGAGAAAAAGCCAGCCGCAGAGAAGCCGTATTCCTGAAAATATAAGAAAAATGCTGTTTTTTAGGGGTTCTGGACATGCTACAGAGCTGAAACTTGACAGGTACACTTTTTAGACCCCCCAGACACTAAATACAAAAAATGACATGCCTGCCTAAAAAAATGCCCGCTAAATGCCTGCAAGAGAAAAAGCCAGCCGCAGAGAAGCCGTATTCCTGAAAATATAAGAAAAATGCTGTTTTTTAAGGGTTCTGGACATGCTACAGAGCTGAAACTTGACAGGTACACTTTTTAGACCCCCCAGACACTAAATACAAAAGATGACATGCCTGCCTAAAAAAATGCCCGCTAAATGCCTGCAAGAAAAAAAGCCAGCCGCAGAGAAGCCGTATTCCTGAAAATATAAGAAAAATGCTGTTTTTTAGGGGTTCTGGACATGCTACAGAGCTGAAACTTGACAGGTACACTTTTTAGACCCCCCAGACACTAAACACAAAAAATGACATGCCTGCCTAAAAAAATGCCCGCTAAATGCCTGCAAGAAAAAAAGCCAGCCGCAGAGAAGCCGTATTCCTGAAAATATAAGAAAAATGCTGTTTTTTAGAGGTTCTGGACATGCTACAGAGCTGAAACTTGACAGGTACACTTTTTAGACCCCCCAGACACTAAATACAAAAAATGACATGCCTGCCTAAAAAAATGCCCGCTAAATGCCTGCAAGAGAAAAAGCCAGCCGCAGAGAAGCCGTATTCCTGAAAATATAAGAATAATGCTGTTTTTTTAGGGGTTCTGGACATGCTACAGAGCTGAAACTTGACAGGTACACTTTTTAGACCCCCCAGACACTAAATACAAAAAATGACATGCCTGCCTAAAAAAATGCCCGCTAAATGCCTGCAAGAAAAAAAGCCAGCCGCAGAGAAGCCGTATTCCTGAAAATATAAGAAAAATGCTGTTTTTTAGGGGTTCTGGACATGCTACAGAGCTGAAACTTGACAGGTACACTTTTTAGACCCCCCAGACACTAAATACAAAAAATGACATGCCTGCCTAAAAAAATGCCCGCTAAATGCCTGCAAGAGAAAATGCCAGCCGCAGAGAAGCCGTATTCCTGAAAATATAAGAAAAATGCTGTTTTTAGGGGTTCTGGACATGCTACAGAGCTGAAACTTGACAGGTACACTTTTTAGACCCCCCAGACACTAAATACAAAAGATGACATGCCTGCCTAAAAAAATGCCCGCTAAATGCCTGCAAGAAAAAAAGCCAGCCGCAGAGAAGCCGTATTCCTGAAAATATAAGAAAAATGCTGTTTTTTAGGGGTTCTGGACATGCTACAGAGCTGAAACTTGACAGGTACACTTTTTAGACCCCCCAGACACTAAATACAAAAAATGACATGCCTGCCTAAAAAAATGCCCGCTAAATGCCTGCAAGAAAAAAAGCCAGCCGCAGAGAAGCCGTATTCCTGAAAATATAAGAAAAATGCTGTTTTTTAGGGGTTCTGGACATGCTACAGAGCTGAAACTTGACAGGTACACTTTTTAGACCCCCCAGACACTAAATACAAAAAATGACATGCCTGCCTAAAAAAATGCCCGCTAAATGCCTGCAAGAGAAAAAGCCAGCCGCAGAGAAGCCATATTCCTGAAAATATAAGAAAAATGCTGCTTTTTCGGGGTTCTGGACATGCTACAGAGCTGAAACTTGACAGGTACACTTTTTAGACCCCCCAGACACTAAATACAAAAAATGACATGCCTGCCTAAAAAAATGCCCGATAAATGCCTGCAAGAGAAAAAGCCAGCCGCAGAGAAGCCATATTCCTGAAAATATAAGACAAATGCTGTTTTTTAGGGGTTCTGGACATGCTACAGAGCTGAAACTTCACAGGTACACTTTTTAGACCCCCCAGATGCTAAATCCAAAGAAATTTTTTATTTTTATTTTTTTTTAATTTTTCCAATAATTGGCTCTCTATCAAAAAATTATAATTTTTAAGAACTTTTTTTTGCGTGATCCCTCTCCGGCATGCCACAGTCCAGGTGTTAGTCCCCTTGAAACAACTTTTCCATCACTATTGTGGCCAGAAAGAGTCCCTGTGTGTTTTACAATTCGCCTGCCTATTGAAGTCTATGGCGGTTCGCCGGTTCGCGAACATTTGCCGATGTTCGCGTTCGCCGTTCGCGAACGGCGAATTTTAGGTTCGCGACATCACTAGTCAGTCATTTAGTCGTGTCTGAGTCTTCATGACCTCATAAACCATAGCTTTTCTGTCCTCCACCTCCCCTGGAGCTTGCTTAACTTCATGTTCATTTTTTTCGATGATGCTATCCATCCATCTTTTCTGTCGTCCTCTCCTCCTTTTTCCTTCCATGTTTCCCAGCATCTGGATCTTTTCCAATGAGTCCTCTCTTGGCATTAGGTGGCCAAAGTATTCGAGTTTCAGCTTCATCTTCAGGATCTGTCCTTCCAGTGAATATTTAGGATTGAATTCCTTCAGAATTGATTGGTTTGGCTATCCAGGGGACTTTCAAGAGTCTTCTCTGAAGTATTCCCTGAAGAATTGATGCTTTTGAACTATGGTGTTGGAGAAATAGGTATAGGAGGTAATAAAAAATGTATTGCCCTGTTTCGTTATACTATACTGTATCTCTAATCTGCCTGAGCAAGAAGCTAAGCAAAGCATGAATATTATTCTAAATAAGGAAAACAGCCACCAATGTACGCTTTCTATCACAAGAAAAGTATCTATGTCAATATATTACATAGTAATGTTTTTATGTCATGGTGTGCATTACAAATAAGCACACTAAAGCAAAACAAATTGTAGAGTACATTATTGCAACTACCGTAATACGAGTGACTTCTTCAAATAGCTTTTAGATAACCTTGTAAGATTTAGGAGATGTGAAACCAAGTAGTGACCAGACCATAAGGAAATCAAAGTTTTTTTCTTACATTTTAAAGCAGTAGTAAACTCCTCCATTTAAAAAAAATGAAAACTTCTCCCTGAACTTAAAGCGGAGTTCCACCCTGGATTTTTTTTTTTTTTTAATACCCCCGGGACAGTCAGGGCTAGTGCATTCCACAATGGCTAGCCTCTGATCTGTCCCGGGTTGCACTTACCTGTTAGGACAAATACTTACCTTGCAAACGTCTTGTCCAGCGCTGCCATCTCAGATGTGGGCAGCTTGAAGCCAGCGAGATCCCCTTCGGCGTCTTCTTCCGCCTTCTTTGGTCCCACGATGGTCTGCGCCGGCCCCGACGTCACTTCCGGGTCGCGCGCGTCATCCCTCTACAGCTTCTGGGCATGCCCAGAAGCTGTTTAGAAGGGGATGACGCGTGCGACCCGGAACTGACGTCGGGGCCGGTGCAGGCGCAATGATTCCTGGGAGCTATGACGTTCAGCTCCCAGGAATCATTGCAGAGCCAGGAAGTGACGACGGGCCGCGGCCGAGGAAGGAGGAAGAAGGAAGTAAGGTAAGTATTTTTTCTTCGCTACGAGGTAAGTAAAAAAAAAAAAAATATGCGATTATCCATTTCTTTTTCAGGTGACCCGGAGCGAGAAGATGGAGGTAAGTATAAAAATAGGGTGGAACTCCACTTTAAGGGCATAATTATGAGAGACTTACCTTAAAATGAAGTCCTCCAGTGGTGCGTGTTCACCGCTGACAAGGCTTCAATGTTCAGCCATTTTTCTTTCTGGGTTTGTGGGTTCCAGCTGCTTGAATGGGCGAGCCGTGATGATGTCAATCCTGTGCGTGCGCACAAGGAGTCTCGGTCATGGCACATGCCGCCCCTTCAGAGCGTATGTGTCGGTGATGTCAGGGCCGCTGTTAGAAATCACAGGGCCCCGTAGAGCCTACCTGAGCGTATAGCCTACCAACTTCAAGCCGAAATTCTCCCCAAACAATAATGCACATATTCTACCAACTCTCAGTTCCAGTCTCCCCTCCCAGCACAAATCTTTGCCCCCACCCCCAGCTCAAATTCAACCCTTATCCCCCCTCCTAGCACACATCCACGTTCTTCTCAAACTTTCTATCCTAGCACAAATCCTCTCCCCAAAATCCCCCCAATTCCTCCTATTAGCCCAAATTCCCCCACCCCCTCCTGGCGAAAAATCCCCCCATCTCCCCTCCCAGCACAAATCTTCTTTCTTGAATCCCCCTCCTAGGACACATTCCCACAAATCTCTCCTCCAACTCTCTAAATTACCATTCCCAGCACAAATTCTTCCTTCCTACCCAAATCCCCCCCCCCCATCCCAGCACTAATCCCCTACCCCCTCCTAGCTCAAACATCCCCTCTCATGGTTCAACCCCCCCCAAACCCTTTTCTAGCACGTATCACCTCCCCCCCATTCTTCCTTCTATCACATATCCCCCCCAATCCCTCTTTTGAACATACCCCCCCCCTGCCCAAATTCCCATTACATTTCCCAACAGAGGATAGACCCCCACCCCCCCCCCCCCCCCAACTTACAGGGGGAAGCCACTAAAAGCCAGGAGGAGGTGCGCTGTGTTGTTCTCTTCCTCCTGTAAGAAGGGCATTCATCTATACAATGGATCGCTCTTACTGTAGATCACACTGTACACACACACCGCCCCCTATCTCCTCCAAGGGCTGCTCACCTCCCGGCAGCAGGAAATGTGGATGCGGCAATCAAAACATGTGTGTGTACAGACTTGAATGCGATCTACAGTAACAGTGATCAGGTCTCATGTGTTGTATAGATGAACGGTCTTTTGACAGGAGGGTGAGCACAACACAGCGCACCTCCTCTTGGCACTTTCCTCTCTGCTCCAGCCTCCTGTCTCCCTGTCCTGGCTGTGAGTGTGGGCAGGAGCAGGGGCAGGGGAAGGAGCTCAATGGTGGCCAGCCAGGGGGGGCAGAACTGAAATCTGGGTGGGCACAACCCACCCCAGCACCCCCTAAATCCAGCCCGCTGTGAACTACAATTCCCATCATTCCTAGTCAGGTCTGTGAATGTCAGAGTTTTCCAATTCCTCATGGGATGTGTAGTTTCGCAACAGCTGGAGGACCATAGTTTGAGGATCCCTGTCCTAAATGGTGCACGCTTAGAAGATAATCCTTGTACCTACAGGTAAGTTTTATTATAAGTTTATATGTAGGTACAAGCGTCCAAGGGGTGTTTATTACTGCTTATTATTACTGCTTTAAAGGGTAATTACACTTTTGCAGCAAAATAGGGTGATACCTACTTCATATTTATTACATGTCCCCAAAAAAAAAATTGCAGTTTATTTTTCTTTTTGTAGATGTTCTGTTATGGAACTTCCAGTGAGAAAAAAATTCAGTTTAGTTCTCTTTGTTATGAGGGGGTCTAGGTAGCTGTGCTTACCATAATTAATCCTGTTTATACTGTGCAGAGTAGATATCATCTCACCAGTTGTAATAGATTTGAACACAGTTTTTAATGAAAATACCCCCGGGACAGTCAGGGCTAGTACATTCCACAATGGCTAGCCTCTGATCTGTCCCAGGTTGCAATTACCTTTAAGAAGAAATACTTACCTTGAAAAAGTTTTGTCCAGCGCTGCCATCTCAGGTGTGGGCAGCTTGAAGCCAGCGCGATCCTCTTCTGTGTCCTCTTCTGTCTTCTTCGGTCCCACGATGCACTGCACCGGCCCCGCCGTCACTTCCGGTGCCACAGCGTCATCCCTGCACAGCTTCTGGGCATTTGCTGTTTAGCAAGGTATGATGGCGCCTGCACCGGAACTGACGTCTGGGCCGGTGCAGGCGCATTGATTCCTGGGAGCGATGACGTTCAGCTCCCAGGAATCATTGCAAGCCAGGAAGTGACGAATCGATGTGGCCGCCGAGGGGAGGAAGAGGAAGTAAGGTAAGTATATTTTCTTCTAAACCAGGTAAGTAAAAAAAAAAATTGCGATTATCCATTTGTTTTTCAGGTGACCCCGGGCATGAAGATGGAGGTAAGTTTAATTTTAGGGTGGAACTCCGCTTTAAGCTTGCCATACAGTAGTAGGTTTTCTAATGGACATTCCTAGAAAGATTTGTATGAAAATTCTCAGTACATTCAATGCTTGGTGAATGTCTTTCAAAAGTACTGAAAATTTAGTAGTAAGTGATAAAATGACTCTATGGCAATTATAAATGGTATTTTATTTGTTTTAAAGAAGAAAAACTGCAATAATAATTATAATGCAAAATGTTCATTTTTATAAATTTCCACACAGTAATCTAAATATAATGGGCCTAATTTAATAATGTGTGAAGTGGGATGTGGTGAAGTGCAGACAAAAGCCTGTGTTCATACACCAATTATTGACAAAATTAACTCATTTTGAGTGTGTCTTCACATGATTAGCTGTTTATGTATACTACTTTTCTCTTCGTCCATAAGTAAAACAGGCGCATTAAATAGTGATTAATTAACTGAAATGTCATAGACACAAAAGTTCCCAGGAGGTAGAAAAGGATGTGTTAAAAGGTCGTTTTGGTTTAAAATTTTAAATAACCAAATAAGTATAGTGGAAGTCACAGCAAAGCTAGTAATGATAAAAGAAAAAACTGGTTAATTATCTCATGTTTTCCTACTGTGGTCGTTTTCCTGCCATGACTTCGGGGTGAAAAAGAACATTCGCTCTATTTTTAGATAAACAGGTTTCCTAATTAACCCCCAAGCTCTCATTAGCACACATACACTGTTTCTGCATCTTTAACCTACATTACCACAGCAGTGCAATACAATAAACTTCTTTAAAATAGTTATAAAATACTTAATAAAATAGTTTTGCCAAGCACATTCAACTAGTATTAGAACTACTAACATCTCATTTAGATAAAACAAATACCCAGGACTTGACACAAACTGAAAGACCTAAAGCAGTTCTCCTTATCCGAGCAGTGCTACATTGGGACTTGCCATAACTCAGTACGGCACCAGTTCAGTGAAATGATTTGGGTTCCAGGCATTCAGCAGCAATAGACCTCCATCTGGCAGAACTCTCCAGAGAAGCTTTGTAATGCTGCAGGCACCACATTTATCATGGATGCTTTAAAATGCAAACTCGATCTGGCATATCAAAAAGACTTTTTGGAAGGATTTTTTTTTTTGTTTTTAGAGATGTTGCCTAGGTTAGGCTAAACACTGACTGAGGGTTGTTTTCAGAAAAACAAACACCAAAGTTTATTTTTATATTGAGAAAGTCATGAAGTAATATATCCAGAAATCTAGGAAAAAATGCCCCTTATACCTAAAATAGAACACTATTTAGAATACAACTGCTCGGAAACTTACATAATATTAAGTTCCATGCACATTATTTATTTATTTATTTGTAAATTGGAGGTATGCAACATTTTACAAATCAGTTGTTCCCAGCCGATGTATCATGTATTTTATTGAGGTTTAGTTCGAATATTAAAAAGAAAGAGAAAATATTAGCAGCTCTCAATCATATGACTCACTAGACTCCAACCCCCTTTTCTGTTGTTGATGGTGGTAAGTAGACACTAATAATTAAAGAGATGGCATGTGAGATACTGTACTCAAGGCTTGGCGGTTAGAGTAGTGCCACATGTCATGACTGTTATACTGTTATTTCCATATTACCTTTTAGAAGGATATACAATATTGTATATACACTGAACAAAATTATAAACGCAACACTTTTGTTTTTGCCCCCATTTTTCATGAGCTGAACTCAAAGATCAAGACTTTTCTATGTACACAAAAGGCCTATTTCTCTCAAAAAATTGTTCACAAATCTGTCTAAATCTGTGTTAGTGAGTACTCCTTTGCCGAGATAATCCATCCACCTCGCAGGTGTGACATGTCAAGATGCTGATATGAGGGTTATATACTGCGCCAATCTCAACAAATAAAGAACAAAAAAGCAGCTAGCACAAATGCTGAATAACAGATATAATGAAAAAGAGCAGTAGGTGCAGCACTTATATATAGTGAACAGTTCATATAGTCCACAAAATAGAGTAAGGGAACAGTATAAGTTCAATTTCAGTCAAGATGTCAATCCAGGGGCCACCACCAACAATTACCAAGGTGTTCAAGCCTCTTACCAGAAGTGACCAACCCCCATTACAGAGGTCAGTCTAGCGCATATAATAATAAATCACCCCAGCCACCACAGCAATCCTTGTCCTGTAGCCCGATAACCAGACCTGGAAATGGGTGGTAGGTAGGACCTCCAATTTAATTGACTGGGCCCTGTCCTACTCTTTTGCCAACTTGCTCCCTGTACATTGATAATTGTTAAAAATGTTTTTGTTTGTAGCATAAATTACAGTTTCCCTGCAAGCTTCTTTATTTTATAAACAGCAGCTTTGTGAGCCAGTCTGTATGATGAGGCCACAATTAAGTACACTTGAAACAAGATTTCCGATTTTTTGGATAAATTCTGGTGTCTGTTTCGCAGACTTTGGATAGAAGTAACAGGTGCGTAAAAATTGGGCTTTGAATGTTGGTGGGGCCTTCACACCATAACCCTATAGAGGTACTCCTAATAAAAGCAAGATTTTGCCTTGCTTTCAAAAAATGTAAATGATATGCACCTGTCAAACAGTTGCGAAAAAATTTGGATTTTTATGTTGGTGGTGCCTTTATACCGTAAACCCTATAGAGACACTCTTGATGAAAGCAAGAGTAGGCCTTTGCTGTAAAAAAATATAAATGATATGCACCTATCAAACAAGTGTGGAAAAATTGGTCCTCGGGTGTTAATTGTGCCCATGAAACCTATACCAAAAACATTCTTCTAGATAAAATCAACACTCACAAAGCTAGGCAGCGTATACAGTCTCGCAGAGATTCCAGATCAAGAAAGCACTTAATCGGTGACATCAGCATCAGGGGCTTGATCCAGGACTGATTAATTTTGATAAATGTAAATCAGTCAATGGAGCCTGTAGACAAACATGCTTTTTTAGTTATCAGAAAATCTCCGGCAGCACTGAATGCCTGTTCAGGATGCACACTGGATGCAGGGCAGCCCAGCAGCTCAAATGCATACTGGGCAAGTTCTGGCCAGTGGCCTATTTTCATGACCCAGTAACCCAGTGGACCGTCAACTTGAAAGCTCTCCATGTCTGTTTTCACCCCTAGATAATCTCCCAACGTATGATGCAGACGCTGCCAATGGGATGTGGAAGCTGACAGCCCTGGGTGCCGAGGACTACATTGTGAAATTCATCACTGAGGTGGCCCCCTTCCCTACTGATTCTTTCTTGACCAACAGAAGCCTCAAAACTAACCTTTCCATGAGAGTCAGGAAAGCCATTACAAAACTCCTCTTTAAGGTGTCCTAAAGATATTTCATCCTCTGCTCCTTCTGTTAGGACGGAGTGAGTTCTGAGACTTTCTCCTTGTAACGATGGTAAAGTAGGGTTGCCAACAAAAAGTGATTCTTCTCCTTAATGCCTTAAATTATTGGGTCTTTTCACAGGATTTGAAGAATGAGGGAGCCCATGCACCACAAGTTTGCGGAGGCATGAGAAACTGAGTCCTTAGGGTTACTGAGGATTACAATGTCTGAAACTGCCTTCTCCCAGCCACGTACTACTCCCAAGGGTCCCAGGGATGGAACACCATCTCTTAAGGTTTGATGTATGTCCTCCTCTGCTTCAATGCCTCCAAAACTGCCACAGTCCTCATTGTGTGTTCTGTGGCATCGCAAGAATAGTATCTGCATAAAGAAGGCCTTAAGAGGAAAGGAAGTCTTCCTCTTCCTCCTGCTGCTCTGCTATGAGTGCCTTGTCCATAATCCTACACAGAGTCTGCTCCAGCAGGAACACAACAGGGATTGTGTCACTGATGCATGCATTGTCATGGCTCACCATCCTTATCGTCTCCTCCAATGGTGATAGTACAGTTCAAGCATCCTTTATCTGCAGCCATTGGCATGGGGAAAAACGCAGAGCTGGCCTGAGCCTGTCATTGACCCATACTTACACAGGTTCTTGTTGACGGCCCTCTGATGCATGTGCAGCTGCAGCATTGCCAAAGTTGAGTTCCACCTGGTAGGCATGTCACAAATCAGGTGCTTTATGGGCAAGTGTAATTCCCGCTGAATTTCAGGCAGCTGAGCTCTGGCTGTGTATGACTGCCTGAAATAGCTACAGACTCTTCTGGCCTGCTTTAGTAGATCTTCCAACCCTGGGTACCTGTTTAAGAAACACTGCACCACCAAATTGAGGACATGTGGCAGGCATGGCACATATGTCAATTTTCCTTGTCTAAGGGTGGACAGGAGGTTAGTGCCATTATCGCACACCACCATTCCTGGCTCCAGCTGGCATGGCGTGAACCACCTCTGGGCCTGCCCATGCAGAGCTGAAAGAATCTCTGCTTTGGTGTGGCTTCTGTCCCTTAGACAGACCAGCTGAAGCACTGCATGCCATCTTTTACCCTGACTCATTAAATAGCCCCTTGAACACTTAGGGGGGTACTGTTGGTTCATAGGACAATTCAGCAGACGAGGGCATGGAGGAGGAGGAGGGGGTGGAGCTGACAAACCTTGTATCATCACCACTAGTTGAATGGAGACATGGCGACAAAACAAGCTGCAGCACTGAGCCCTGTCCTGCATTCTCCTGAGTTGCAAGCAGAGTTACCTAGTGTGCTGTGAACAAAATATATTGTCCCTGACCATGCTTGCCAGACCACATGTCAGCAGTAACATGGACCTTGCGGCTGACTACCTTGCCCAACTATGCCAAAACATTGCCTTCCACGTGATGGTAGAGAGCTGTTTAGCCAGTAAGGGCTTCTAATGCACTGTGCAGTGTGCAATGCATTGTGGAGCGTTTGGCGGGCCGAACAAAAGGTTGAACGCTATGACAATTCAGGTGTTTGACAAACTTATGCTCAAGCCTAACTGTTTGCCTAACACTAATATACAGTATACTGTATATACTGGATATATATATATATATATATATATATAATATATATATATATATATAGATATATACATACATATAGTATATATATACAAAATCAATTGATATTGCCAAACAAAAATTTGAGTAGTTACAGGCAGTCCCCGGGTTACAAACACTCCACTTACAAACGACTCCTACTTACAAACGGAGGGAGACAACAGGAAGTGAGAATACATCTACCCCTAGGAAAGGAAATTCGATCCTGTAAGAGTTATCATGGGAAAAAGGTGTCTCCACTGAAGCTTTATCACCAATCCTTGTTTCCATAACAACCCAAAATTTTCAAATTCCAGTTGTCATAGGGACAGAAAGTGAGGTGACATCTTCTGAACAGGGGCACAGACAGCAAAACAAATGTTACATGGGTGTTAACCAATAAATGTAAAAATTATATTTTTGGCTGGAGTTAAACTTAAAAAACTTACCTGTTCCGATTTACATACAAATTCGACTTAAGAACAAGCCTACAGACCCTATCTTGTTTGTAACCCGGGGACTGCCTCTATAACATTTGTTATCCCAACACTTTATATTATGTGCCTGCTGTACCATGTACTTGTATGAGAAGGTATCCTGTTCTCTTTATATTGCTTCCTTTGAGTGAGATCCCTCGTGTTCCTGCCAGTCCCCTTGCTTTGCTATTAAAAACTGACCACACTAAGCAAGAGAGCACAGCCTGGTCAGTCCTCTAGCTATGCTGGGAACTCAGCCTGCTCTGCTCCAATGAACAGACTTGTCCTGACACACCCCAGCTGCACAGCCATTCAGTGGGAAACTCAGTGTGCTGCTGCTCCTCCTCCCCCAGCTCTCATGCAGCTGATGCAGCTGAGAACAGAGGGTATGTGATCACTCATAAAAAAGGGAAAAAAGGTATTTATAATGTTTTTTTTTTTATGTCTATACACAAATATTTTTTCATTTAATTTCTGTTTTACACTGAATGGGTTGATTAAGACCCCGTTCATACTGGGGCGACCTGTCAGGCGACCTGGTCGCCTGACAGGTCGCCGGCCATAGAGAAGCTGTGGACCCGATCTAATAGGAGCGACACAAGTCGCTCTGACTTAGAAAAAGGGTCTGGAGCTTCTTTGGGGCGACCTGCATTGACTTCAATGTTATGAAGTCCGTGCTGGCCGCTCCGAGGTCGCGTTGCGAGCTGCGCACCGCGACCTGTGAGGTCGCCCCGGCAAGTCGGATCGCCCCAGTGTGAACGGGGTCTTACAAGGTGATTGTTTACATTTACTTTAAGTTATTTATTTTAAGTGTTGTGTGAGTGGTGAGTGTTGCCTGTGGCCCCATGATGGGTTGTGGGATTAAACACAGTCTTTGTGGGTAAAGTTTAGAAAGTATTTGTAGGTGCTAAAACTGTTTGTACAGTAGGTGTTCTGTCTATTGAATGTATCGAAAAGTCCATGGGACTGTATTAAACAAAAATTGTTACACAGAATCCTAAAATAGAAATACTGGGGTACCCCCCAGACAGATTTGATAAAACACATCCGGATGCAGAGCCCACTCTTAGTGAGCCTGAATTGGATGATTGGGGTAGTCTACTAGCAAGTCTACTATGCCTGGAATGACAATGGTGAAGAGAGCCAGCATGTGGAGTTTTGCCCACTGTGAAATGAGCAAGACAAATTCTGATCGCCCACAGCTCCAGGAAATTGAGTAACAGCTGAGATTCTTCTGGTGTTCAAAGGCCATGAGCTGATCTGTAACCTGAAAATCCTCCCCCAGTTGGACAGGCTGGCATCTGTTGTGACCACAGCCCAATAAAGAAGGAGAAACAACATCCCAGGCCAAAGTGCCAGACACTGAAGAAAGCAGAGTAGGGAGTTCCTGGCCATTTGTTCCACGTGGATCTGGTTTTCCAAGGACACAGGGACTTGTCCCAGTTAAATCGAATCTCCCTCAGCAGAACCCTTGTATGGGACAGCACATACAGAACCACCTCAAAAGTGGACCCCATGAGGTCCAGGACCTGCATGCAGAAATGCAGAGAGGACCGCTTACAGAACAGCAACAACTGAACTGCTGTCCAGAGTCTCCAGAATTTGTCCAGTGGGAGGAACAGCTTGGTTTGTGCTGAGTCTAGCATCAACTGCAGACATCCTAGGCCTGGTTGCAGACAAAGCAGACTTCCACACAAAGCCAAACTTCTTCACATTGTGCATGGGGATCTCCATGTTTTCCATCAGCACAAGCTGACACTCCGCTCTCAGGAAAAAGTTGTCCAGATAGCTTGTCATGGCAATCACTCACTGTCCCAGCAATGTCAGGACCAGCACCACGGTGAACACCAAGGGAGCAGAGACCAAATGAAAGGGGAGCGCCTCAAATTGATAATGCACATCCCCAACTACAGAGTGCAAGAAGCATTGATGCTCAGCGGAAATGGGAACATGTAAATATGCATTCTTGATGACTATAGAGGCAAGAAAGTCCCCCTAGTGCTCAGAGGGGAGAGTCGCAGATTTGAAGGAAAGGACTGGTTCGACAGATATAAATTAAATTCAATCTTGTAGCCTAGCAGGATCAGTTCGCAGACCCACTTGTCAGAAAGCATAGACATCCCTGGGTTCCTCAAATCACTGAGGTGACCTCCCACCCTGGAGTTGGGTGGGGGAAAGCCTTCATTCTGAGGAGGCCTTGTTTGCAGGCTTAGAAGGCTTGTTAGGCCAAGAGTGCTTGGTGCCCCCTGCTAGGGCCTCTAAGGGCTTGGTTTCTTTACCGGAGGAACCTTGGTGATAAAAGGTCACTGGAGTGCAGAAGAAAGGTACTCTTCCCACCCATAAGGTTCTTGTTAATACAATTCAGGGTGGCATCAAAGAGCTGCTCATCCGGGAAGGGTAAGTCAGCCAGGGCTTTCTTAGACATCTGATCTGCAGACCAACACTTAAACCAAATACCCAGAAAAGCACTACTGCAGAGGGCGAGAGAGCACTTGGAAAAAAAGGGGGGCAAATCCGAGGACAAATTCACAGGTACTCAAGGCCCTGGACCAGTTGGTCCATCAGTTTTACGTAACACAGAGACACCTGTTTCTAATGCAGCCCTTGGTGGAAGAGCTTGGCCCATTCAATAAGCATCTGAGACACCAGGGCTGTGGCCCATGAACAAAACCAGGTGGAATGCTGAACCAGCAATCGTGAACATAGTTCTGGTGACCAATTCCATCTTTTGGTCCACAGGAACCTTAAAGGAAGGAGAAATCTCCAAAGGTATCATGGTTGCCTTGGGTAACCTAGAGATGAGAGGGTCCACTACAGAAGAAGAGGACCACTTCCTCAGGAGAGCCTTCCCAAGGGGCAACAGCCCATGTGCTTCTGAAGTACAAAAAAATGCTTCAGGCGCCCCCCATCATTGTTTACAAACATATCCAAATAGTTAGGATAAGGAAAGACTCTAGTGAAGTGAGCTGGCTTGTGAGTTCCAAAGGGGACAGGCAGTTCCTCGGTAGCCCCTGAAGTATCCTCAATCTCTAACATTTCAAGCACTGAGGTAATGAGTGCGGGCACCAGCACCTGTACTTGCACCACCATGGTGGCAGAGGATTCATTTTCACTATTGGAGGAATCAGGTTTCGTGTCATTCAGGCATGCAGTAAAGCCTGGGCCTGTTACAGTCAAGCTGGACTTGACTCAGAATCATCTGAGGGGGAATGCGAGGGTACATTTCTTACCTGCCTTGCACCCAATTCCACTTTTACCGGGGAGACGAATGACACTAGGACTGCTGACAGTGTGTTCAAGGAAATGGAGGGCCCAGGGGGGAGAGGGTGAACTGACAAAGCCTGGAGGGGAGGAGGAGACTACACAGGGCCAACCATTCCACCACACCCCACACCAGTCAAGCTGAAGTTGCAGGTAAGACTTCTGAGACAGTTCTCCCATCAAGGTTGAAAGGTTGTCAGCCAGGGTAACACTGTGACATGGACATCAGGTGCCTGATCATATGTGTCCCTGCGAGATGTTTAAATCGCTGGCAGCCCTGGTCCCGGATGGGGCTGCCACAGCTGAACCAGCTCATAGCTAAAGGTCTGCGTGTACTCACTGGCCAGGCTGGGTGACTATTAGATCTAGATTATCCAGTCTGTTGTCCAGCCTGGCTGTTTATAGAAGATCCTCACAGAAAAATAACAGGAAAAAAGAAAAAACAATAAAAAACTGTGGAACCACAACAATAGGCAGAAAATGTGAGCTGCTTATAGTAGGAAGGGTCTTTACTAACTATTGGGACTGCCCATAAGCAGTTCTCAGATTTTTTTTTTTTGCATAGTGTCCTACTTCTGTAGGGGGCAGTATAACCCTATGGTCAAGAATATGAAGAGGCTGGGACCATCAATAAATGAAAGAGAAATGCCTTTAAGCTTGCTAGAAAATGTGACTACTCCAGGGACAGTCGAGGAGTGAAGGGTTACACTATAGAATGTTTTTTGAGTAACAGCCCTGAGTCTTCCGAGGCTGCTGGCATCACATTCAAAATGGCTGCACACAGCAGCTGTCTCACGAATGTCCTTTACGTGACATTTGATAGTGTTTCCCTTTACTCCTCTATTTGGACGTCTACACAAGGGTGGCTTTTACAGGTAAACAATATGTGTAAAATTCACTCACATTTTATGGTAAGTGTTTGTTGAATTGGCCTGGTGACAGGGTTCCTTTATTGGCTGTGTTTGCTGTATGATATTTAAGAAAACTTTAAAGATAAAGTTGTTGATTGAAATATAATGAAAGGTTTTTTCCTAATGGCTTATCAAGCATTAGTGTTTTATTATGTAGATACAGAATGTGATGGTAGCTGAGGCTTTTCCATCGTTTTCCCCCTTAGTTATATAACAAAAACATTGGGCAAAAGTTATCTACAAGCTCACTGCAATCCTAAACATGCCCAAAGAACACCAAAATTCTTTCCTTTGTTTGTTTGTTCAGAGAAATGCAAAAATGACCTTCTTTCTCCTTTAGTATGAAACAAACTCCCAAGATGGCTTTGTGTGTGCTGCTCCATACACATCTTTTGAAACACAGCCCCGAGAAGGGCTTCAAAGGCAAAATCCCAACTCATAGACATCTGTTTTACTTGTGTTTGGGATTTTAAATATAGAAGGCCACATTACTAAAGGTAACATAGGAATTTAAATCATATTTAGAAGTTTGAGGGCTTCTGATAAATTCTGAACTCACAATCTGTAATAGTTTACTCTTTGCTAAACTTCCACATAGGTGTAAAAAATACCCAACCTTATTCAGTAAAATTCAAGTCTAAAAATGTATGTTTAATTTGCACCTAAAGCATTATTTCTGAATGTAAACTTATGCAGGCCATACATGGATCAAATTCCAAACAAATTTTCTTTTGAAAATCAGAAATGTATGTGTTTTGTGGTCCGATGGTTTCATATAATTGATTTCGAAATTCGACCAACCAAGCCTTCACTTTCACCTCATCTTGCTACAGAAAAGAATGTTTATGGCTGAGGATCTTCTTTTCTATATGGGAATTTCTTTTCTTGTGCTCATGGGCATTTCTTTTTTGATTATATAACTTGCACAATTCTCCCATCATTGATTAGAAAATCATTTGTTTCTCATAAAAATGTCTAACATGCCTGATTACTCAAATGTGATGACCGCACGAAAATTGGCTGTTGCTGCGGCCCATTAATGGTGCGAAATTCAAACAAAAATTCTTATTTGAGATTTTTGAAAGAAAATTCTTTCAAAATTGGACCCATGTATGGCCAGCCAGGCTTCATTGGGGGAAATTTATAAAACTGGAACAGACAGAATCTGGAGCAGCTTCACATAGTAATCAATCACCTTCCAACTTTAGCTTGCACATTAGAAGTGGTTATAAAGCAAATAGATATTTTACCTTGATGCATTCCCTGCATTAGGATAAATAATATCCCACTGCTTGTATTGTCCCCTCACCTCCCTAAATACTTACCTGAGCCCCATCTAGGTCCAGTGTTGTGCCCATCTGCATCTGTGTTGTTCTGTGTTCCTCTCCTCACAGAACACAGAGGCAACAGCATTAGCCATTGGCTCCTGCTGCTGTCAGTCAAATTATGTGGGGAAGGAGTGATGGTGGGGCTGAGCCACTCTGTTTATGTCTGTGGACAGGAGCAAGCCTGCACATCTGCCTTCATAGCAAGTGGCTACTATGGGGACAGACACAGGAGAGAAGCAGTGGACAGCGTGGGCAGGGGGAAACCAGAAGAAGGGGTTTGGGGCCCCTCTGTGCAATACCATTGCACAGAGCAGGTAAGCATAACATGTTTATTATTTAATAAAAAAAATGTAACCTTTACAATTGCCTTAAGCTTTGAAAACAAAAGTGAGAAACTCCACATTCTGGCTGCTGTAGTCTTAGTAAATTACTTTCCCTGTGCTGTAGAAAAAAGTCACAACATTTAGTATCACAACAACTAAAAAAATCTGTTTTACTTGTAAGTTATGACAATGCAATTTCAGTATTTTGAATACTTCCACATTCAAATTCAAATTGAAATTTCTATTTCAATAAGTACCACAATTTGCATCCTTTACAAAAAATGGTCATATTGTACTGAGTAAACTGGACTTGCAAATAGCTCTAGAGAGAAGCTATGATGTAACATGTAAGTGAAACTAATGTATAATGTAAGGGTCTAGTATAAATTTGTGAGGGAACCTCATGTAGTTTTTCTTTTTTTAAACTGTCATTGGTTCATATGGCAAACCATGCCCATATGGTGCACCATAACAACCAATGATCAGCATCCTAGTAACCAATGATGTGGGCATCCAGCCTATACAGCATCTTTGGTTGCTAAGAGGCAGGCAGCCACTTGAACCCCACATCTGGTAACGATCCTGGAGTTGACATTTAAGTCAGCCTTAAGGACAGCCCAATTCAATACAGAGTGTTATTTATTTACCTTGTACTGGTCTGATGTTCACTTTTGATGAACAAATCTTAGGTTGTTCCAACAAGCAAAACTTTTGTATTTCTCCCTTCCTGTCTCCTGCACTTACTTCTGCCCAGTGAAGCTTAAGGTCATGGGAGTTGCTAGCAACAGGCACCTGGGGCATCTGCCCTGCATCTATTGTCCAGTACCCCAGGTGCTGAAGCTGCTGCTTATAATATTCGTATGCTGATCTCTGTCGGCTAATGACCCTGACTCCGGTTAGAGAAATTGGGTTGGAGAAATATTGAATAGGAAGCCAAGGAAAATGTAGTATATGGTAATAAAGCCAAATGCACCCCACCCAGAAAATTTTTTTTTAACACCCAGTGGGAAAATTACAATTCATTAAAAAGAATTTAGTCTGGGTACAATACTTTCAATCTGCAAGTAACTCAGGCACCCTGTCTTTTTCCCCACACTCCCAAGATAATACTGTAGTGTGCTCACATAAGTTTTCACTTGTTCACCCCTATGGATCTGAGCAATTTTTGCAATTCTGCCATGGACTTGTTTCTTCGGCAATAACTTTGTCATTGCTTAAGATAACAAGGTAATACATATATATATATATATATATATATATATATATATATATATATATATATATATATATTTTTTTAGGAACAAACAAGGTTTTCTTTCTGTGATATTTTCTTGCAACAAATTAAATTTTTTCAGGATCCTTAGACAATTACACGCAATAAAAGTAAAAAAATGCACTTTTTCTTTTTTTATGACAAGTGTTTGTTTAAAATGAAATAGTGTTGCAGGTATAAAGGGTGAATTTTATTTTATTTGTCCTGTTTCAAATGACATCAACATTTTAATTCTGGTACAAAGCATTGCAAAGTTATTAATAAATGAAATAAAGTGTTCTTTTTTTTGTTGTTTTTTTAATTTTGTACTTTTTTTTAAGTAGGAAATATATATATATGTTAAATGTGTAAAAATATTCACAAAAACAAGTGTATATATTAATGGTTTATAGAATAGAAACTAACAAACAATCAGCAGGAAAATATTAATTGAATGAAGATGGAGAATAGGGAGTTAAATAGGGCTAATTAGAGTAAACAAAGGGTTAATAAGGGCTTAAACTTAGGAACATTTTTTTTTACTTGCTAGGTTGTTTTTAATTACATTATCTGCAGATTGAAGGTAACTTTGAATGAACAGAATAGATACAAAAAATAACATTATATTACTTTGATTCTTTTTCTGTGATCTGAAAAGTGTTTTGATAAATAATGTCAGACTCCTTTTTTTTTTTTTACAGTTCAGCTGCCAGTAGCTGCCCTGTGTACAGAGCAGTCCCGGCTTTAATAAACTACAGTCGAGAACGGCTGGTGGAGTAGGAAGGGGATCCCTGTAGCAGGGCAGACAGGCTGGGCACATATCCTGGGCACACACCCTACGTACAATGACAATGTCTTTCTGGGAGTGTGTAGCACGCCCAAAGCTGTAACTGGTTAAGACAAGTCCTTACTTTTCCTTGTCTCTTCTTTCAGCTAACCAGCTCAGCAAACTGCAGCCAAATCTTGTGTGGCAGGCAGGCAGGCAGGCACTGGGCTGGTGTTGTGGTGGTTAGGTCTCACTGCTAAAAACAGGAACAGAAAGTGTCTATCCTTAATAATAGTGGTTTGCATCCTTAGAGATCAGTGCCTGATATTTTTCTTCCAAAACTTTCCATGCCTCAACAGTAAAGGTGCATTTATTGCTTTGTGGGGCATTAGTACACTTTATATTACATATTAAAGTGCAGTTTGTTAAGATAGCCCATCCAAAAAACAATAAAAGTACATATTTTGCATCCTCGTGTTTATCTATATTTATGAAATACAACTATGGGAATGCAAAGTATGTATTTCCATACTTTTATTGTATTAGTTTAAAACCCTCTTCACCTGCCTAGTGCCTGCTATGCACATCTGTTGATATACCTTGCAGTCATGTAATCATCGGGCACTATGCAGGCAACACATCTATCCAGCAGCACTAGGTGTGTGTCTATGAGTGTAGGCTTTCTCCGTTCACCCATGCTGTCACTTTTTAAGTGTAGCAACCTTCTAGGTAGGTGCTAGGACAAACTATAAAAGGGGCCCTGCCTGCTTATCAGGGGGGTCTGATTGTTCAGCTAGGCTGTCATGTGTTTCCAGATGTGCCTGTTGAGCTTGGGGAGTCTCCCCACTGTGTCCAACAAGGGCTATGTCACCCAGTGGCACTGCCCCGTTATGATATCACGTGATGGCAGGCATAACCGAATGGCAGGCATCACCCTGGTACTGTTGTGGTCAACTCTCTTGTAATAACAAACAGAGTGGCTAACTAGCTTCTTGATTGCTATTACAAGCAGTAGTAGGGGACATTCCCCTCCCGCCTCCTTCCGCTGCTCTCTTGGGCTCTCCGGTCCCACCACTTTGATCGGGTTTCCACTATGGTAACCCAGAAGCAATGACACAACATCACTTCTGGTTTATACGAATGTCAGCTGTGCCATTTTTTGAAAATAAGAAGTATTTAAAAACAACAATCGTGGTGTTTTGGATGCTTTCAAGGGAAGCAGAGGAATTTGGAGTCTTATAGACCCCAGATCCCTCCATAATCCCTCCATGTCACATGCCATTTGCTGTCACAAAGGATGTTTACATTCCTTGTAAAAGCAATAAAAAATATAAAAAATAAATAAAGCAATGGTGTAAAAATAAAAACAATAAATAAAATCAATGAATAATTAAAAGCATTTTTTAACCACTTCCCCCAAACTGACGTACCTGTACATCGGCTTGAAGAAGTGGTTGTACCAGGGTGACGCCTGCAGCTAAATGCATCACCCCAGTACCATTTTTCAGAGCCGGCGGTCGGCTTTCCTGAGATAACAACTGATGCAGCTCAGCAGCTGCTCTGCCTTCTTCCAAGTGAGCGGGAGGGGACGTCCCCCCCACTGCTGCCTTCCACCGTTCTGCCCGGGTCTCCCATCCCACCGGGGAACCTGAGCAACCAGCTGGCACATCCGCTGGCTGGTTAGAGTCCCGAACGAAGCCAGATTCGGCTTTGATTGGGTCCCCGATCATGTAACTCGGAAGCGATGTCACAACATCACTTCCGGTTTACTTAGCTGCCAACAGCGCCAATTTAAAAAAAAGTGTCAGTATTCAAAAATGCCAATTTTGAATACTATGACGTGCAGTGGAGGGGTCTGGGGTCCCTCCCAGATCCCTCCATAAAGAGTACCTGTCACTGCCTATTACTGTTACAAGAAATGTTTACATTCCTTGTGACCGCAATAAAAGTGATTGGCTAAAAAAAACATATATAATGTTTGGGGGTGCTAAGTAATTTTCTAGCAAAAAATACTGATTTTAACTGTGTAAATCTAAAGTGGTAACCTGTAAAGGTTTTTAAAGCATCACCTATGAATAGTAAAATTTACTTGATTTGTCGCTGTTGCACAGGCGTGCACAGTTTTAAAGCATGACATTTTTGGTATCGATATACTCAACAGAACATCATCTTTTATATTTACCAAAAACATTGGGTTATGTATTGTGTTTTTTTTTTGCATTCAAATTCAAAAAAGTGTATTTTTTTTACCAAATATTATGTATGAAAAAACGCTGCCAAAATACTGTATGACATAAAAAATTGCAAAACCCACCAATTTATTCTCAAGGGCCTGTAATTTAAAAAAATATATTTCAAAGTTCGGAATTCGGCAACCAGAACCGACCAAAATGCAATGCTTCAGGAAATGGGCTTTAAAAGCCCGTGATTGGACCAGAACCATTAGCAAAAGCCAATTGAGGGGGCAGGAGAATGCTAGGAATTTGATTGGAGTGACTAGGGGGTCCCTAGACCAATCATTAGTGAATACGCCCCCCAGTATATAAGATCGCCCCCGCCAAATTCCTAGCATTCTTGTACGGGACATGGAAGAGAGTGGAATGCTGTTCTGTTCTAATGTGTTACAAAGTGTCATTTAGCTATTTTTAGTGTGAGGAAAGGGATATCTAGTGTAGTTAGAGTGCTCCTTTACACTTAAGTTAGCTTCAAAAATTTAGTTTCTGTAGGGAAAGTGTTAAGTGTAAAGGGACCGTAGTGTAGTGTAGGGTTAACTGACAGTGACTGCTATGGAAGGGTGACAAAACCCTTCCATAGCAGGGTGACCGCTATAGATAAATGATCATTTCTCTAAGTTGCTTTGGGACAGGAATATGGCTTCTCACCAGCAAGCATTTTTCATGCTGCAGGGGCTGCCACTGCCAGTGCTTTTTTGAGGACATGTTTGATGTCAGACATGACATCTGAACATGTGTATAGGGGGTATATATACACATATATGTCTGTATATATACCCCTAGACATATATAGGTGTGATAGTAGCAGAAATATATGCTTGCGCTAATGAAATCATTTACAGTAATATATTTCTGCTACTATCACACCTATATATGGCTAGTTGTCTATATGCATATAATTATGTGTGTATAAATACCACTATACACAAGTTCAGATGTTTTTCCTGACTGCAAAGAACCCAAAAAATGCCTGCTTTGAAACCGGCAAGGTGTGAAAACCGAGAAGAGAAGCTAACCCCCTGAGCTGAAAGTGTTCTAATACAAACAATCATTTTTTTTATGGTTCTGGACATGCTACAGAGCTGAAACTTCACAGGTACACCTTTTAGACCCCCCAGACACAAAATCACACAAAAAAAGTTCTTAAAAATTGTAATTTTTGATAAAAAAAAGCCAATTATTGAAAAAAAAAAAAAAAGAGATTTTTTGATTTTTACTTTGGATTTCAGATCTGGGGGGTCTAAAAGTGTACATGTGAAGTTTCAGCTCTGTAGCATGTCCAGAACCATAAAAAAAAGACCGTTTGTATACTGAATACTTTCAGCTCAGGGGGTTAGCTTCTCTTCTCGGTTTTCACACCTTGCCGGTTTCAAAGCAGGCATTTTTTTGGTTTCTTTGCAGTCAGGAAAAACATCTGAACTTGTGTATAGTGGTACTGTGCACAAGTTCTGATGTTTTGCCTGCCTCCAAAAACCCCCAAGAAATGCCAGCAAAAACACACCTGGGCATTTTTTTTTTGACGCTAGCGTTTTTTTTTGGCATTTTTTGGGGTTCTTTTGAGGCAGGCAAAACATCTGAACTTGTGTATAGTGGTGTATATACACACATACATATATTTATATACACACCTAGACATATATAGGTGTGATAGTAGCAGAAATATATGCTTGCGCTAATTAAATCATTTTTTTTTTGTGTGATTTTGTGTCTGGGGGGTCTAAAAGGTGTACCTGTGAAGTTTCAGCTCTGTAGCATGTCCAGAACCAGAAAAAAAGATCATATAGGTGTAAAAGGACGGTCCCACATCCCTGTTCTACTGAAAAATTATCTTTTTTTTTTCATGGTTCTGGACATGCTACAGAGCTGAAACTTCACATGTACACTTTTTAGACCCCCCAGATACTAAATCCAAAGTCAAAATCAAAAAAATCTCTCTTTTTTTTTTCAATAATTGGCTTTTTTATCAAAAATGACAATTTTTAAGAACTTTTTTTGTGTGATTAATAGTTAATGGGGCATGACCCAGAACCCTAGGGACTTTTTAGGGGCATTTATTGGGTTTTAGGGCTTAAAAATTGTGTTTTTTGATTACCGAAGTTCGGGTCCCATTGATTTCAATGGGGTTCTGAAATCCGAGCCGAACTTTCGGGAAGTTCGGATGTTCTGGCCGAACCGAACTTTTCAAAAGTTCAATCATCCCTAGTCTTCAAGTGGTTAAAAAAATGCAGTCATTATATCTAAGAACTGGTAAGCTACAAGTAAATGTATTCTTTTGAGTTTATTACCACTTTAACCTCTTTAGCGGTATTCCCGAGTGTGGCTCGGGGTGAAATTTCAGAGCCATTAGCGGTACCGCTAGGGAGATTGCTGGATCCTATAAGAGAGGGTACTCACCTTGTCCCCGGGATCCAGCGACGTATCCTGTAAGAGAGGGTACTCACCTTGTCCCCGGGATCCAGCGACGTATCCCGGCGGTGTGCAGCGGCCGGATCTTCCTCCCGATGCTCTGTGGCCCGGCTTCCGTCTCCTGCGACGTGACGCTCGGGGGGGGGGGGGGGTGGAACCAGCGGCAAATTCAAATAGTAAATCACACCGAACACACTGATACATTACAAAATAAAATAAATTCACATTAGTTTGCCCCCCAGTGCCCTTTCCTGCAGTTTTACTGTACTTTTTATGTGTATATATATATATATATATATATATATATATATATATATATACATATATATATATATATATATATATATATATATATATATATATATACACACAAATAATATATGTATACGTGTATGTATGTATATATATATATATATATATATATATATATATATATATATATATATATGTATATATATATATATATATATATATATATATATATATATACATACATACTTTAACTTATTTATACTTATTTATTATATTATAATTTATGATTTTGTGTTTCAAACTTTATCATAACCAAGATGTTATAATGAAGAACGCAAAGTAAAAAAAAAAAAATCATATGTAAATAGTTGGTTTTGGCTGCTCGTTCTTAAGAATTACATGCAAAATAATGGTACCGCTTTCAGCACCTAAATTCGAAAAGAATCATACTGCCAGGGAGGTTAAATGGGCAATTCCTCTTACCGTACATGACCTTATCATGCAAAATCAACTGATTTAGAAATGTTTCCAGAATAACATGGGAGGAGCCAGTTTATCCATCCAAAAGCTATGGATTTACTAGCCATGAATAATGCTTCTCATAAAAGTATTCTTGTATATTGTGGCCAGTATTCCTTGCATAAATGACCAAAAAAGGCAAACCTCAGCAGTAAATTGAATAGGAATATTTGATAAATGAGTGAGGGGGCTAATCACATTATATTTCACCATGCCAGTTCTTGGATGTACTGGCTGCTTTTGTTTTCTATTTTGAGGGTTTTTCCCCCTTTTTTTCCCACCTGTTTATCTGGCCAGTAAGTCTTCTATCTGTCAACAAAGCTGTCCAGACAGTTAGATGGTTGAAACAAACCATTTGACATTAATAGGGGTGCTACAATGGTTAGCATTGTTCATTTATGCAAAACCTATATTCTGAAAGGAAAAACACTGTTGGTGTAACAGCTTAAAAAGTATTGACTGGACTTACATAGTTACATAGTTTGTGAGGTTGAAAAAAGACATCAGTCCATCCAGTTCAACCTATGATGTGTGTGTGTGTGTTTGCTCTTAACCGTACATTGTATACCCCTGTATGTTGTGGTCTTTACGGTGACCACCTAATATTTTTTTGAAACTATCGATGTAAACTATTCGATTGTATTCCCTTTCTCTGATTTGTTTGTTACTTATGCTAGGTTCCCCTTTACAAAATTTGTACATTGATATCATATCCCCCCTCAAGCGTCTCTTCTCCAGAGAGAATAAGTTCAGTGCTTGTAGTCTTTCCTCATAGCCGATGCCCTCCATTCCCCTAATTATTTTTGTTGCCCTTCTCTGGACTCTCTCCAGTTCCAGCACATCCTTCCTGAGGACTGGGGCCCAGAACTGGACAGCATACTCCAGATGTGGCCGGACCAGAGTCTTGTAAAGTGGGAGAATAATGTCTTTTTTCTGGAGTGAATCCCATTTTTTATACATGCCAGTATTCTGTTGGCTTTGCTTGCAACGGCTTGGCATTGCATGTCACTGCCAAGCCTGTTGTCCACCCCCAGGTCCTTTTCCATCTTAGATTCACCCAGAGGTTTCCCCCCTAGTGAGTAGCTTGCTTTTGTGTTTCTGACACCCAAGTGCATTACTTTAAATTTTTCAACATTAAACCTCATCTGCCATGTAGTTGCCCACCCCATTATTTTGTTCAGGTCCGCTTGTAAGGTTTCCACATCCTGCATAGAAGATATTGGCATGCTTAGTTTAGTATCATCCGTAAATACTGAGATTTTAATCGATATCCCCTCCTCTAGATCATTTATGAATAAATTAAACAGGATTGGTCCCAGGACAGAACCTTGGGGGACCCCACTTTCCACAACCGCCCAATCCGAGTACTCCCCATTAGTCACCACCCTTTGCACTCTCCCCTGGAGCCAGTTCTCTATCTAGGTACCCTATGGTCCATACCTACGTACCTTAGTTTGTACAGTAAGCGTTTGTGGGGGAACGGTGTCAAATGCCTTTGCAAAGTCCAGATACACCACATCCACAGGCTTTCCTTTATCTAGGTGGCAGCTCACTTCATCATAGATTGGTCTTTCAGCTTTAATTTATTTGTCAAATCAATGTAAGTCTGCTAGTGCATCTAACACTATCCTCTCTCCAGGTTGACAATGTTGCTGTCCAAAGGTGTCTCCATTGCTCCTTTATCCAGACTGAAGACAATTAAAGACAAGAAGTGTGTTAACAGATTGCTTTATAATTTAAAAAAAAAGAGAAAAAGCCTAACTAAGAAAATAAAGGCAGTCACAACATTTAAGGATTGGTAAGCTGCAATATATACATTTTTTTGGTTTTAATACTGCTTTAACCACTTCTGGACCGGAAGGTCCCCCCCCCTAATGACCAGGCCATATTTTGTGATTCGGCACTGTGTTACTTTAATGGACAATTACGCGGTCGTGGGATGCTGTACCCAAATAACTAGAGCTTTCTTTAGGTGGTATTTAAACACCTGTGCGATTTTTATTTTTTTGCGCTATAAAGAAAAAAAGAGCGACAATTCTGAAAAAAAAAAACAATATTTTTCACATTCTGCTCTATAACATTCTCAAAATAAAAAAAATTCAAAATCAAAAATGTTGTAAACATTTTAGGCCTATTTGTTTTCTGCTACATATTTTTGGTAAAAAAAACTCACAATAAGTGTATTTTGATTGGTTTGCACAAAAGTTATCGCGTCTACTAACTACGGGAAAGATTTATGTCATTTTTACTGGTTTTTTTTTTTTTTTACTAGTAATGGTGGCGATCTGCGATTTTTAGCGGGACTGCGACATTGCAGCGAACAGATCAGACCCTAACTGACATTTTTGACACTTTTGGGTGGACCAGTGACATTACTACAGTAATCAGTGCTAGAAATATGCACTGTTACTGTAATAATGACACTGGCAGGGAAGGAGTTAACAGTGTGGGTGATCAAGGGGTTAAATGTGAGCCTAGGGGAATGATTCTAACTGTGGGGGGGGGCGTGGCTTCTGAAATGGCCATGGAAACCTGTGATCCTATATAGAAGGATCACAGGGGCTCTATGATCATCCGAGGGAGAAGAACGGTCGGCTGTGTTTACAACAGCTGACTGATCTTCTCTCTCAGCGGGGAACGATCGCGGGTGTCAGGTGGCCATCAGAGCCGCCTGACCCGTGCATCGGCTTCTAGCTGCCGAATGCCCCCTAGCTCCCTGCTCGCGACCGACGTAGCCCTACGTCGGTTTGCGCAGGAGAGCCACATTACCGCAGTAAATAGGCAGCGGCCAGTCGGGAACCGGTTAAATAGGTTTGATGGACAATACACAGCTGCATCAACCAGTTGTTAACTGCCAGGATAACATATAGATGTAAAGTGTATATATCAATCCAGTTTGCCTCTTTCATAGTAGGGATAGGGGCTTGTCATTTACTGTAATTTGACCATAATGGGGAATTTAACAATTTAGTGTTTAATAGTTGAGAATATCAATTTAGAGACCAGCCCTTTAAAGCATTGCGATCTCAAAATTCTGATCAAAGTATAAATTTACTTGAAACTTGAAAACAAAAAAATTGTGGTCATCAAACTACTGTGGTTAAAAGTTAACAGAACGATCCAAAGTTGCAGTATTTGGCCAATATTAGACCTTTGATGCACACAGGAAAATGATATATTTTGTTTCCTATGAACTTGAATGTTTGTTTCCACTAATGCCTCCATATATTTATGACTTTTTTTACTTGGCTCCATCTATTATGTTAAAGTGCACAAATATGCAATTAGTATTTATTAAAAAAAAGTCAGCAAGCAAAATCTGTTAAAAAGTATTGCAGGAAACAAATATTTTCAGCATTATAAACCATAACGAAATCAAAACAATATTTTCTGCTATTTTACAATGTAGACCTAGACAAACAGTATAGAAAATGTATTGTGTATAGAGAAGAAATTAGTAGTTTTATAGCCTAGAACAAACTTAGAAAAAAAAATGTGCATAACTTCTAGATAAATGTGTTCGTCTATAAATTCCCAGATGAATACAGGAAGATTTTCTGTTCATTTTATTTTATATCTTGCTGGATCTTCATCCATAATTTGGTTTATCTTTTTTCTCTGCAAAGTGGTGATAACTATTGGTACATCAGAAGGAATTTATTTGTGTAATAAATTTGCTGTCACCAACAGATACACAAAGCAGTCAAAAAGCACTTAGCTGTGTTTTTAAAGGACATGCACTTGAATACGTGATTGCAAAGAAGGACAGGTTTAATTGAATCCCCTGCAGACCTATTTCATTTTTAAGTGGTACTTACATTAAAAATACAATATCTAGTAGCATATGGCATTATAACAGCACATCTGTTCATCAGTTAAGCCAACATATAGAACTTGATAAAGTTGAAATACTTTACTACTAGCTCATAAAATAATAATATAAAAATACATGTGTACTAAATAGTAGACATTGACATTTTATTGAAAAAATTGAAAAAAAAAAGAGTTAGAAACATCAATTTTCCCAGGTGGTCAGAAACATTTCACACCTGGAATGTTATAGTGGCGTCACTTGCGAAACTCACAAAATCTCTTGATCTGTTATCTATTATGTAGTACTGATCATTACATTTTTTGTACTCTGGCACTCATCATTTGTGCATAAAACTGTAGAAAACAAAATGAAAATTCACTATAATCCACTATACTCCCAACTATCACCGATGCCAAAAACTTATTGTCACCCTAACACTTAACCAATCACACCCAATCCTTAGCACCTAATCTTCCTTCTAAACCTAACACTTAATATTGTATGTATATCTAAACCCAAGAATAAAATATTATTAGTTCTTTGATGTGGCGGCTCTGTTAGTTTTACATTTTCAAGCTGTGAACATTTTATCTAGCACATAAAATATCTATTGCTCTTGCCAGAAATTGAGTGACCTTGCTAAATTCTGTGAGTTGAAATGGAAAAGAAGTTATCCTTCTTCTGTAAACTACTAAGCTCATCAACTCCCCTCATATAACAGAGATGAACAAAGGCAAACATGTTTGAATCCAGCTCTTTACCCTGGAATCTGGGCTGAAAGGTGTTTTGGGCCTGCCTGGTTACTGTTACAATAGTTTGCCTGGCCCTTGTTATTGCTTGGATCTGGGGGTGATCATTACCTTAAGGAAATCTTCTAATCTCCCATGTTATATTTTTTATACAAATGTTGGTACCTAGGGTTCTGTTGAGGAAGGCACCTTTTTGAGCTCACCTGGAGGGCTTGACGGATGACTTTTTAATACGGCATTGGTTTGAGACATAGAATTATTGTGATCACCTGGGTGTCTTACAGAGGAAAAAATGAATTTTGTTCAAAACATGTTGAGAGCTAAGAGAATGGTACCCAATAAATCTTGATCACAACTGTGGCCTCATGTATTGTTTTTTTTATAATTCTGCAATTTTAATATGTTTCTAATAAAATACATTTTATAGATTTACATGTGTGAACATGTGGAATGCCTGAAAAGTCCCACTCAGATTTGGAATTATATACTCAGGGTAACCATGGCTATAGATACAGTGGAAAAGTGGGTGTAGACACCCAGGAACAGTTTTTTTTTTTTTTACAGAAGCAGCAGCAATGCAATTCACAAGTAAAGGAAAAAAACTATGAAAATAGAAAACAAATTAATTCACCACATCTAAATACTGGTAAGCTGCAATATACTTTTTTTAGGTTACTTATACACCCACCCTTATATACCCACTGAAAATTAACTCCCTAACCTAACCCTGAAATTGAATCTTTGACTGCAAAACTAACCCTAAAAGCTAATCCTCTGCCTAAGCCTAAACATTAACCTCTAACCCCCAAACAAACATGGGAATGTAGACTGCACTATTACTGTATATAAGCTAAATTAAAAGAAACACCAAACACAATTTATTGGTAGTTAAATGGCCGCGGCGCTTTTATTGGCATAAATAAATAAATGAATAGATCAATAAATAAATAAATAAATAAATAATTCAAATAACTTTATTAATTCTAAAATTTGAATAAATATTGAATAAATTCAAACTCCAAAAAAAATGTGCAAATAAAAATTAACGCTTAGTCATAAAAAACTCAAGCGAATCAATAAATAAATAAATCAGAAGTCCCCCCTTACAATAAGGGTGACAAGCCACATAAAAGTGCTGGCGACAGGGGTGGAAGGGAGGGGAACTCGCTACACAGTACTAAGCCAACTGAGCCCGGAGCATTCACGCAGCTGTTTTTATAGCCCTATTTGATCACGTGATGAAAGCTTCTAGAAGGTCACGTGTTTCCTTATGACGCAAAGTCACATTTCTCCTGCCTAAATGACCCATGCGCACCGCGGATGGGTACATTCAAAAAAATTTTTTTTTTAACTCTCTTTATTTAAACACACAGCGGCAGCCACAATCCTATGTAGCGAGCCACGTACTGCGCCTCACTTGTCATTCATAAAACACTCAGCCTTAACCAAACATTTAAAATCTGATAATAAGATACCGCCCAGCGTTTTCAAAATGTTTTTTGGTATTTACCAAAAAAACGCTACGTGGCATTTTAGTCATGAAAACAGGTAGTAACCTAATGCCTGGCGGTAGCCCACGTATTTATTGCCATTAGGAAATACTATGTTGTTAAGGAGCGGGCAGATGCCCAGTAATAACCAGTAACTGTTATGTTTGTTAAGGAGTGAGCAGCAGCCACGTCCCTAACAACCGATGAATCATTAGCTGTCAGCAGACTTCCCCGCTGGCAGCTGAATGTAAGAAAAAAAAAGCCAGCAATGACAAATTAGGAAAAAAATGTCCCTTCGGGTCTGGTATGGATTTTGAGGGGAACCCCAACCAGACTCTTATCTGAGCATGCAGCCCGGCAGGTCAGGAAAAGAGGGACAAGCTAGTGCCTTCCCCTCCTGAACCATACTAGGCAACATGTCCTTAACATGGGGGGGTGCTTTGGGTCAGGAGGGGCTTCACCCCCCCAAAGCACCTTGTCCAAGGTGCTTTGGGCGGCAGAGCCCCTTCTGACCCAAAGGACAAGGGCATCTTCCCCACATCCCTGGCCGGTGATTTTGGGGGTTTTCAGGAGGGGGCTCATTAAAATCTGGAAGCTCCTTTGAAAAAGGGCCCCCCAGATCCTAGCCCCCCTATATGAATGAGTATGGGGTACATAGTACCCCTTCTCATTCAGTAAAAAAAAAAGTGTAGTGTAAAAAAAGACAGTAGGCTGCTTTATTGAAAAAATAAAAAAAATGTCCCCCGGTGTAGATCCAAGGTTTTTTGGAGGGCAGAGTCCCCACTGCCCCAAAGCAATAACCCATGTGGAGGGCATGTGGCCTGGTATGGTTCAGGAGGGAGGCGCTAGCCTGTCCCCTGCCTTTCCTGATCCCATAACATTATTTTTTACATTTTGGCATAGAGGTTGCCTTCAAAATCCATACCAGACCCAAAGGGCTACCCAGTCTTTAACAACAATGACAGTTACTGGCTGTAACATCCCATCATTAATGCATGCCTCGTTCACTTACTAATTACCGCATGAATTTAATTATTTATTTTCTTCTGTGAATGTAGTGAAACGCCTTTTCATGTGGTATTTACTGTGAATTTTCAGAGATTTTCAGTAAATACCACAAAACAGTATAGTGAAGTTACAGGATCGCATGCAATATTTAGGAAAAATGTGTCCAGACATCTAAATGTCGCATGTGAGTTCATTTTCTGAATGGAGCCCAATATGTTGTATTGCCGCATGAAAATGTTTTTTTCAAATTCCAATTCTGCTATTAGCAATAATTACAAACCCAAATCCTTCTAAATGACTTTCAGTTGTTAGCATTTTAGTAAAACTGTTTATCGTAGAATTTTTGTGAACTAAATTTATATTGGAAAATTTCATGGTATTCAGTATGTTAAATAAGGAAAGGTGAGCAATTTAAAGCACAATTTTCTATATGTAGAGTTTGTTTTTAAATTTGGGCAACAATCAGAATGTTTGTGGACCCTGTAGATCCCAGCTGGCGGCATATCACCCATATTGTCTTTTATGGCAATAATTTTAGGATAAGCGCAAGCAAGAAGAAGGCTTACAATCTATCTAAATATACTGTACACTTTTAAAGGATTCAAGTGTGGGTGGCTTTCTGCAGAATAGAGGAACCTTGCTGGTACTATCCACAGCATTCCCTGACATGTTGGAATGGCTCCAATGAATGTGCACATACAAGTCAGTGCCAAATATCTATTCTAAGTGCATAGCATGATATTATTGAATGAAGGCAATTAAAAAAACAGTGGCAAAGTAAAATAAGCACTACAGTTTTAAAGTGGTTGGAAAGGTAGAAGGTTTTTTACCTTAATGCATTAGAAACAATTGAGTACTGTCCATGATACTTCTTTTATTTGCACTAACATACAATTTTTCAGGACAAGCTTTTGGGGTATGTCCCCTTCTTCAAGGACCAAGCAGTACTAACACACAAAGTTTTAGCAGAATGTTGAAGTAAGACAAATTCTAGGGGGTATTTTATCCAAAAAAATTGCGTTTGAAAGACTGCTGCGCAAATACAGTGTGATATAAAATATTGCAATGACCATCATTTTATTCTCTATAAAGTTTGGGGTTCTAAGTAAATTTTCTAGCCAAAAATACTGATTTTAACTCATAAGCAACAAATAAGAATTAGGCCTGATCTTGAAGTGGTTAAAAAAATTGATTTACAATCACTTTAAGGGCTTGTTCACATGTCTGTACACTAAAATGGTCTGTTTTAGCTTGTTGGGCTGATGTCTGTTCTATGCCAATGATGGGAAGTGGTGCCTTGTGTTATAACATCTAACAATTGTTCACCTTTATTTTTTATTCAAACATTTTTGAAATGTTAAAGTGACACTTCTATCTACCAAAGTGGTGCTGCAGTGGAGTGGCTGACACTGACAACAGGTAAGCTCCTGTCGAAAATAAATGTTTTTTTTTGGGCCCTTGCAATGACTGGAGTTGATTCAGTGCTGCTCTGTAAATGAGCCACAAAAGTAATTTATAGCTTTTTTATACAATTTGTTTTTACTATAGCCAGAACTAAAAATTTGGAATATTTTTTTTAAATGTATTTTTTGCTTAGTAAGTAAACATAAAATATTGTGAACATCTATTATCTTCATTTAAAACCAAGAGATAGTTCTAGGCTCCTAAAAAAAGCTTGTTTACAAAGCCCAATAGTTTAAGCTCAAATTTATACACACAGCTAAATGAGTAAGAGAAATGAGTCCCCCTTCACCTCCCTGTCTGCTCTTTTCACATGGGACTGTAAGGAGTTTCAAATGAAGATTGAGAATCTGAAAGCAAACTTAACCAATAATTTTATTTGTGAGATGAAATTCCTCCTTAAATAAGAACTCCATGAACTGCAGCCATTTACAAAATCTTCTGGTTGATAAGGGGGTAATTCCAATGAGGTCTATGTTACTCTGCACTCTGACAAGAGAAATACAGCTGCTCTGCCCGCCCCTCCTCTCCACTGTCCATTCACAGAAGGCTTTGTATTTTGTGAACGAGTTCAAATAACACAAAGCCTTCCGTGACAAGAAGAGAGCAGGGGCAGGCAGAGCAGCTACTGTATCTGAGACCCTATGACCTAATGTAAGAAGTATAGGGTTAGCTGTACTCCTGACAGTAAAAATCTAAATAGTAAATAAAGGAGAGACATTCACCTTGTTGGACTTAACCCCTTATAAGCCAGCATATTTTTAAAACTGCTGCAATTCCTGGATTTCTTCTTTAAAGTCCTTAAATAAATGAATGCCTGCATCTTCTAAATCCTATATAAAAATCTTTTTATACCTTTGACACATTTCAAAGTTAAAAATGATGATTCAATTTGGGATCTTTTCCCAAACTGGGATATTGAAATGTGAGTTGTAGTTCAGTTCTTAAGAGCTGTGTCGAGAAAACTAGGTAATCAAATAAGAATGGGAAGGATTATACTTTTATCTATAATACTAGAATGGATTGAAAAAACACTCGCACCAAACAAAATGTACAATTCAATTTTAAAATTGGACTGCCACTGCTTTAATCCCCTAGGAGTAAAAGACCAAACAGAAATAAATAGCAAAATGCTATTAGCAGCGCAAACTCCTCAAACAAATGTATAACATATCAATCCCAGTGCTAAAAGATTATGATTGAAAGATCATGCCAGTGATAAAGTGCTCAAGTGCAAAAAAAAGTAATAAATACATAAATTAATAGTGCAATTAATAAATTATGGGGAAAAATGCATTTTCTTTATATACTTGGATTGAATTTACTTTTTTCCCCCATAATTTATTAATTGCAGTATTAATTTATGTATTAATAATTTTTATTGCACTTGAGCACTTTATCACTGGTATGATATTTCAAGCATAATCTTTTAGCACTGGGATTGATATGTTATACGTTTGTTTGAGGAATTTGCGCTGCTAATAGCATTTTGCTGTTTATTTCTTTAATAATAGAATACCTATAAATGTAATAATTAAATAAGACTATAACTTTTTGACCATGATTTTACATATTGCAATATAATACAGTACATGTTGGGGTCTGGGGTTACCCCACCTACAGTACATACTCCAAATTTCATATGGTTCTCCATATAAAATAAAAATACATCTAAACAAAAAAGGAAGATGTTTGCAACAAACATCCCTCCATCAGGCAAAAACGTGTATATCCTTAGCTGTAAAATACTCACTACAAAAAAGGGTGGATTTCTGTATTTGAAACCCCTCCCTAACCGTTGCAGGTAAAGTTGATCAGAAAAGGAGTCCACAGTGCAGATCACTCAACTTTATTATACTAAAACACATAAGATCTAACACAATCTGGTGTTTCACCAGTTGGGGCTTTGCAGGGGGGCTTTAAGTGTGATGTTCTCTAAACCAGTAAATACTCTTCTGTATAACTGTAAGTCCCTAGATAAGTGAACCAAACACATTTTAACAGTTATGTTACTTGTTATTAGTACAAGTAAAACGTTTAATTTCCAGATCCACACTTAAGAATGTAGGTACCAAAGTATCCAGTTAACAGCTGCATTACATTACTTGTTATTAGTGAAAGTATTAAAGGCCAGATCTATAATTTCGCAGATACCTCTCTTCACTAAATCCTGGTCAAGATTAGCAAAATAAACATATTTTAAACCCATATAGGTTTTATATGATGTTAAGTTGCTGTCAGATTTTTGGTGTTGGTCACATTAGGGATTTTATATATGTAATTCATGTTCTATATTTATAGAATTTTACATTGATGTTGTATTGATTTTACATGTGTGAATCATCCTGTGCAAGTTACTTATGAGTTTACACATAAAAAAATATTATATTGAAATATATAGTATTGAAAATATTTTTGCATGATTTATATAGGTGAGTTATAAAGAAGGTAAATAATTGTTGAGATCTATCTTGGAAAAAGCTTTCCACTTCAATATCCAATATTCTATAATTATTATTACTTAAAATCGAGGGTCACATTTGTCAGATCAAATAGTTAAATTTTTTATTGGAAAAATGTAATAATTTAATTTGTTGTCCCTTCGAAAGGCAAGGGTGGTATGCAAATCTCATAGGAAAAAAATAATCAAATTGGTTGTCATGGTCCTAATTTTAAAGAACAATATGAATAAATATCACTCTTACCATGGTATGTAGTAATGCATAAACCTAGTGTTCTTCTTTAAATGTCTATAGTATAGATCAAATAAAAGTTATTGTTACATGTCTCATGCCCTTTTTACATTTATGGCTTCTAAGTTTATCCCCATAATTATTTATTTATATGTCACTTCAACAGCCATTTTGAACTCTTACAGAAGCATCTCCATTCTGTCTTTTGCTCATTTGAAACACAGTCATCAAAAATGAAACAGTTCTCCAGGTGAGGCCTCATAAATAGTTTGTAAAGTGGCACTGCTGTCTCCTTTTTAGCTTTTCTTCCACTTCTCTCAATATATTTTATCTAATAAAATTGCAATTAAATTTTATTGAATATTCTCAGCCTGTACAGAACAGTCGAAACTGGGAAAAGAGACTCATTTTTTATGTGTCATGCAACTCCAATAAATTCATTGCTATATTACTGGTTTTGTGGCAGTAATATAACTGTTTCAATTCTAATACCATGCTGATAATACCATTATATGTTTTGCTTTGATGAGCTCACTTCTCCGTTTTTGGATTCCCTAAATGTTATTTCCAACCTAAATCCATAATGTTATTTCCAACCTAAATCCATAATGTTATTTCCTACCTAAATCCATAAAGCAAATCTCAAGAAAAGCACACTTTGATGGAAATATAACTATGTGAGCCTTAGGATTAACAGACACTTTTAATTAAAAGTCCACATCCTGATGTCCTGATGTATAATTCACTCCTGAAGCACTTAGCATCATGTTTTAAAGGACAATCAGTTAATTAAGAGGTCGAATTACAAGGGTAGGCATAATTTAAGTCCTTCCTGAGACACTGTATCTTGAGAGGGCACAAGCTTTAAAACCCAGTAGCAAAATGCTTAACACTATAACAAGGGAAATTCTATTTAAAATACATTTGTACTTAAATAACCCATCATATATACTATTCATTCGGCATACTGTATATAAAGATAGTTTTCTAATGAGGTAATTTCTAATCTCCAGAACACAGTTACAAGGTATTTTTCTTTTAAGAGGCAGTATATTAGTTTACTGGGTAAAACACTAGTACTTCATTTATATAACAGGTCTATTTAGTTGATTTTATGATGTCCGAGTGCTATCATTTTTGTATCATCTTTGGAAAAAAAAGTCTCTATAAGCTGAGCTTACCTTGAAAGATATAATATCACTTTGCTTTATTCAGAATGTCTTGTTCTAACAATATGTGCTCGGAATTATTGCTGGCAAAGATTTCAGAATATCCAGTTAGTGTTGCAAGACATTTTCTTAAGTCACTTGTCATTTGGAGCAGTTGAAGGTCACAGCAAACAGGAAATGGCTACTTTGAATCTGTCATGTTAAATAATATACTGAGGTTTAAAAAATGATTTATTCTGAACCAAGAATCAAGGACAGGATCAATGGACGATGCTATAAACATTTGTTCCTTTAAAAATACTTGAACACAGATATTTTGATTCTTTTTTCTTGTGTTTCTTGGCAATTCTGAGATTGTAAACTTGACTAAAGGTGCCTATACATACAAGAAAGTCACAATCTGTCAATAGAGTTTAAAACTATTTCACTATGAACATTATCAGTCAATTAAAAACAATTATGAATAATGCAAATACATAACCCCAGGATGCCAAAGTTGATTTTGTTGTCATAATTTATATCTCATTATTACTCATGAAATTTTGAAGCCTATAATTGAGAGAAACCATGCAAACCCAGACTATAGCATGATCAAACATCAAATATGCACAGGATGGTCATCATAGATTAAAGGGTGGTCATTGATGGAGGTGTTAAAAGAACAAACAGTAGTCATTAAACATGCAAGTATATATATATTTACAGTGCTCAGCATAAATGAGTACACCCCGACAGATTTGTCAGAAAACCTTTACTTTCCTTTCAGAATCAACATATTCTATGAAACACTATGCTACAAAATACCACAAATGCGGGCCATTGATTGCAACCAGGATTTTCTAATTTGTACACACAAAAAAGTATCTTTCCCAACAAATTCTTTCAAGACCATGTTGCAAAAACGAATACACCCCAATAAAAGTCTTAGACCCCGTTCACACTGGGGCGACCTGTCAGGCGACCTGGTCGCCTGACAGGTCGCCGTAGGTCGCCTGGCATAAAGAAGCTGTGAACCTGTTCTAATAGGAGCGACACAAGTTGCTCCGACTTAGAAAAAGGGTCCGGAGCTTCTTTGGGGCGACCTGGAGCGGCCTGCATTGACTTCAAAGTTATGAACCCGTAGCGGCAGCTCCGAGGTCGCGGTGCGAGCTGCGCGCCGCGACCTGTGAGGTCGCCCCGGGAAGTCGGATCGCCCCAGTGTGAACGGGGCCTTAGGAGCAAAACTAAATTGTAGACAACAAAATTCGAATTACCAAGAGTTCAACTTTCTGGACCGGAAGGTTTTACCCCCTTACTGATTAGGCCATGTTTTGCGATTCGGCACTGCGTTAATTTAACAGACAATTGTCGTGTAATGTTGTACCCAAATAACATTGATGTCCTTTTTTTACCCTCAAACAGAGATTTCTTTTGGTGGTATTTGATCACCTGTGCGATTTTTATTTTTGCGCTATAAACAAAAATATTAGTGACAATTCTGAAAAAAAAAACAATATTTTTCACATTCTGCTATGTAACATTCCCAATAAAAAAATCTAAAAATCTAATTTTTTCATAATTTTAGGCCAATTTGTATTGTGCTACATATTTTTGGTAAAAAAAAATCCCAATAAGTCTATTTTGATTGGTTTGCGCAAAAATTATCGCGTCTACAAACTAGGGGAATGACTTAACCCCTAACTGACATTTTTGACATTTTTGGGGGGACCAGTGACATTACTACAGTAATCAGTGCTAAAAATATGCACTGTTACTGTAATAATGACACTGACAGGGAAGGGGTTAACTCGGGAGATCAAAGGGTTAAGTGTGAGCCTAGGGGGTGTGTTTTCTAACTGTGAGGGGGATGGGCTTGTGGAATCAACACAAAGACCACCTGTGATCCTAAATAGGAGGATCACAGGAGCTCTGTGCTGATTCCTGAGAGAACAACCAGTCTGCTGTGTTTACAACAGCAGACCACTGTTCTCTCTCTACAGGGAGTGATTGCGGGTGCCTGACAGCAATCACGGCCACCGGCCCCATGAATCAGTTTCCCCGCTGGCTAATGGTGGCGCGTGGGCACCCCCAGGATCACTCCCATGGATTGCCGTACCGGTACAGCGTTTCGCGCAGCCGAGCCAGCGTGCCGCAGTATGTTGTAATGTATGTAATGTTTTTAAACCTTCAAAGATCACAAGACTCCTTAAGATCTTGTCTTGGAGACACAGCAGGATGCAAGTAGAAATCTCTCTAAAGTGAAAACAAATCCATATTTTTAAGTTATCACAAAACCCCTTCATTTTCTGTTTTGCAGACACAACAGGATGTGAGTGAAAATCTCTCCAAAGTAAAAAGAAATTCCCTCCTAAACAGTTGTCAATGGAATCAATGTCCCTTTTGCAAGGTTTCCCCTGACCTACTGTTCCTGTTGCAACTGTAAAATTGTCTTTCCCATCACTTTCTGTTGTGGTGACATTAGTCAAAATGACAATCAGAGACGGTGAATATCCCCAGCAGAAAAGCTGATTTTACCTAAGACCTAACTTAGACACAGTTGTCACAGTTGAAAATGACCACATTTTCTGAGGCAGCTTTTGACCCTGAAACTCCACCTTTTAGATACAGGTTATTCAAAATCATCTTTGCAAAAGTTTACAACACCCCTTTGAGCAGTTGTGATGGCATCCCCTGTATAGAACAAGGAATAGAAAACATGACCTATTCACACTCATAATTACCAGATATATGCAAGCCACCATTCCTTGATAAGGCAATCGATCAAAAAGTAATGGTATCTTTTATCCTCAGATACCATTAGAGTTAATATATTAGTTGCACCCAACCCCCATTGGGTGCAACTAATACCCAATTGTGGTAATGGGGGGCTATGCCTTTATGGGGTTCAGAATGACACCTGGCATGCATTGGCCTATTCTGGTTGTTCTTGGCATAATGTTTGAGTTGTTTTTGCCCTCCAGTTAACCTCTTCTTTTTTTTCCATCTGGGTTTATTTGAGGTTGAGAGTTCACGTCTTTATTCCCTATTTACAGTGCTTTCTGGCATCTGCCCATTTGTTTAATTTCAGATAAGGGCACTGAGCATGCCAGTGCCTCTTCCTGATTCCTGCCGTGTCATCTCCTGGTTCAGTTTATAATGTCATTTTTGGTGTCACACCTAAAGTGGCATTGGTGGAACCCCGATGTGATGGCAGTCCATCTTGGTTCATGGCTTCTCTAATTCACTTACAGATAACACATGGTGAGCACTCGTAATATTAAATTCAACTGTGTTACATTGCCTGTCTGGCTAAAGTGATCAATATGTCATAAATATGCCCCTCTGTTTGTCCCAGTCTCCATATACTTTGACCAGATGGGGCAACTTGGTGTGATCTTTGTGTCAATGGACTGGTGATTTAATTAAGGGCTTCTGACATGTTTGATGGCTTGTACTGTGTTTAAAGTTTTAAATCCTATTTTACTGCCTATTTGTTTTGCTTTAAAACTCTTTAAGCAGCTACATTTGGTGTGGGAATTTACTCCTTTGTATGTCATTTTATATGGTTGGACTTGCTTATTGGTAAGATGGGCTTGCATTGTTTCCTTCCCTTTTGAATTAAAGGGAAACTCCAGTCAAAAATGAAATTTTTCCTATTAATAGAATGGTAAATATCTTTATCTTTGATATTATTCATTTTCTGGCTAGCTGCTTGTGTAGCTTAGAAAGTTTTATCTAGACTAGACAATCAGCTTCTTCCTGTTCTTCACCGACAACGCTATCTTGTCTGAATTTGCTAGGCAGTCTTTCACTTCTTGAAAAGGTTGTTGGTCTTTCTTAGACAGGCATACCTAGACCTGCACAGCCCCACCCCCATCCCTCCTATCCATCTCAGAACATAATCTCTTCCTATCTTCATAGCCTCATTTAGGCTAGCAGCTTCTTCTGAGAGAGAGAGAGAGAGAGAGAGAGAGAGAGAGGGGTCACGTGACCGGCACAATATATGAAAGAAATGAGGTACAAAGAAACATTTTTGAAAGTTTAGAAGGATACAGATCCATTTATATTGCTCATTACATGTGAGTAATGAGTTTTAGGCTCCCTTTTCACTAGTGCGATTTATCATGTGACTTTGGACACATAAAGTCATAGCCTATTGATTTCAATGGCACCCGTTCCCATCTATGCCACTTTGAAAATCAGCGACTTTGAAAAGGTGCCTGCACTACTTTGATGCAACTTTGATCCAGAGAGTATAAAGTTGGAATAAAGCTGCACTAAAAAGTCGCAATCTAAATCGCACAACTTAAGAGTCCTACTAGTGAAAATGTAGCCACTAGGCTAGAGTGTGACTTTGATGCAACTTTGATTGCAGCTTTGATCCAATATGGGACAGTGCGTGTCCAAAGTCGCATGACAAGTCACACTAGTGGAAATGGAGCTTTAGTCTAGGTGTCCACTATTGCGATTTAGAGTTGCCACTTTGATGCAACTTTGATCCAACGTTACACTCTGTGGATCAAAATCACATCAAAAGTTGCATCAAAGTAGTGCAGGTAGCTTTTCAAAGTCGCATAGATGAGAACGGATGCTTTTGAAATCAATGGGCTGTAAATTGTCATGCGACTTTGTGTGTCCAAAGCATGACAAGTCGCACTAGTGGAAAAGGAAACTTAGTGTGGTTGCCTGTACTGTGATCATTGTAGACTGTGAGCTGAGACCCCAGAGCACTTTCAGCTACACTGACAGTCCCCCCCACCCCATGTCCAGCTCTCTTCTTCTATGGTAGTCTTCATTCAAAGCCTAGCACAGTTATACTGTATATGTGCACCTGCCCCCCTCTCCCCTGTGTTCTGTGTGAATTATTTCATCATTTTCTCACGAATCAGGGAGTACAATGCATTCCTACTGATGAGAGAACACTAGGCGGGAACCTATGATCAGCTCCTCCCATTCTGTATACGCCCACGGGCTACAAAGGAACAGTGCCCCTGCCTGGAAGTGATGTCACTAGCTTTCAGTAACCACACCCACTTTCTGCTCTTGGACTCAGCAGGAAGAGGAATTGAAGTCATGTGACAGCACTGAATACTGCAAAATAAAAGGAGAAATACTGGGATTTTTTAATTTTGACACATAAGGCTGAACTCCGCTCACATTAATGATTGCAGGGGAGAATTTAAGATATTAGGCTGTACTTCCGCTTTAATGGTAATTCTTACATTACTTGGGGCCCTTCTATGTTTTTGGGGCTTGGAGCTCGGAAACCAGTTTAAACTCTTGTGTGCATCTTTTCCCCTTTGATGACGTGTATGGGTATCATGGATTGTTGCTGGATTCAAACTGGAAATTGTTACTTTATAACTGTGGCTATTATAATATGGACAGTTGATCGATGATTAGATGGTAGAGTGACCCCTTGGTTATATAGGTGTCAACCCTTTGTTTTTTGGCTTTTAAAAAAAAAGAAAAATCTCTATTGGATTGTATACAAATTGTAATATGTTTTTTAACAAACATTATGGATTGTAATATTTAGGTTGTTACTTCTGGTGCCCTAAAAATCCCATTCTTTCTATGTATTAGTTTTTAATGCTCTAGTTTTATTCTGTTTAGTATAGGACTGGTTTGCAGGAACAAAGTGTAAATAAAACATCCCTAGCAGGCATACAGACATCAATTAAGCCTAATTTAACCACTTTACCACCGGAGGATTTTGCTGTCTTCCGTCCAGGCCACTTTTTGCGATTCGGCGCTGTGCGACTTCAACTGACAATTGCGCGGTCATGCGACGCCGTACCCAAACGAAATTTACGTCCTTTTTTTCCCACAAACAGAGCTTTCTTTTGGTGGTATTTGATCACCTGTGCGATTTTTACTTTTTGCGCTATAAACAAAAAAAGAGCGTTTATTTTGAAAAAATAACAATATTTTTAACATTTTTTTATATGAAATTCTCCCCAAAAAAGATGTAAAAAACAATTTTTTTAAAAATTTTTGGCCAATTTGTTTTATGCTACATATGTTTGGTAAAAAAAATCGCAATAAGCGTATTTTGATTGGTTTGCGCAAAAGTTATTGCGTTTACTAACAAAGGGAAAGATTTCTGTAATTTTTGGTGTTTTTTTTTAACGCGTAATGGCGGCGATCTGCGATTTTTTTTGCGGGACTGCGACATTGCGGCGGACAGATCGGACCCTTGACTGACATTTTTGACACTTTTGGGGGTACCAGTGACATTACTGCAGTAATCAGTGCTATAAATATGCACTGTTACTGTAAAAATGACACTGGCAGGGAAGGGGTTAATTTTATTGGAGAGGGAGGGGTTAATGTATGCCTGGTGCTTACTGACGTGTAGGGGGGGAGGTGACTGTGTGAGTCATGGACAGATCGGATGTCCAGCTATGCTGAACAGTCCGATCTGTCACTCCCTGTCACTATGGAGATCCGCCCGCTGTGTTTACACACAGCGGGCGGATCTCCAGACTCGATCCCCGACGATCGGGTAAGGGCAGCGGCGATCGCCGCTGCTCCTCCCCTGGCCCGACTCCCGCTGTGAATGAAAACAGCGGGAGCGAGCCTCCGGCGGCGCGCAAGCGCCGCCCAGAAGGGGGAGTGTCTAACGACGTTAATACTACGTCGCTGGACGATAACGAACCACTCTGCCGCAGTAGTATTACTGTGAGCGGTTCTAAAGTGGTCAAGACCTGCCTTGGATTTCTAACCCTCATCACCCCCTCCCCCTCTCCAAAAAAAAGGTTTAGACTAACTGCTGAAAGATAGGATATTAATGATTAAGTTAAGGTCTAACCACTTGCTAACTGCCCACCGCAGATCTACTGCAGCAGGCTGGCTCAGCTGCATGAACCGCCGTACCTGTGTTCGCGGGAGCACTCCTGGGGGCACGCGCCCGCCCCCATTAGGAAGCCGATCTACAGGGCCTTCTGCCACAATTGACCCTGGGCACTCATGATCGCTCTCCGCTAAGAGAGGATGGTCAGCTGTTGTAAACACAGCAGACCGTTGTTCTCTCTGAAATGAACACAGAGAGCCTGTAATCCTCCTATTTGGGATCACAGGTCTCTGTGTTGATTCCACGAGTCACTCCCCCATACAGTAAGAAAACACTCCCCAAGGTTTACACTTAACCCTTTGATCACCCCTGGGTTAACCCCTTCCCTGCCAGTGTCATTATAACAGTAACAGTGCATATTTTTAGCACTGATTACTGTAGTAATGTCACTGGTCCCCCCAAAAGTGTCAAAAATGTCAGTTAGGGGTCCGTTCTGTCCACCGCAATGTCGCAGTCCCGCTAAAAATCGCAGATCGCCGCCATTACTAGTAAAAAAAAACTAAAAATGACTTAAGCCATTCCCCTAGTTTGTAGATGCGATAACTTTTGTGCAAACCAATCAAAATACGCTTATTGGGATTTTACCAAAAAATTTGTAGCAGAATACAAACTGGCCTAAAAGGATGAAAAAATTAGATTTTTAAACTTTTTGGGGGGGAATGTTATATAGTAGAAAGAGAAAAATATTATTTTCTTTTTCAGAATTTTTTTGTTTATAGCACAAAAAAAAAAATCGTATAGGTGATCAAATACCACCAAAAGAAAGCTCTATTGGTGGGGGGAAAATAATACATCAATTTTATTAGGGTGCAGCGTCACACGACCGCACAATTGTCAGTTAAGGCCCGTACACACGTACCGATCGTCGGCATACAAACGTCGGTGGACGAAGGATCTGCCGATTGTACGCGTGTTAGTATGGTGCCTCCGACAGATGTCTGCGCACAATCCGCGGACAAAAGTCTTTCTTGCAAACATGAAAATATTTGTATGCCGACACCAGAACGGACGATTGTTCGCCTGTCAGTACACAATTCTGCCGACACACAGCTACAAATCCCAACACGCATGATCAAACCAAATGAGTTCCCGGAAGAATTTTCTCTAGTAAACTCAACATTTTATTCAGAAAGAACTTTCGGCTCGCGGAAGTCCAAGAAATAGGTGAAATGCGGAGCACATGCTCATCTTGATAAATGTGAGAAGAAGGAAGATGCTGCTCATAATGCCATACTTTTCTAATAAAAAGGCATGTGTTCTGTTATGATGAAGATAATGTTTGTCTATTCTATCTGTTCTATCAAATTTTAGAATTAAATAATTTGAACTCTTCACCATTATTTTTGTATTTTCACACCAAAGATCTAACTATTGATATGACCCTTTATTCTTTTATGAATTAATGTCTAAAACATATTTTTCAGGTTATGCACAATATTAAACATGTTAACAAATTCAGATAGGCCATTTTTTATTTTCAATTTTCTTTATTTTTTGGATCTCAGCAAAAAAAAAACAAAGCAAACATCAATACTTTCCGTATAATAAACTAAACATAAAAAAGTTCCATTTGGACAAAATTAAACTAGAAACTGGCAAACAGGGGTAAAATAAATAATAGGGGGTTACACAAATTAAAGTTGCTGGTAACTGTAATCAGGTTGCCATGAGGGCAGGTTTGGATCCTGCTGGCCATATTGCCACTGGCCATGTGGCATTTGGCGAGGTGGTGGGTGTTGTGGAGGTGGAGGTGGAGGTGGAGGTGGAGGGCACGGGTGCTCCTGGCATGCGTGGCTGTGCTCAGTAAGTATGCCGTTTTCAGCGTTTTGCAGCACATCCAGAATAATTTTTCTGGCATACTGACACTGCCTGAGGTCCACCTTATCCAGGATTTTGGCAGTCATATTCCCGAAGGACTCATTGGCCTCCGGTTTCCGACGTAGGGCTATGGTGGCCTCCTGGATAAACTCGTCGGTGATGTCATCCACGTGCTTCCTCTTTTGCCTCCGTTTGGCAGGAGGAGGTGGTGGTGGAAAGAGTTCCGCAGGCTCCTCAGGCTCCACAGGCTCCCCAGGCTCCTGGCTGCAACCTGGCTCCTCCTCAGTGACACTTCCCTGTTGATGAAATGAACAATTGATTAGAATGTTATAGTGTATATAAAAATGCATGTTTGTTATATTATTGTGAACAAATAGCAGACTTTACATACAGTGGCATATCTAGGGTCTCCAGTGCCCTTGTTGAGGAGCTGTATTTGGCAACAACCCCCCCCCCCCAAGATCAATGTAAAACTGTAACCCACCCCCCCAAAAAAAAATTAAAGGGCATTAAAAGTTTCTAATTTGCCCCTTGTTTGCCCAGTGTAGAGCTCTCTAGTGGGCAATCATTGTCTCAGGTGTGAAAAAGAAAGAGAGGGTTGAGAGCTAGAGAGAGGGAGAGAAAGAGGGGGTGTGAGAGAGAGAGGAGGGGGTTGCAGAGAGAGAGGGGCCTGAACTTGCAGAGGACTTGATGTAGGGCATTGAGGGTGAAGCAGTGCAGGGAAACATGAATAAGGAAGCCACCTGCCTTGCTGACCCAGAGTGAGAGACCAGAGACATGGAAGCAAGGATGGATGGATCATTTGCAGGAGCTGTTAGTTTTGTATTAAAAAAGGTTGAGCCAGAGGAATGCTGAGGCTACAGCAGTGTTTCTTAGGACCAGAGGTGTGCTGGGGATGCAGCAGTGTTTGTAAGACCAGAGGTGTGCTGGGGATGCAGTGAGAGGCAGTCTCAGTCTCCTGGTCTTTTGGCTCAGCTGCTCTCAATGTTTTACACCTGCATGAAGCAGCTCTCAATGTTTTACACCTGCATGAAGCTGCTCTCAATGTTTTACACCTGCATGAAGCAGCTCTCAATGTTTTACACCTGCATGAAGCTGCTCTCAATGTTTTACACCTGCATGAATCCGCCTGCAAACTGGGGGTTCTGGGGTGTGCAGGCTGAGTGGATTGTTAAAATAAACAATAAAACAATGCCAATGTTTTTGTGACCCACCCCCCTTGGCCTGCGCCCCTGGCGGTTGCCTGTCATGCCAACCCCTTGCTATGCCCGTTTACATAAAGGGTCAATTATGGTTTAGCTTATAATTTTGTTACATGATTACATTTTAGCAGACAATATATTGTGAAATGCCATACCTGAGTAAAACTCTCCTCCAGGAAATCCTCATCCTGGCTTGGATCTACCGACACTGAGCCCTCTGCCGAAGTAGAAGGCAGTGTAGAAATTGACGGCCTGGATTCCATGGTGTCTGCCAGGAACCGCATGTTATCATAGTACCACAGCCGTGGTACATATACATTCCGTGCCCCTGCTCCAGACTGGGTGGAATCTTCTATTTTTTTTAACTCCCGCCTGTAGGCAGTGCGAATACTGTTTATTTTTTTGCGGATATAATCAAAATTTGCCCCAGGACAGACGGGCTTGTAGAAGGCCACCAAATGTTCCATGGCCTGTTTTCTGAGTTTTCGATTTTTATAATCTGCGGACTTGACTTGCCACAAACAGGGCAGTTGCCTGAACTCATCAATAAAACTTATTAAAAAGTTGTGGGTGGTGAAATTGTCCACCATATTGCAGGACAGTATATGCCTGCAAGACACAAAACAACACAAAACATATTAAAATAGCATGTATTTTGGCACATAATAAAGATATTCCTAATAAAAGCTGTATAGGGCCCAAAACACACACTTTCTATTAAAAGAGTCGTACCTTTGTTTGTGTGGAAAAGTCGTGATTCGCCGCTCGATCGTGCTCCAACTCTCGATATGTCCGCTAGCGAATCGTCGGCCGAACGATCTGGCGTCCTTTAAATACAGCGCAGGCGTCAACTCCTCCTCCAGTGGCGGGCTTGTGCAGGGGTGTGTACGTGCCGAAGATCAGGCCTACATGCGACACTCACACCTGAGGCAGTGGAATAATCATTGTTTAATTAGGAACCATGTCTCAACAATCTGGGAGCTCAATTAGTGGGGGCCGAAGTGATTGGGCCACCCGAAAATCAAGGGCTACACCCATGTCAAAGCCAGAAATGGTGGAGATGGTCTCCATTTTAGAAAAAATGGATTACGATGGAAAGTTGGCAAATTACGATCGGCCCAATGCCAGGAAAGATGGCATCATGGACAAGGTGGTGGCCTGTTTGGTCAAAAAATTCGGTGTCGAGCGATCGAAAGATCAGATTCGGAAACGGTGGTCTGACCTCAAACACCGTGAGCAGGATCAGCTTTCCCAAATCCATCGGATTTTGAAAAAAAGTAAGTTTTATTTTTTTTTTTTTTTTTAATCATGCAATATGTTTTTTATAATTTGGTGTATGTTGTATTAACATGTCTAGATTATAATGTCTATGTAAAAAGTTAGATTACTCATTTTAGTTGTCATGTCGTGATTTGATCGATCTATTGTTGATGTTTTAGTATATGACATTAAAAGTCAGGAAGCCATAGTTAAAAATATATGTATTGTGTTGCAACGAACGTTCTTTCCTGCACGAATCTTCTCAGCAAACATTCCTATTAATCACAGATTATTATTCAAACCTTTAAATAGGAGAAAAACGTAAACTCCGTGCCAAACAATGGGAAAGGAGGAGGAGAGGTTTGGCAGCTCCATCGGCAGTTGTGGAAGAAGAGGAGGACATGGGCCCAGATGGTGGCACAGATTCCACTAAAGGTAATTGGTTCCTATGCACTGTCAAACATTAATGTACCATATTTTTCGTAGATAACCATGTACATGTCTTCATATTTGTTACTAAAAGAGCTATCAAGCAGGGCACCATGTCCTAACAAATGTACCTCTTGTGACTTTTATGATATGGCCAATGTTTTGTATTATGTAGATGAAGACATTATGCCTGAGGTGATTCTGGTGGAGCCTACAAGTGACCAGACACCAGAGCAACAAGAAGGTTGGTAGTCACAGATTTTTGTGTAGTGGGATCATAGAAATATGTGTATTTGCAATGATTGTTTAACCTTATATTCTTGTATTCCCTTACAAATTTACATTGCAGATGTTGCGTCATGCCAGGATGTGGCATCCCCAGCCAGGTCTGAACCAATATCTCCTGGCAACTTGCCAAGCAGCATGGAAGCCACTTCAGAAACTGTGGAGGAACCAGGACCAAGTGTCCAAGAGCCAATTGTGTGCCCACGTAGGTTTTTTCAGAATGATTTTTATCAGTGTTATTTTTAGCCTCCAATTTACAACACTAGTTCCCTATGGGAGCCTCTTTATTTGAATGGAAGTCGCACCGTAAGTCGGATCAGGATGCTCTGACTTGCGGGGCCACTTGCGTTGTGAAGATTTTTGAGGGGGAACTACACCCAAAAATTGAACAACCCACCGTGGGTGTCCCCCCAAGTTCACAACCAGGCCTTTTGTGTGTGGTATTGAGTTTGAGGGTATGCCCACAACAAAAAGACAGTGTGGGTTACCCCCAAAACCCCTACCAGACCCTTATACAAGCATGCAGCTTGTCAGGCCAGGAAAGAGAACGAGCAAGCGGACCAAACACCCCCTGGACCACAGCAGGACACATGCCCTCAACATGGGGGGGTTTTGTTGCTTTGGGCCAGGGGGCCTCTGCACCGCACACCCAAAAGCACCTTACTCCCATGTAGAGGAGGACAAGAGCCTCATCCCCACAACCCTGTCTGGTGGTTTTGGGGGGTCATGCGGCCAGGGGGTTCCTAGGACTTTGGAAGCAACCTTTAACAAAGGGTGGCCCCCAGATCCCAGACCCCAATCACTATGTGAATGGGTATGGGGTACATAGTACCCCTACACATTAACCACATAAATGGAAGTGTATGTGAATAACGACAGGAGACGTTTATGAAATGTTCTTAAATATCTTCATCCGGTCTTCTCCACTCTGCTCTTTGGATCTTCTCCTCTCCACTCTTCTGCTGTCCAATCTTCTGCTCTTATGTTGTCTGCTCTTTTGCCCTAGGCTCTTCTTCTTCCTCCTGTCCTCCTCCAATGCTGTTGCCGTGCATTCTGCCCGTCTCTGGTCTCTGCATCTTAATATATATACATTACAACCATGCCCTCACAATGACGTCATCATGCGTTCACACCCCTAATGAATATATAGTAAGCTCAGGAGACCGGCAGAATCATCAGCAACAGCATCGGAGGAGGACAGGAGGAAGAAGAAGAGCCTAGGGCAAAAGAGCATAAGAACAGGGTAGGTATTAACTCGAGAGGAATTTAAGATTACCTGGACACCAAATGTTTCTCTATTATTATGACCTCATGTAGGTGATTCACATTGACTCATTTTTTTTTAATTTTTACAGACCATGTTTTACATAGTTGCACATTAGCCAAATTGACCCGTGAGGCTCTCCAATGCTGCGCAGACCTGGAACAAATAAAGGAGACTGCAACGGCATTACAAATCAAAATGCGCAATTTTGTGGACATGATTGGCAAATTTTAAGCCACAATTTTACTAGGTTTTTAATGTTTGTATTGGGATGTTCCTGATGTTACAATTTTTTTAGAATGTTTTAGGGCATTTTAATTACACTCAGATGTTAAAGAGTGTACCCAAGTTTGGGAAAAGCACTTTACAACACCCTAACCCTAACCCTAACCCTAACCCTAACCCTAACCCTAACCCTGTGAATGTTTGATACTAAAACGTTTTTACATTCAACAATGTGTGTTCAATTCTTTATTAGACTTTAGTTGGGGGGTCGAGGTCTAAAGCTGTGTAAAGAAGCACTAAATGTATGATGGCTGTCCTATTCCCATATTTACATGTTAATGAAAGCATTTTGGTCACTGCCATATGCGAGTTGCTGGAGGTGTCAATGAAATGTTAAAGATACCCCCAGTTTTAACGCATATCACAGTGCGATCTGACATTTCACACAGGATCGGATCACACAAGTTTGAACGATTGTGCGATCCTATCCTGATGTGGCTGAATAAATGCATCATGTGCGACTTTTGTGCGAGTGCAGTGCGAATTGAGCCATACAAACTGTATAGCTGATTTTCGCATGAACATCTGATCGCATGTAATAAAGGAGCAGTGCGCTACGATATTACATGCCATCAGATGTGCAGTGTGAATTGAGACATACACTTTGTATGGCTACATTCGCACTGAACACGCATACAAGTCGCACATGACCCTTTATTTCTGATGTATCTGGATTGGATCGCACAGTGCTTAACACTTGTGGAATACAATCCTGTGCAAAAAGTAAGTGGCGGGTCACCCTTATGCAATGCTGGAAGGCTGCAAAGTCGCAGACTTCCCGCATCGCATAAGTGTGACTCAACACTCAAGGTACTAGCAGTCCTAGGATTCAATATGGCATTGATATTGCCAGTAGCAATCAGTGTAGGGAGATCAGTGTAATCTATAGTGTATTGCTTGTTCGTTGCTCTAGTTCACTTTCCATTACCTATATATATAACACTTTGAGATGAACAATGATCAAGTTTCACATAACACTGACATATCCTAACATTGGTGGGCAGTGAGAAGGATGTCATAAATGAACACAACATAACAGGTGTAGGTACTTTGTTAATACCCTAATGTATTATATGAAATATATAGTATGGGCAACTTCTGGACAATGAACACCAATGTAAGGTGACATTAGATGAACCTTGGGTGTGACCTAGTTCTCAATGTGACAGGGTTTGTGTACATTTTGTGGGGTGCAGAAGGCCCTTGTATTTACACCACTGGCTAAAAAATAACACATGGCCATCATCACTTTGGATCAGCTGGTGAGAGACTACAGTCAAGAAACACACTGATGAATGTATTAACCCTTCCAAAGTCACACATATATAACACATGATTAACCCAAATAATTGTGTTTGGCATATGTGCCCAAATGATTATAATCCACAATACAGAATCATTGCAATTTTTGTTTAATGTGTTGAAAAATAATATATCTCTGACATTTATCTTGTGTGTCCAATCTTTAACAAGATTAATGGGTGTGTGACAGTGATTGCTGCCAGGACACAGCTCCTCTCCCCACGAAATAGTCCAGATATTCCTGGCGGATCTGACGGGCCCTGTGTGATGCCAATGCTGACCGTCCAACTTCCATTGACGTCATGGACTCCACTTGGTTAGAAGGTTGGGCCTCTCCACTTGTACCTGGCATAGCAGGGTCAGTATCCAGTTGCTGCAAGACATAATTTTGTGCATTCCTGCGTAGGAAGTTGTGCAAAATGCAGCAACACAAGACCACATTATCCACTTTGTACAGTGCCAGGTTTATGGACGTCAGGAATATCCGGAACCGGTTGGCCATTATCCCGAAGGCATTCTCCACAACTCTGCGAGCTCTGGACAACCGGTAGTTGTAAATCCTTTGGTCTGGGGTGAGGTTCCTCTGAGGGTAGGGCTTCATGAGATGCTCCCCAAGCGCAAAAGCCTCATCTGCGATAAACACAAAGCTCATACCCTCAACAGTTTGCTCCCTGGATGGCAGGTTCAGAGTGCCGTTCTTTAGACGACGAGCGAACTCCGTCTGATCAATAACTCCCCCATCCGAATTGCGGCCATTTTTGCCAATATCCAAAAAAATAAACTCATAGTTTGCATTAACTATGGCTAGCATGACTATACTAAAAAAACCTTTATAATTATAATAAAATGTGCCGGAATTCGGAGGGGGGACAATGCGGACGTGCTTCCCATCAATAGCACCCCCACAATTGGGAAAATTCCACTTCTCCAGAAATTGATCAGAAATCTCCAGCCATTGCTCTGCGTTTGAAGGAAACTGTGGGGAAAAAATAAAAAAAAAAAAATAAATAAAATTAGTGCTTGAGCACATCACATTATTAATTACACACACAGTTGTCTGTTAAATGCTTATGCAACTTGCTAAAAAAATATACAACAGGAAGGCAAAGGTTTGGATATGGGGATGTAACATCTACATACATTTCTTTTCAACCTCCTATTGTTCTTATATTGTAAAGGGCCATACACACTAGAAGATTCTCTGAAGACTTTTTCGTGCAGATTTAACTTTTCTATGTAGTGCAAGGGCCTACCAGATTGCATAGGATTTGAAAGTGTTTGTTGGACCTCATATTATTTGGTTTTGGTAAATCGGAAGGATAAATTGTTCTGACAATCTTCTAGTGTGTATGGCCCATTATACTCACCAGCTAGAGCTGAGATTTACAAACTACGGCCCTCCAGCTGTTGCAGAACTACACATCCCATGAGGCCTTGTAATTCTCTGACATTCACAGACATGACTAGGCATGATGGAAATTGAAGTTCGTGAACAACTGGTGGGCCATAGTTTGAAGACCTCTGAACTTGAGCTTTGGTATATGCTGACTTTGAGATTTAGCATGTGGGTGGGGGGATGGGTAAGTAAAACTGGGCATTTATACATCAATTAGGGCTTGTGGTCAGTGAAGGTTTTAACATCATTACATAAACATACAGAATCATAGGTGGGAATGGATGGACTGATGTATTTTAGATAAATCATTAACTAGGTACTAAAACATTGGCCAAGGAATAATTGTTTGAGGGAAAGCAATAAAATGACCCAAATTCAAAATACTGTTAACAGGCAATGCGTTTAGGGACACATAGGAGAGAATGGTGGGGTGGTTAGTGGGTAATTTTACAAATGGTTAAAGATAATCTACATCTTTACTACTATGTGCATGCGGACAGAGGGTAGTTTACAAATAATGGCCTGTGTCAATTGCTGTACATCCAAAAACATCATAATTCGGGTGAAACTAGTAATACATGTAATGTAATGTAAAAAATCAAACATACCTTGATATAGTCCTTCTGCAAGACCTTGATGATGGCAGAGCAGGTCTCAGGGATGATGACTCCAAGAGCTTGGGGGGAGATGCCTGTGGTGAACTTCAGATCCTGCAGGCTTCTCCCTGTTGCAAGATACCTCAACGTCGCAATTAACCTTTGCTCAGGAGTAATTGCAAGCCGCATACAAGTATCCTGCTTCAGAATATAGGGGGACACCAGGGCAAGAAGACGGTAAAAGATGGGATCCGTCATCCTCAAATAATTCCTGAAGTCATCAGGATTATTTTCCTGGAGCTCCCTCAGCAAGGACATATGAGAAAATTGATCACGGTTAAGCAACCAATTTTTCGTCCAGGAGGTCCGCTTCTTCTTCCTATTGCTCGTACGTCGTCTCAGAGCCAAAACTCCAACACTAACGACAGCAACGGACGAATTCACGGTCGCCATAATAAATTCTCGAACGATGTCTCGGAAAATAGCGAAATGTCGTCAACCAAACAAATGCTACCGAAATCAGCGCGAGATGCCCAGAAGGGTCACGGCCAAACACTCACTTCCTCTTTTGTAGCGGCGAACGTGCGTGGAACGTAGTGACGTCATTTTCTGTCGGAAGACAAATGTCCTGGGCAAGTTTGGAGCACTTTTCAACAGACAAACAACAAACACACCAGCCGCGAACATTTGTAGGACGTTCCGTCGGCCGACGATCGGTACGTGTGTACGGGCCTTTAAAGTAACTCAGTGCCGAATTGCAAAAAATGACCTGGTCATTAAGGGGGCAAAACCTTTCGGTCCAGAAGTGGTTAAGGTGCAATGGTAAACAATAGATAAATATAACAGATTCAACCAGCAGGACAGCAAATGCACATTTCAGCTTGGATTTCACGTTTCAGTTGTAAGACTAAAGATACAGCTTCCCTGTCTAATAATAATAAACACACATTCAGTGGTTCTACAGAAGCTTCTTTAGGCAGCAAACAACATAGAGTTTATGGTCTTCTTTTGGGAAGTCTCAGCCTCAGTTTTGATGCAATTCTTGCTCTCTCTGAGCTCTGATGAGCCCTCTGCAGACACTTATTTGACTTTAGAAACCTACAGTGGAACACCTGCCCAGGTGATCAGACCCAAACCCTTTGTTTTCAGTTTACCTTCATACCTTTTGAAATATCTGGGGGTTCTGGATTCCTATCCAGCCTTATTTGTAAAAGCAAACCGTTTTTATTTCTGCAACACAGGAAAGCATAAATATATTTTCTTTAGCATAAATCAAACAAAAACAGTCAATGAATTGCTGATACAACACAAGGATTTGTTTCATGCCAGCATGATCCTGTCCCCCAAACTCGAGGGGGGTGGTCAGAAATGTCACAAAAGCCTAGCAGTGTCCCAGTAACCAGCCAGCTCACAGCCCTCTCACAACTGTGTCCTGTTCCATCCAACACATCATGGAGACCTGCTGGTGGCTTCTTGCACTTTCAGCCCTTTCTAACAAGTGGATCAACCCCTTCTTGTTCAAAGTACCTGTAGTCATAATTGAAGGCTCTTTTACGCCCAAGATCTCTCAAAGCCCCCCAAATTCCAGGACTTATATCAGGATGTAACACTCCTCGGAAGACTGCAAATCAGTTTTCCCTATTTCCAACAGAACCCTAGAAAATCCCTGAGTATTCCAACCTGCCTTTTGCTGTCCTGTTTAAAGAGACCAGAACCCAAACAAAGTAGGCACATACCACCCATCCAGGATCCATCCCTGGCATCCTGTACAATTTATATATCTGATATAAATTTTTCAATCTTAACTACTTCAACACAGCGCCCTTTCACCCCCTTCCTGCCCAGGCCAATTTTCAGTTTTCAGCGCTGTCACAATTTGAATGACAATTGCCCGGTCATGCTACACTGTACCCATATGAAAATGTTATCATTTCTTTCACACAAACAGAGCTTTCTTTTGGTGATATTTAATCACTGCTGTGTTTTTTATTTCTTATAAAAAAAAAAGAAAAAAGACAGATTTTTTTTTTAAATTTGTTCTAATTTTCTGTCAAGAAATTTTGAAAATAAGTAATTTTTCTCCTTCACTGATGTGCGCTGATGAGGCGGCACAGATGGGCACTGATAGGCTGCACTGATGGGCACTGATGAGGTGGCACTGATGAGGAGGTACTAATATGCCGCACTGATGGGCACTGATGGACACTGAGAGGTGGCACTGATGGGCAGCACAGATGAGCGGGCACTGATGGGCACTGATTATGGGCGCTGTGGGCAGTGATTGTGGGCACTGATTGGCACTGTTTTTTTGCTTTACTATAATCAGTCCTACACTCCCCTTTGAGGAGGAGCCCATGATCGGCTCACTGACAGTGTGAGGCGAGGAGAGCCGGTAAACCGCACTTCCTCATTTACATGTGACCGTCTGTGATTGGACACAGCCGATCACATGGGTAAAGAGCCAAGTTATTGGCTCTTTACCAAGATTGGGGTCGCACCGTGTCCCAGGAACCCACGGGTGTGCGAGATAGGCCTTTCTGGGGCACCGTCATATGACGTCGTCCCATAACGAGAGCCGCACCTCTCCGCAGGCAAGTGGTTAAATTAAAAAAAATAATAATAATATCTGGTGATCCAGTCATGAACATATTTGTTCAGGCACAGTCATTTATGCAGTGACAACTGTTTGCTACTATTCATCATCTTCTGTTATTTTGGATATGAAAATTATTCCGGTTTAATACTCAGCCCAGGTAAGTTTGTCACCCAGATTACCAGCAATCAAGCTTCCGTTGATTAAAGGTGGTCATTGTAGCTGAGGCACAATTGTCTACTAATAATACAGCCATTTAAAGCGGTAGTATCCCGCTTTTTTTCACTTTTAACTACAAGTAAGCCTATAATAAGGCTTACCTGTAGGTACAATTAATATCTCCTAAATCGGCACGGTTTAGGAGATATTTGCAGTGCATGCAGCCACTCACACGAGTGGCGCATGCGTTCTGAAGGTCCGGCGGACCTTCAGCTTCCCTTGCCGGAAGCTTGCCGGAAAATCACTCCCGCGCGCATGCACGGGAGTAACGTCATCGCGGCTCCGGCCAATCACAGTGCCGGATCCGCCAAACCCAGAAGAGATGCCATGGGATCATGTCAGTGCCCGCAGCGGTGTCCGGGGGTCTGTGTCGGGGCTTCGTTCTAAGGTAAGTAATTCATAATGAGCTAGTATGCGATGCATACTAGCTCATTATGCCTTTGTCTTGCAGGGTTTTTTTTTTCTGGGTTTACAACCGCTTTAAAGTGAATGAAATAATTGTTCAAGACACATTCATTTAAGTTATTTAGAAGGTGTCTGTATCTACTACTCTGTGGTAGTATCAGCATTTGATGTGACTACTAGAGTTGGCAAATCTTTCAACTATCTACAGTTATGGCTGTAAACATTTAGGCTACGTTCACATGTGGGTGTAACGGATCACGGGCAGAATCACTGTGATTCTGCCCGCGATCCGGAATCATTGCAAATTGCGGGACGCCTGTGCGATGCCCTTGATTTGCAATGGCACCCCAAACGCTGTGCGATGTTGCCGCAATTTCAGCCTGCCGAATCGCGGTAACATCGCGCAAACAGAATTGCGGGACACATGACGCCCAAAAAGGTACAGGAGCTTCGTCCCGCGATTCTGTTTGCGCGATGTTACCGCGATTCGGCAGGCGGAAATCGTGGCAACATCGCACAGCGTTTGGGGTGCTTTTGCAAATCACGGGCATCGCACAGGCGTCCCGCGATTTGCAATGATTCCGGATTGCGGGCAGAATCGCAGTGATTCTGCCCGTGATCCGCTGCACCCACATGTGAACGTAGCCTAAGTTAAATTTTTATATTCAGCTCTCTCTGAACAGAACACCTTGCTCCCATGATTGATAGAAAGTACTAATAAAACTATGCTTGATTTAAGTAATAATAAACAATTATTTCTATAAACACAGCTGCATTCATCATTTTAGTATGTAATTAATTTATTACATTAAATGTGAATGTTCTATTTAATACTATTTTTCAGAGACACATACGCCTATGTGTCAAGAGCTCTGCAAATTTTTCAGAAGCTAATGGACTGTGCACTAATTTTTAATAATAAGTAAAAATAACAGGTATTTATTTAGAGCGAATAGAAATCAAACCTTAGCATTTAACTTCCCCTAAAAAATTCCTTTAACCAACAAAATTTCATAGGGAAAAATTGTGATAGAGCTGTCCAATAGTGAACAATCAATCAATCAATTAATCAATTGAAAAAACAAAAAATAATGATTTCCATAAGTATTGGGTAACAATTAAAATTAACATTAACATAAAATTAAATAAAAATGGGGAACATCATGCTGGCACATTAAGTCAGTGTTCAATAAATGTCCTAAAGAAAATAAATCACATTAAAAGGTATGATATTAAAGCTGAACTCGGGGCACAAAGACGTAAAAATACAATATACAGTATTCTGCACTAGTCGCAAAGGATCTAAGTTCACATTGAGGGTACCAAATGCCTTTGCAAACCTAAGTATTACCCTGTAAAAGTAGGGTAAACATAATCGCTGTGCTACACATAGAGGTGGGTTTAACCACTTAAGCCCCGGAAGATTTTACCCCCTTCCTGACCAGGGCCTATTTTGGGATTCGGCACTGTGTGAATTTAACGGACAATTGCGCGGTCGTGCGACGCTGTACCTAAACGAATTTGACGTCCTTTTTTCCCCACAAACAGAGCTTTCTTTTGGTGGTATTGGATCACCTGTGCGATTTTTTGATCATGCGCTATAACCAAAAAAAGAGCGTCAATTTTGCAAAAATAACAATATTTTTCACAATTTTTTTATATGAATTTCCCCCCAAAAAAATTTAAAAATCAAAATGTTTTAACATTTTAGGCCAATTTGTTTTATGCTACATATTTTTGGTAAAAAAAAAAATCGCAAAAAGTGTATTTTGATTGGTTTGCGCAAAAGTTATTGCGTTTACTAACTAAGGGAAATATTTTTGTCATTTTTGTTGTTTTTTTTTAACGCATAATGGAGGCGATCTGCGATTTTTTTGCAGGAACTGCGACATTGCGGCGGACAGATCAGACCCTTGACTAACATTTTTGACACTTTTGGGGTTACCAGTGACATTACTACAGTAATCAGTGCTATACATATGCACTGTTACTGTAAAATGACACCCACAGTGAAGGGGTTAACTTTTTTTTGAGAGGGAGGGGTCTTGTGTGTCCCTAGGGGCGTGCTTCTAACTGTGATTGGCTGTGGCCAGAGGTGTAGGAACAGTGATCAACGGTCCTACATAGTAGAACCGTATGATAACTATTCTTACACAGGGGAGAATGACAGGCGGCTTGTTTACATCAGCCGCCTGCCTTTCCCCGCTCTAACGGACGATCGCGAGTGCCCTTGCGGACATCAGGTCCACCGGGCACCCCCGCGGGGGGGTCCGTGACCGAGCAGGAGCGGGAGCGTGCCTCCGGCGGCGCGCGCTCGCTCCCCAGAGCCTCACAGGTCACTTTTACCCATACGTCACTTTGCCTGTGAGGGGCTGACCGCCGCAGTATATGTACTTGCGGCGGTTGGCAAGTGGTTAAAAAAGCAAATAGCCTGGGCTTTTTGCAAGTGCAGTTGCACTAATTTTCCCCAGAGCTTAGCAAATGTAGTGAAGCTTCACTTAGTAAAAAAATACTAATCGGGTGCAAGGAAAATAAAAAAAACTGCATATTTGCTTGCACATGATTGGATGATGGAAATCAGCAGAACTATACAACATTCACTAAGCTCTGCAGTTGCAAAGTGCACAGTCTATTTGACTTTAGTAAATCCACCCCTGTGCAGGGGGCAGAGCTGTGGGAGGTCCCCCTTACAGGCAGCCAGCTACAGGAGATGGCATATGTGAGACCTGTCACCCTTCGCAATGGCTATGTAATTTACAGGAAGCTCCTGTACAAAGAAAAAGTTTCATGTTGGATTAATGCATTGATCTAAAGGAAATACACAGAAACCAAGATGCAAGTAAGCATGCACATGCCTCTTGTATTTAGACAATATTTGCTTATCATGGGATTCAACTTTGAACTATAGACCTAAAAGCTCATTTAGTTTACATCATATTGCGCAAATACACAAATCATATCCACACAGTATTTATTATGAATGCTGGAACTGTTACTTTACAGGATTTATTTAGTGCTAACAGTTTGCGCAGCAAAATGGGGGAGACAGTACAGTTACAATTCAATTCACTGCAAGAGGGATGAAAAGGCCTTGCTTGTGAGAGCTTGATCTAAAAAGGAAGTTATCAATGCATGCCTATACTTATATTTTAAATTATAAGGTCATTAAATGACCTCTACAACATTGTCTATGACTGGCAACAGCACTTTACATTTAAGTCACACATGTCACCTAACATATTAATGGTATTTAGTTTTCCTCCTACTGACATTCTATTGTCCCTGGGACTTTACTTTGCATTTGCCTTTCAATCTGATCTTGAACGTGCATTTTCGGTATTACAATGTCAAAACAGAGTATTGCTACTCATTACTTTACTGGGCAGATTATTATGCTGATCATCACAGATGTGTGCCATGAAAACTACACTCGCATTAGTGTACTGAGCTATCCTTACATTGATCTGCAGGCCATTTCCCATGGTGTTCAGACTTACAAAGACAAATTAAAGCAGAGTGCATTGATAATTCAAGGTAGCTGTAGATCACATTTAAATGACAGTACCAATGTTAGATGATGTCACCATATTACCAAAGATTGCTTAGAACTGGATCTCTGAGTTGTAGTTAAAATGCATATGCAAAGCATGTTTTGACATAATACATTTATTGGCTTGTTGTTGTCAATTCACTCGAATTAAAATATTTGGTAATTTGATAATGTTAAAGGGAAACGTTTGGGGTTTTGGGTCAGTTTTTTTTTTCAATTTCTAGATAATGCTTAAAAATATATAATAGTCAGTTATTCATCAGAGTGTATGCAATGCTGTCACCAATGACAGAGTTTGTCAGCGTTATGTATTATAACATATACAAATAGCCACATTATTTAAACCTTAATGTACCCATTAAACTCTATTATTGTAATACTCTGAAAAGATGACATTGAGAAATGATGGTATGTATATTGTAGTAATGCTTATTATGTAGAAAATTAAAAAACAAAACAAATAGAATAATGTTATGTAAAGAAAAAAAGAATACTAACCACCAAGATAAAGGAATCAGTGAGAAAGAATAATTATATTGAGGGCAATAAAAATGTAATTCCCAAGGTCTCATTCATCCACCAACATATACTGTATCCAAGGTTTGCACATTTTGGTACATGTCGTTTGGTTATTGTAGAGAGTTTGTAATATAACATAATCTAGTTTATTTTTGCTTGACATATTCAAAATATACTACTGACCGGTTCCAGGAGCACACAATTGCAGTTTTAGCAATCAATATCATATATGATGTCAAACATTTTACATTTTTAGGAATTTCACTATCTATTCTCTTAAATAAAGCTGTTTCTAGAGATCTAGGAATATTTACCCCAGTTACCAAATAGATTAGGTTAAAATATCTGATCCAAAACCTGGTTACTTTTGGGCCTTGACACCAAATGTGAAACATAGTGCCCACCTGTCTACATCCTCTGAAGCAAAAATAAGATATTTTTTGGCATATATTGGCAACCCTAATGAGACCCTATACCCCCTGAATAAAGTCTTATAATTGGATTGTACAAGTGTCATGTTTATTGAGGTTTTGGATAGAAGTATTTTTTAAATCTTGTCACGTTGGTAAGTTAAAGTAAAGTAAAATCAGTCTGTATTTGCAGTAAAGCATGATTGGTATACTCACTGTGGAACCTAATGGGTTAAGCCTCTGAATTGTGTAAAAAATACTGTTTAGTCTTGTATGCAGAGATCCTCTTCTTCTTTCACTGAAGGCAGAACCTTTGGAGTCAGGCTGCACATGCTCAGCTTGGTGTATATTGCTTTTTTTTCTGGGGAGAGTGCATGTGATCAGCACAGGGCCAATCAGCACTCTCCAGACAGAGGGTCAGGGGTCCTGGATCCTGATAGGACAATTCAGTGCAGTATGAAAACTTCTCCTACAAACTTTAATCAGGGACTGATAGAAGTCACAGCTATATTCTGTTGATGAACAAAGGAATTTAGCAGTAAAGTAACACTTTTTTTTTTTAATACAGTATATGTGTCATTTTATTTTTACAAGATACAAAAGAAGTACAAGCAAAACCCGAAAGGTCCTGGAGAAAAGCCCAAAGTGAGCACATGTTCAATAGGCGAGTATAGTAAAAGGAACTGCAGTGTGGGCAAATAATGTGACCTTGAGGGGAAGGAGATAAAGGGAGAGAGGGAAGGGGGAAAGGACAGGGAGGGGAGGGGAATGAATCCTGGGACGGAAGAGAGATAGGTGAGGAGGGGAGGGGGGATGAAAAGGAAGGGGATAGAGAACATAAGAGTGAGAGGGAGGGTAGCTGGAGAAGGTGGGGATAAAACCACTGGATAGGTCTCACCACTATAGAGCCAAAACTCGGCTTTGGGAGGGGTGGGGGTGTGGAAAACACTTAGATTAAGAGAAATTTTGCAGAAGGGTGGACCCCAGACAAAAAGTATGAATTAGAAGATGGGATGTAGAGGTTTGTAAATCCTCAAAATTTTGAGGCGGTCTAGGTCAAGACAAGTAGCCAAAATGGAGGAGTGAAATCCCTTGTCTCTATCATGGCATAGGCTGGCTGCAAAATTAGTCGCTTGATGCACATATAGGGAATGGTAGGCTGGAAGGTGGTAGCGGGATAGTATGATATGAAAGGGGAGGGTTGACCCAGAGGAGAGATCAAAAGGTTGTGCCATAGTGGACAACCCATGGGAGGCCCATGTGGAGAAGGCCACACACTACCATGTTTGTGGGAACAAGAGGTGACCAGTTATTGGAAGATGCCTAGATATAAAGGGAGAAAGCCCCAACTTTTTCCAAATTTCCCTCCAGGCTATTTGTGTGTCGTGCAATAGAAAATTATACTGTAGCGGAGGGGGTAGGGAAATGTTTTTGCAATGCAGGAGAGCGGACAATCCACATGGGTCAAGCATCTGGGATTCAAAGTCAAAATTAGAGTATCTAGAAGATCTTGGCAACCATTCCAGACCCACTCTGAGAAGGCAAGGTATATAACCAGATGTCTGGTAAATTTGCACCATCCTCGTGTTTAGGTAGAGATAATTTGTGGAGGGAAATGCGAGGACGTATAAAGGAAGGGAGAGATTTGTATAGGGTGTTGGTGTTCTTGTGTCGCAAGAGAAGAGGGATGGACTGAAGACAGTATAGGAGTTTCGGGAGGCTAACAAGTAACACTTTAAGTGTTATAATAAGGTCTAGTTCCCATTGTTCCATATATGGAGGTTTATGATCTGGGTCCAATAAAAAGTCGTATAATTTAAAAATAAGTCCCTAGTTCTACAGGAGATTTCAAACACTGTCAGAGACAGTGGATGGGTGGCCTGTTTCAGTTTGGTTTAAATGCAATATATAATAGAATACTACCTTTTGGAATTATTGAGAATTACTTTTATAATGTTCAAGAGTATGTTGTTAGCCATTGCTTACGTTTGGTTTGAATGTAAAATAGAATCTGATCATAAGGGAATATTACCATTAAGGTAATTGTAAATTATTGTTTCAGTATTTCAGAGTATGTAAATCATTCCCAGATAAGAAATCCTCTATTTGCAATCAAACCTCATTTTCCCACCATTTAAAAAAGGTAAGGAAGTAATCCTAGAGTAAATTTGGAATCGTTTAATATAAGAGCTAAAGGTACATGTGAAAAGCAAAGTTTCTTCCTCATCATCTGCTTGTTTCAAACCACTAGTGAATATGAGAAACTAGGGCACATGATAGAAGGACGCAGCTTACTAGGGATCCACATCAAGGCTTCAGTGGAACTTACAGGACAAGATAAGGCTTCCATAGAAACCTACTGTGTATTGTTGTGCCTTTGATCGTAGCATGTGCTAGTTGAGCTATCTGCAGAGCTTGATGGTAATCCATAAGAAGAGGAATTCCTAAGTCCCCTTTTTTACATTGTTTCTTTGGTGTGCTGTATACAATGTTATTCTATTAATTCTAGGTCTTTCATTACCCCCATATGAAAGAAAGATTCTGAAGTGTCATCAGTTTTCTTTTGGGGACTGACTTTGGGAGATTTCTAAAGAAATATAGTATATAGTATTCTAGGGAGAATATATATTTTTTTTTGTTTAACCAAAAACGTTTTATTAAGGAATAAAGCATACATAGCACAAAAGAACAAAGCAGTAACGGGCAGGTTACAAAGCCCACAAAAAGTGATCAAGTACAGAAGTGATACACATATAATCAGTACAATGCATGCATGGAGCAACAAGAGAACACAGGCAATCACACAAAGTGTCATGTGGTAACATGGTGTAAAAACAGAGGGCCAGTGGGAGCACCAAGTGGACGTAGGGCTATCGGAAGGGTTCTCTGGGCAGAGTGCCCACCCACCTGATGAGAACCGAAACAAGAGAGTTACCTATGATAAAGCATAGTGGCTCCCCCATACCCGACACCCCTTAAAGGGAACTATCTGTGTCAAGGAGTGGGGGATCCACCGCATACAGGTGGGGGTCCGGTAAGCACATCTCTGAACGTGGGCGCCATAGCTGTTGTCGGTGGAGGCCGGGGAGAATATATATTTTACCAGAGTGGATCCTATCAAACCAAGAGGGAGAAATGGGTCAGACCATCCCTCTAAATCCATAAAATGCTATTTAAATGAGACGGATAATTCTCCTGATATAGAGTGCCTAACAAAGGTATCAATTGAATCCCAAAATAGGGGATGGATTTAGATTTAATTTGCTGTTCTAAGTTTGAAGTGATGGCCCCATTGTTTCAATGAGATATAAAGATCAGATACAAGGCAGAGGAAGGAATACCCCCGTATAAGGAGAACCCACAGTCCCCCTGAGGATATAGAGTGGAGCCACGCTGAGACAGGAGTGGAGGAGTTACTTTTACCCTGACAGGAGTGGAGGAGTTATATTTATCCTGGCAATAATACTACAGGCGTAATATTAGCAAAATTAAGGTTAGCGGTTAGTGCACCTAGAAGTGCCACCACTGAAGAACACCCTACTCACGATTACCTGAGGTAGAGGAGCTATAAAAGCGATCAAATCCATAAGAAAACATTTGGAAATAATCAGTTATAAATTGGACACTACAACACGTTTATATATTGAATAATTTTGGATTATTATAGATTTATAAAGTCTGCACTGGAATACACTAATTGATTTGTTTGCACTATTATAAGCACTTGCACTTTATAAAGAATCGGATAATTGCACAAATCTACATATTTGAGTTATATTAAAAGCACTTTGGAATTAAGAGTTTTTCTAATTTGCACAATTATTTACTTTGCACAATGTACATATTGCTTTGATTACCAATATTCATTTTAAAATATTGAATATGGATTTATAATCTTTTATAACACTAAGCGAGATGAACTGAACACAGCATAATTAGCACCCTCTGTTTTGTGAATAAGAACATAATTTAATATTTATTTTTTGATTGACACAGCATTCTCTCTTTTAAATAAGAACATCATTTATATATTTATTTCTGTATTTACTATTAGAATTTGTTGATTCTAATAAGATACTTATATTTATATTCATATATTATTAAGGATTCACATTTATTACCCTTTTGTTTAATCAAACGGGTCTTTATTGAACAAATAAGTGTAAACAACAGTAGCAGGAGAATGCAGTAATCCACAGGTAATGAAATAAGCAACATACAATACAGCTGGACATGAGTATCAAAAAGAGCATAATTGCAAATACAGTGTGAAATGTAACTCAAGGAGGCATCATTAGTATGGAACAATTCCATGACATAAGGCAAGAAGACCGAGACGTACAGCAGATGGCCAGTAAACCACTCCAACTGCATGGCAACAGGAGAAGAGGTCCCAGTTTAAATACACGTCTCCGGGGCCTGTGTCCACCTATCCCATATCTTATTAAATTTCGTGGGGCAACCACAATGTGTGTATAACAGTTTCTTGTATGGTACAGTAGCATTAACTTCTCTGAGCCAGTCATGAAAGGTAGGGGGTCTGTCACGCATCCAATGCCTCGCTATCAGTTTCCGGGCGGAGAACAAAGTTTCATGCAAAAAAATAGTAGTAAATTTATTCATGCTGGTATCAGGGAAAATTCCCAATAAACACGGTTTGGGGAACAGTGAGAGGGGGGAGCCCATAGTGTCGTGAAGAAATTTAACTATATGAGCCCAGTAACCCTGGACTTCCGGGCAGCTTCACAACAAATGATAAAAAGTTCCCCGCTCCTGGCCACACATAGGGCAGGTGTCTATGGCGTCCTGTCGGTATTTGGCAGTCAATAGGGGGGTAAGGTACGCACGATGAAGGATGTATGTCTGCGTAAGGTGGTTGGACAATTTAGGGGAGACCAATTTACAGGCATCTAGAGCGTCACTCCACTCGTCGCCCTCCAGGGGACCCACATCCTCCTCCCACCTAGCCTTAGGCATATATGCAAGAACCGTGGAGGCCGGCTCGTGCAGCATAGTGTATAAAATCGAGATAAGGTGGCTAGGGTTCGATTGAGGAAACTGTGTTCGGAACGCATGCCGTAGCTGAAGGTACCGAAAGAGCATATTACGGGGAAGGTGAAATTGGCCGGCAAGGGACTCAAAGCTCCTAAAGGTTCCATTCGTAAGGATATGAGACAAAAAGATAATACCGTGTCGAACCCATACATGCACATCGGGAATAGTTCAAAATTCAGGGAGGGACGCATTGCACCACAATGGGGTGTATTCATGAAGACCAGGGAGAGCCAGTTTGCTCGAGACAACATCCCATAACCTCCTGTACTGATATAGCATCGAAGTCCGACCATCCCTGTGGTCCGCCCCCCGAATACCCAAGACAATAAGAGAAAGGGGATCTGTGAGTGCATGAGTCCGAGTCGGTGCAAGGAGCGCTAGGAATCTATCCTTTTCAGAGGAATTAAAATTGAAAAAAATGGGATAACTGCGCCGCAATATAATATAAATTAAAATCAGGGAGAGCTAGACCCCCCAGGGTGGTAGCATTCTTCAGCTTCCGCCAGGACAGTTTGTTCCCCAGACAAACAGCTTAAGAAGGGACTCCAGCTGGAGAAAATACCGGAGTGGAAGATAGATCGGGGAATGCCACAGCACATAGAGCAGCTTAGGAAGCAACACCATCTTTATCAGGTTGACTCGACCCATTACCCCTAACGGCAACCTAGTCCACGTCTGAGTCCTCGCTTTGACCATAGTAAGTAGGGGTTATCTGAGACATAGTCTGCCGGCCTTGCCGTGACCTGAACCCCCAAGTATTTAATGCGGTCTACTCTACATAAGGGGAACTCGGGATTAGAGGGAAATGACGAGATATCATCAATAGGCAAAATTTAGGACTTGTCCCAGTTGATCTTCAGACCTGAAAATTGGCCATACCGGCCAATCAGGGAGAATGCATGCAGCGAGGTCCCAGGGTCTGCGAGAAACAGTAGCGTATCGTCAGCGTACATACTGATTTTCTCCTCCAGGGGCCCAACGCGGAGGCCTACTATATCCGGGTGATCCCTAATAGCAATGGCCAGAGGTTCAGCCACTAAGGCATATAAGAGCGGTGACAGTGGACAGCCCTGGCGCGTCCCCCTGCTAAGAGGGAAGCTATCAGACGTCCAGCCGTTGGCCAGCACTCTGGCCACCGGGGCCTGGTAGAGAACCTGCACCCAGCGGACAAAGCGCGGGCCAAAGCCATAGCTCTCCAGACATCTCCAAAGAAACCCCCACTCCACAGAGTCAAAGGCTTTGGCTGTGTCCAAGGACACCACCACCCTGGCTCCCACATTATCATGAGTGGCCTGTAGATTCATAAATAGCTTTTGCAGATTAAATGAGGTATTCCTCCCGGGCATAAAGCCCGATTGGTCAGTGTGGATCAAAGAGAGGATAATCTTGTTAACCCGAATGGATACGATTTTTGCCAAGATTTTAACGTCAACCTGGAGGAGGGATATTGGCTGGTAGGACTCTGGGCGCTGTGGATCCTTACCAGGCTTGGGTATCAGAACCACCAGAGCCTCCCTCATGGACGGGGGTAAAGTAAAGGTCTCAAAAATATCCTCAAATAACGCCAGCAAGCGTGGGGCCAGGTCTTCAGCATACATAGAATAGAATTCTATCGGGAGGCCATCTAGGCCGGGTGATTTAGCTCTTGAGAACTGCGATATGGCCTCCGTGATTTCCTCCACTGTAAGCGGGGCTTCACATTTATTACCCTTGAAGCGCAGTACTCCCCCTTAAATTGAGTGTAAATTTGCTGTCCCCTCAAAATAACTCAACACACGGCCATTAATGTCTAAACAGCTGGCAACAAAAGTGAGTACACACCTAGGTGAAAATGTCCAAATTGGGCCCAATTAGCCATTTTCCCTCCCCAGTGTCATGTGACTTGTTAGTGTTACAATGTTTCAGGTGTGAATGGGGAGCAGGTGTGTTAAATTTGGTGATTGCCAAGACTCTGAAACTGAGCTGCAGCACGGTGGCCAAGACCATACAGCTGTTTAACAGGACAGGGTAAACAAGTGGTGATTAAATACCACCAAAAGAAAGTCCAGCAATATCTAGAGCAAATCCCTCTCTCTGTGCTGTCCCATGAGGCAGCAGAGGAGTTGGATCTTCCTATCTCTGTGCTTCAAATAGAGGCAGCAATGCATTCCATTCATCCCAACAAAACCCAGGGACTAGTTGATTATCTGGTTGAAGGCTATTGTACCTATAAATAATTTTTTGCACAAAAACTGTTAGAAGTATATAAAGATGCTTTTGAAAATGGTATGCTCCCAGAGTCTCTCAGGGAAGCATTAATTGTTTTATTGTAAATCCTATCGATCAATATCATTAATTGATGTAGATGCTAAAATACTGGCCAAGCTTCTTGCTAGAAGACTAAACAAGGTGATAGCCTCCATTATAAATCCAGATCAGACTGGTTTTATGCCGATGCGATCAACGGCTATAAATTTACGCCGACTGTTTACGATCCTGCAGGGGCCCAACTCATAAGGCCTTCGACTCCATTGAATGACCTTATTTACTAGTGGACTGGCTGGGTTTCGGACCCAATTTTGTTGTGTGGGTAAAGTTACTCTATTCCTACCCTGTGGCTCATTTATGAGTAAATCATATTATTACGGATGCCTTTTTTTACATAGTTACATAGTTAGTGAGGTTGAAAAAAGACATCAGTCCATCCAGTTCAACCTATGATGCGTGTTTGTGTTTGCTTTTAACCGTACATTGTATACCCCTGTATGTTGCGGTCACTAAGGTGCCCATCTAATAGTTTTTTTAAACTATCAATGCTCCCTGCTGATATGACTGCTTGTGGAAGAGAATTCCACATCCTTACCGCTCTTACAGTGAAGAACCCCTTACGCACTTTAAGGTTAAACCGCCTTTCCTCTAGTTTTAGTGAGTGGCCACGTGTCTTATTGTATCTCCTTTCTCTGAATAGTTTGTTCCTTATGCTAGGGTTGCCAGTACAGTATTTGTACATTGATATCATATCCCCCCTCAATCGTCTCTTCTCCAGAGAGAATAGGTTCAGTGCTTGTAGTCTTTCCTCATAGCTGATGTCCTCCATTCCCCTAATTATTTTTGTTGCCCTTCTCTGGACTCTTTCCAGTTCCAGCACATCCTTCCTGAGGACCGGTGCCCAGAACTGGACAGCATACTCCAGATGCGGCCGAACCAGAGTCTTGTAGAGAGGGAGAATAATCTCTTTATTTCTGGAGTGAAACCCCTTTTATATACATCCCAGTATTCTGTTGGCTTTGCTTGCAGTGGCTTGGCATTGCATGCCACTGCCAAGCCTGTTGTCTACCAGTACCCCCAAGTCCTTTTCCATCCTAGACTCACCCAGAGGTTCCCTCCTAGTGAGTAGCTTGCTTTCTCGTTTCTGGCCCCCAAGTGCATTACTTTACATTTTTTAACATTAAACCTCATCTGCCATGTAGTTGCCCACCCCGTTATTTTGTTCAGGTCCGCTTGCAAGGTTTCCACTAGGGATGATCGAACTTTTGAAAAGTTCGGTTCGACCAGAACACCCGAACTTCACGAAAGTTCGGCCCGGATTTCAGAACCCCATTGAAATCAATGGGACCCGAACTTCTGTAATCAAAAAACACCATTTTTAAGCCCTAAAACCCAATAAATGCCCCTAAAAAGTGCCTAGGGTTCTGGGTCATGCCCCATTAACTATTAATCACACAAAAAAAAGTTCTTAAAAATTGTCATTTTTGATAAAAAAGCCAATTATTGAAAAATTAAAAAAAAAAAAAGAGATTTTTTTGATTTTTACTTTGGATTTAGTATCTGGGGGGTCTAAAAGGTGTGCATGTGAAGTTTCAGCTCTGTAGCATGTCCAGAACCATGAAAAAAAAAAAGATAATTTTTCAGTAGAACAGGGATGTGGTTCGGGAGCCTCCTTTAACTTTAACACCTATATGATCTTTTTTTCTGGTTCTGGACATGCTACAGAGCTGAAACTTCACAGGTACACCTTTTAGGACCCCCCAGACACAAAATCACACAAAAAAAGTTCTTAAAAATTGTCATTTTTGATAAAAAAGCCAATTATTGAAAAATTAAAAAAAAAAAAAAAAAAAAGAGATTTTTTGATTCTTTGGATTTAGTATCTGGGGGGTCTAAAAAGTGTACATGTGAAGTTTCAGGTCTGTAGCATGTCCAGAACCAGAAAAAAAAAGATCGTTTGTATTAGAAAACTTTAAGCACAGGAATATGGCTTCTCTGCTGTAACACCTTGCCGGTTTAATAGCAGGCATTTTTTTGGGTTCTTTGCAGTCCGGAAAAACATCTGAACTTGTGTATAGTAGTACTGTGCACAAGTTCTGATGTTTTGCCTGCCTCCAAAATTCCCCAAAAAATGCCAGCAAAAACACACCTGGGCATTTTTTTTTTTGACGCTAGCGTTTTTTTTTGGCATTTTTTGGGGTTCTTTTGAGGCAGGCAAAACATCTGAACATGTGTATAGGGGGGATATATAGACATATATGTCTGAATATATACCCCTAGACATATATAGGTGTGATAGTAGCAGAAATAAATGCTTGCGCTAATGAAATCATTTACAGTAATATATTTCTGCTACTATCACACCTATATATGTCTAGGGGTATATATTCAGACATATATGCCTATATATACACCCTATACACATGTTCAGATGTTTTGCCTGCCTCAAAAGAACCCCAAAAAATGCCAAAAAAAACGCTAGCGTCAAAAAAAAAAATGCCCAGGTGTGTTTTTGCTGGCATTTTTTGGGGATTTTGGAGGCAGGCAAAACATCAGAACTTGTGCACAGTACCACTATACACAAGTTCAGATGTTTTTCCTGACTGCAAAGAACCCAAAAAAATGCCTGCTATTAAACCGGCAAGGTGTTACAGCAGAGAAGCCATATTCCTGTGCTTAAAGTTTTCTAATACAAACGATCTTTTTTTTATGGTTCTGGACATGCTACAGAGCTGAAACTTCACATGTACACTTTTTAGACCCCCCAGATACTAAATCCAAAGTAAAAATCAAAAAATCTCTTTTTTTTTTTTTTTTTTAAATTTTTCAATAATTGGCTTTTTTATCAAAAATGACAATTTTTAAGAACTTTTTTTGTGTGATTTTGTGTCTGGGGGGTCTAAAAGGTGTACCTGTGAAGTTTCAGCTCTGTAGCATGTCCAGAACCCCAAAAAAAGATCATATAAGTGTAAAAGAGGGGTCCCACCATCCCTGCTCTACTGAAAAATTATCTTTTTTTCTGGTTCTGGACATGCTACAGAGCTGAAACTTCACAGGTACACTTTTTAGACCCCCCAGACACTAAATCCAAAAAAAGTCATGCCTGCCTCCAAAAATGCCCGATAAATGCAAGAAAAAGCGCCGTAGAGAAGCCGTATTCCTGTTCTAATAAAAATTATAAGAAAATGCTAATTTTTGGGGGGTTCTGGACATGCTACAGAGCTGAAACTTCACATGTACACTTTTTAGACCCCCAGATACTAAATCCAAAGTAAAAATCAAAAAATCTCTTTTTTTTTTTTTTTTTTTTTTTTTAAATTTTTCAATAATTGGCTTTTTTATCAAAAATGACAATTTTTAAGAACTTTTTTTGTGTGATTTTGTGTCTGGGGGGTCTAAAAGGTGTACCTGTGAAGTTTCAGCTCTGTAGCATGTCCAGAACCATAAAAAAAAAGATCGTTTGTATTATAAAACTTTAAGCACAGGAATATGGCTTCTCTGCTGTAACACCTTGCCGGTTTAATAGCAGGCATTTTTTTGGGTTCTTTGCAGTCAGGAAAAACATCTGAACTTGTGTATAGTGGTACTGTGCACAAGTTCTGATGTTTTGCCTGCCTCCAAAACCCCCCAAAAAATGCCAGCAAAAACACACCTGGGCATTTTTTTTTTTGACGCTAGCGTTTTTTTTGGCATTTTTTGGGGTTCTTTTGAGGCAGGCAAAACATCTGAACTTGTGTATAGTGGTACTGTGCACAAGTTCTGATGTTTTGCCTGCCTCCAAAACCCCCCAAAAAATGCCAGCAAAAACACACCTGGGCATTTTTTTTTTTTGACACTAGCGTTTTTTTGGCATTTTTTGGGGTTCTTTTGAGGCAGGCAAAACATCTGAACATGTGTATAGGGGGTATATATAGGCATATATGTCTGAATATATACCCCTAGACATATATAGGTGTGATAGTAGCAGAAATATATTACTGTAAATGATTTCATTAGCGCAAGCATTTATTTCTGCTACTATCACACCTATATATGTCTAGGGGTATATATTCAGACATATATGTCTATATATACCCCCTATACACATATTCAGATGTCATGTCTGACATCAAACATGTCCTCAAAAAAGCACTGGCAGTGGCAGCCCCTGCAGCATTAAAAAATGCTTGCTGGTGAGAAGCCACATACCTGTCCCGAAGCAGAGAAATGATCATTTCTCTATAGGGGTCACCCTGCTATGGAAGGGTTTTGTCACCCTGCCATAGCAGTCACTGTCAGTTAACCCTACACTACACTACGGTCCCCTGACACTTAACACTTTCCCTACAGAAACTAAATTTTTGAAGCTAACTTAAGTGTAAAGGAGCACTCTAACTACACTAGATATCCCTTTCCTCACACTAAAAATAGCTAAATGACACTTTTAAAGTAAAATTAACAGAACTGCTTCCACTCTCTTCCATGTCCAGTATAACAATGCTGGGAATATGGCGGGGGCGATCTTATATACTGGGGGGCGTATTCACTAATGATTGGTCTAGGGACCCCCTAGTCACTCCAATCACATTCCTAGCATTCTCCTGCCCCCTCAATTGGCTTTTGCTAATGGTTCTGGTCCAATCACGGGCTTTTAAAGCCCATTTCCTGAAGCATTGCATTTTGGGCGGTTCTGGTTGCCGAATTCCGAACTTTTTGGGCAAAAAGTTCTAAATTCGGCCGAACCTCGAACACCCAATGTTCGGGCCGAACCGATGGTGGACCCGAACCGTTCGATCATCCCTAGTTTCCACATCCTGCATAGAAGATATTGGCAAGCCTAGTTTAGTATCATCTGCAAATACTGAGATTGTACTCGATATCCCCTCCTCTAGATCATTTATGAATAAATTAAACAGGATTGGACAGAACCCTGGGGGACCCCACTTTCCACACCCGCCCAATCCGAGTACTCCCCATTAATCATCACCCTCTGGACTTTCCCCTACCCTCTGGACTCTCCGCCTTTGAAATAGTTGTCGCCCCTGTTGTTTGTCCTTGCTATAGAAACCATTGGCGGCTGTCTTAAGGGCAGATAAGGATGTTAGGGGTTGTTGGATAAATGCTTTAGAAGAAAAGACCTCTTTCTATGAGAAATTGGTACAGTCTGTAGCTATTTACTCTCGGTGTAGAAACAATTATTATATCTTAGTTTTATTGTTTTTCATTTTTTATGTTTAGTTCTATATGCTCCAGCATCATTTAAAGGGCTACATTCTAAGAATAATCAGGCTTACTTTTATTCATTTCTGAAAATTGGACAATGTACAAACTGATGTAAACTTCGATAATGCATGAATATGTGGTCGAATGGACTGCTACCTGCATTCTATTCTGTGCTTTGTACATTGTGGATGCTGTCATCATTGCTTTGTGGAATATTAATAAAATGTACCCTTTAAAAAAAAAAAAAAAAACAGCATAGAGCTTGAATACCTTTTACGGATCATAAAATGACTTTGCAAGTCAGTTGACAATCAGGTTTCTACAATCTTCATCATATTAACATTAGATAAGTCTTTTGGTGTCTTTAGTTTTGAGCCAGGTATGTTAAGGAAATGTTCTGACCCCCCACAGTGCCTGTAAAGTTAGATATCCTTTCATAAACCCTTTGTAAAATTTTGACCTTGAACTAAGAATCATAAAGAACTGATATTTTAACTTCTCTGAGCAGATTTTTCTATTTTTTACATTGTGTCAATCTCTAACTAGGTACCAAGTATTAGAGTTCTGCAATACTGAGCTTTCCTGAAGTTCTGTGTGTTTATTTTTAGCTTAAGTTCTTTTATCCAATAAAACCTATATTACATACATACAATAAAGTAAATCAAGTAAAACAAAAGGGCTTTTAAATACTCCAGTCTACATAAAACATTTTAAAAAATTCTAATGGTGGAGCTGACTAGTAATTTAACCACATAAAGGAGTTGTAAAGTCAGATGTGTGGACGTGCTGGCTGGTCGCTCGGGTCTCCCGGTGGGACAAGAGACCAGGGCAGAGTGGTGGAAGGCATCAAGGGGGTGGGGGGGTGTCCTAACCCGCTGCATATGTTAGTGGCTGCTGGGCCGCATCAGTTGTAATCATCAGAAATCTGACCGCCGGCTCTAAAAAGTGGTACTGGGGTAATGTCTCTAGCTGCAGGCAACCCCCCCGGTACAACCACTTCTCCAAGCCAACGTATAGGTATGTTGGTTTGCATGAAGTGGTTGTTGTTTTAAAGGCAACACATTTTTTTAACCTAATGCATTCCCTGCTTCAAAATAAACAAAGATCCATTACCTCGACTTCCCCCCCCACCCCTAAGCTCTTACCTATCTCTCCAGATCCAGAACTGTCCCCACCTGTAGCATCCCTCTATTGACTTCCTAGTCTCACAGGCAGAATCAGGAGCCATAGACTGCTGTCAGTCAAAATCTGAGGAAGAAGTCGGGGTGTGGTGGAGCTGCACTATGTGTGTCTATGCATGCACACAGCCTGACTCAGAAGTGCATCCACATTGGGCACCTGCCGGAAAAAGAAGCCGACAACACCGGGGGGTGGTTGTCAAAAAAGAGGTACAATACAGCTCTATCATTGCACAGAATGGGTAAGTATATTCTCTTTTTTATATTAGGAAAAAAAGTTGCCTTTAGAACCACTTTATATAAGCACCTTGCAGAACTCACCTTGCAGCAATGCAAAGCATTGTGATGCATTGCACGACTAAGCGCTGCTTATAAATGCAGCATGTTCCAATTGCATCCAGTACACTGGGCCTGTTAAAAAATGGTTTTATTGTGCTAGATCTTGTCATTGTGCTAGATCTGCATAGAACAACATGGCCCAAAATATGTGTTGGGAATGGGCCCTGAACATAACCTATTAGTAATTTCTTATAACCCTTGCTTCTCAGGGAGAACTGTGAATGGTGCTGAATTGGTCAGAGTGAATTAAAGGGATTTCTGTAATCACTTTGTTAAACATACCGCCCTCCCCCCCTGTTCCTGTGCAAGTTGTCAACTATAGAGAAGGTGAGGAGTAATCCATAACTTGACAGTTGCTGCCAGAATAGGAGGTAAGGGGTATATAAACCAATGGGATATATGGTTACAACACAAATGTGGTATTTCCCCGTGATTTGGGCAGAGATCTACCCCCTTGCTGTCAGAAGCAAAAAAGTAAAGTAGAAATCTCTCCAATAGATGGCACAGACAAAAAACAGGAGTTCTAACCCCTCAACAATCTATTTAAAACAAATTAAAACTATTTTGTTTCTGCCACTGTAAGCTTTGATAAATATGTCATGACTTTTTTTGCAAAATACATATGTTGGTATACTGTGACTCAATGGCAAAGTATCCATTTTTAACTATTTTCAAGAGAAAAAGTATATTGATGGAAGTACTTTGTTCTTCTATGGTTCTAGATATTTTTACGTTGCTCTATTACATTATAGCTTCTATTAATGTATATCTTTATATATTTTTAGTTTTTTTACACCATTCTATGCTGGCCCCCCTGCTTGCCCATAGGGCTTCCTTATTGGTGACTTTTCCCATCTCCAGTTCCCAGCCAGGACTGCCCCAACTGACATTTGGCCATTGCACTGACTCCTATGTGAGGAATTACTTTAACTTTATTTTATGTCAGGTGACCTGCTAAGATACACAAGTGATGTTCAACATGTCACATTTGCTTTGTAAGTATGATTTTTTTCATGATCTCTCAGTATGTTGTCCTTTTTTTTTCAGTGCTTTAATGACATGGTTTTCTTGTAGATGTGGGTTATTACGCTGGAAAATTGCTTTATCTCCTGATGAAGTGAACTTTGTTTCATGAAATGCCTGGCAGTCATTTTCAGTGTATTGTAATGTACATCAATTCCTGTTTTTAACAAAACATGTTTTCATTCTGTCTTTGGCCCGATCCTTTAAATGTCCTTTAAAAGTCCCATGGATATATTTTTTCTGTGTCTTGTTAGTGATTCTTGAAGGAGAACTCACATCTTATTTGTTAAAATATTTCAGCAGTTTTCAATGGCAGAGCTATTCAGATTGATAAATACAACCAATGAATACATTTGGCTAGCTAAAGAGGGTTGCAATCTGGTTAAATAATTCCTAAATTAAAACTGAACTTATAGACTGGGCAAGCTTCCAGCAAAGCAGGCCTCCGGGTAACTTACCTGAGGCCTCAGTACTCCACAGGTACATGACTGGATAGCCTAAGGGGGCAAGCCGCCACCCCCTTACACTGTTATCTCCTTCTAAAGAATATGACCTCGCTGCTCTCTGTCTTAGAGTATTTATAGAGGCTCCCAGCTACCACCTGGGTGACCCTCCCCAGGGATTGGCCAGGGCTGTGTAAATATTTAGATGCTAAATTAAGTTTACCTAAACCTAACACCTATTTAGGAGGGTGCTAAACTTAACAATTATTAAAGGTAGAATGACTCAGATGGCTGTAGGTGTGATTGTCATCATCCCTAATTAATCATAAAAAAAGTATTTTGAACCTCATAAGGTGGGATTTTGGAGGCAATCCAAACAAATTTATATAAAAACAAATATTTTATTTTATTTTAGATGTTTTAAAACAAAAACATTTTTTAAAAGGAATATGCATTTGTAAACATTAGAAAAATATGAGCAAAAAGATACAAGGTCAGTTACAAAGTGGCATTCCCCAACTGGCTGCTGTCCAAGTCCATAAAGGGGGTGACAGAATTAATGTTTTACAGTGAGGAAAGTATCCAACGCATTCCAAAATATGTAACAGAATCTTCTTCAGGGATTTTTCTAGCACTTTTGCATGCTATAAAGGTATATTTACCAACACTGAATCAACATAAAAAGTTGAAAAAAGCTTAAATAATGTGTATGACCCTTTGGTTTGAGTGCTTCCATAGGCTAAATAACCTCCAAGTTGCGATTTACCCATAGTATTGCAACAAGGATTGCTGGAACATGTCCAATTCCGATGCCCAACTTCAAAAAAGAGCCTTAGCCAAGAGCAAAAAAGTTTAAGGCTGATAATGTAATGCAGGGATACAGGGTATGGAAGAGATGCCCATTACTTACTGAAACAATCTTTTTTAAGTCCTCCCACACCTGCCGTTCCTGCTTACTAGGGGAAAGGGGGACTGCAACAGGTGTTCCTGGGCTTGTTCCATTAGTGCAGAGTGCGGAATGTGATTCCCCTCATGCGAGTGTGAGGGGATGGAATGGCATCAGAAGCGATCCCCAGCGTCTCCATATATTTGATGCACATGCGTTTCGTGATGGCATCACGCGCCGCCACGTCACATCCAGTCTCCATGATGACAACATCCAGAGACCGGATCGCGGCCATATTGAAGACAAAAGCCACAGACACAAGTCACTCTAGTGCCTGAAAGCGAGGAAGAAGAGCGGAGGTTTCCCTAATCACAAGCATCTGCACCAGAGAGTAAAAAGCCCCCATCACCACAGTGTGGGAGCCTTCCTGTGCCGGGTGCAAACATTGTTTTTTGCAGCAAAGGGAGGAAAAATTCTGAAGTCACATGGGCGCACTCATACCAGTACAATTGGTCATTTGAAAAAAAAACAACAAGCATATGCTTACATGCACCACTACAAAACAAGTAAACAAATAAATATATATAATAGAAACCAAAAGGTGTATGTATAGACTCATAATCTTTCACCTATTCGATGTCCAATGTATGAACACTCAACTTAAGGGGGGGGGGAGGAAAAAATTGGGGGGAAAAAAAGAGGAAACTCCAGTACTATTTTAGAGGGATTTCTGACTCTCAGATCCTACATTCAAAGCCCTGATTACACAAAGGTCAGTTAGTCCATTTTAACGGAATTGTTAAAAATCCCGCGCATTTGTGATATTTAGTGACATATCAACCCAAAGGTTACCAATTCTCATACTATGCAGATGTTTACTGACTCCCAATTCTTGTTGTGTCTTCCCTATATAGAAAGACCCACAATGGCACTGCATTAAATGCCTTTGGTTTTGCAATTTGCTAAATTTTTTGCATAGAATTGTTTACCATTAGGGAGAGTTGTGTGTTTGTTACTTCTAATAACTGGACAGAAAGAGCATGACTCACATGGAAAAGCCCCCCCCCCCCTTGTCTTACAGGGTTTATTTCTCGATTCTCCTTTGTATTTACTTTGAGTAAGACATTCTCCAAGCTTTTTGAGAATTTTCCGTACCTTCTGATGTTCATTTAAATATCTCCTAATTATTCTTCTGGCATTGTCCTGTTTATTAGTCTTTTTAGATTTGAAAATAAGATTTTTCCTCTCAGTGTGTTTGACCCGATTAAAGGCCTTTTTGAGAGAGGACTTGGTATAACCCCTAGTAAGTAATCTTTGGGTTAATTAATTTGTTTCCTTTTGAAAATCTTCTATTACGATTGATCCGCAGAAACTGACTATACGGTATAGATTGTTTTAGGGGTTTAGGGTGGAAACTGTTGGCATGCAACAAGGTGTTGACGGCAGTTTCTATCTTAAAAAGCCTACTTATGAGAGCACCACTTCGTTCCTTGATTATACAGATATCCAAGAAATGTGCTTTATAAAAATCATAAGTCATTGTAAAGAACACGTTTAGGTCATTATGGTTCATACAATCCAGACGTGATTTTAATTTGGATTCAGGACTGTCCTACACAATAAGTATATCATCTATGTACCTCTGTCACAAAACAATGTGTCGAGTGTGCATAGATAATTAATTGTCTGTTAAAAAGTATTTTTCCTTTTTCTAAGTTGACACTGCTCGCTGAACTTCATGGAAAGTGTCTGATTTACGGGCCATATGATTGCATTTCTTTAAGACTAAAATCACTACTCTGTCTTTTAAATAATAGACAATGTCAGTAATTGCTGTAATGGAACATCTGTGATCACTTCTGAGACTTTTCATTGTTAATAACAATGCAGACCTTACAACTGTATAGTGTGTGCACATCATCACTATCTAAAGGATACACTCATAAGCTCAAAAACAAATTTAAATATGGACAAAGCTGCTTCTCAAATAAACTGTACATTGCAGTCTTCTATCCAGTCAGCATATGGGGCTCTAATCTCTGCATATTTTCAGCCATGAGCTATATTTAAAGAAGTCCCTTCAGGATCATCGTAAAAGTGACAGACAATCAGGATACAAAAGTAAGCTAGCTAATAGTGCTTTAGAAATCCTGTACCATTTATTACATTATTATTTGTAGTACAAAGGTTGTATACAAGTAATAAAAATTAAAAAATAAAACAACAACAAAAATAAAACTTTCTCAGAGAATGCTTGCACAGCTGCGAGATGAGGATAAATTCCTGACCCCTTCCGGCACTTAAAACTTCCTAATAGCAGCCCCCACCTCGCAGCAGGTTGCTGTACCCTAGCTAACAAAGGTGACATAGGCAGATCAAATCATGCTGCACAGAGTAGCAGAAATAGCTTGCAACAGGGGTGCAGAACTCCCCCAACCCACTAACGAGCAGGGAGGAGGGAGCAGCTCCCGGCTCACTGCATTTAGGAGACAGAGGTAAAGTACTGACACAAAGAATGAGAAATAGACTGGTGAGAGATAATTAAGACCCTCTCCCTGATAATAGGTATGCAGCCCAACCAGATGCAGAAGATGAGCAGCAAAATCTTGCACAAATACAGTTCAGACATGCACCCTCTCCCCTACTAGCAACTATGTACTCTTGGGACATGATATCTCCTCCCCTTCCCTGGACAAGGAGATGGCAGAAAAATTATTTAGCCAGCATAGCAGTCAGCCACTAGAACCAACTAGCCCCTCTGAATCTCCAGCTACACCACCAGCTGCCACAACCTACTCAGGTGATTTAGTTCTAATTGTTTGATTTGTAGGTCTGTTTCAACAAGAGCTGGACAAAGAAGCCACAAAGCTGTCAACTGAACTGAAACAAGATTTACAGAATTAGGCCATAGGTTGGATAGCATTGAACAAAAAAGAATGAAACAGTCTATAGAGTTTCTCAAAATACTTCTCAAATCACAGTTTTTCAAACACAATTTTAGGAAAGGGAAAACCTCTCTAGACATTATAACTTTTGTATCAGAGGCTTACCTGAAACCATTAAAGAAATTACACATGCAGTGTAATCTTTTTTGAAAAAGCGATTACCAGAAGCAGATGACCTCCATTTAGAGATTGATGGGATCCACAGGATAGGGTGATTACAATGCCTAAAACTGATGGCCCACCCAGGGACATTATTATAAAACTGCATTTCTATCAAACTAAAGAGGCTGTTATGAGATATGCTACAGAGAATCCTGATATGGAAATAATGGGCTACTGAAAAAGATCCTGACTTTTGCGGACATTGCTGCACTCACAATACAAACGTGAAGGGCTCTGAAACATTTACTTCTACCTCTTGCTTCTCAAAACATACTTTATTGCTGGGCTTAGCCTTTCAATATAAAGGTAAAAAATACTCCTTTTCTACACTAAAGGAGGAAGAGAAACTATTAACTGATTTGAGTCTTATTTCCACAAGCCCATCTGCCAGCAAAAGTAAAACCACAGAATATTTTGCTCTTTGTCCCCCCTGTTGTCACAGGTCTCCAGGAAATCTAAGTTAAGTCCCCTCGCTCCACTACATGAAAGCATTTGACACCACATGAATATATCTAACAAAAGACTTTTAACTCGGTTGTGAGACCTTTATGCCTATTTTTTCAGATTTACTGTATAGACGTACTGTAGCAGAAACGGTTTCAGTGACCTTGAAATGTTGTCCAACTTATCATAGATAATTTCTCTGGATACTTAAATCAAGATTATAGACAGCTGACCTATCATTGGGTGTACTACAATCTTGTTTAGACACTATATAGTCATTATGGATATTTTTGTATGCCATTTTCTAATGGGCAGAGATGAACTTTCCTTTTAGCTTGCTACGGCTTGCTATCTGAGTTAAAGCAACATCCAAATGATCTAATTACTTAATGGACTGCTTAGTGTTACAATCTATAGTGCGATGCATATCTCAGTAGTTATTACATCCTTACATTTAATCGTTTCCCCTATCTACCTCATTAAAATATTATTTCCATGTTAAAGGATATATGGCTCTATATGTCATTAACATAGGTGGTTACACTAGCTTCTCCTTTCTTGTACCATTTTAATATTATATGTCAACTTGCCCATTAAATACAAAATACCAAGATTTAGAAAAAGAGCAGTTATTTTTAATGACTGTCAGTCCTAGAAGGGGCATCGAGACCCTGCTACTTATGTTACTGAGAGATGTCCATTATGAGGCACTTACTTGTGTGTTGTTCCTTCCCCTTGTAAAATGGAGGTCCTCTAATATTGAGAGGTGTGTGGTAGTGGTACTTTTGATATTTCTATTTTGTGCCTAGTTTCCTTTCTAGTTTATTATGCCCCAAATTCTAAACAACTTCAGTTCTTTCTTTAAATCCTGTGATAGAAGGCACGCTCATTTTGCCTGGAGTTACTACCTTGGCTTTAAACCACATTTTAGATAAATCTTATACTATTACAAACACCCCCTTCTAAACAAAGCCACAAATTGGCAGACCTATTTCAATAACAAGACTTGATAAATGCTTGGAGAGAAATTAAGCCTAACATGAAGGAATATTCTTTCTACTCCATGACCCATAAACAATATTCTAGAATTGCCCATGTTTTCATTACTTTTACAATTATTCCTAATTTGCAGTCAGAAAAAATCCTATTGACTTCCTGGTCTGATTATGACCCAGTGCTGATATCATTATTTTATATAATTGCCACAGCCATATAATTTAATTGGTGAATAAATTAATCTTTGTTTGATAATTGACATAGCCCTACAACTTTAGGCTGGGTTCACACTTTGTGCAGACGCGGCTCACAGCAGGGGTTCGGTGCATCCCTGTTCTCCTTTTCAGGGACAAATCAGGCCCAAATTATTTCTGGACTTTACTGAGAGCCGGTCACAGTCTCCTGTAATGTGAATTGGATGCAGGGAAACCCGCATCCAACTCACATCAGTGTCAACCCAGCCTAAAAGATATTTGAACTGAACAAATTGGTGGACACATCTCCCTCTAATAACTGGGCAGCTCATAAAGCTTTCAACAGGGGATTCCATATTCAATTTTCTTTGAGATTGAAAAAAGTACATACAGTAAGCAACTTATTGTTTAAGACTAAAGAATATAGTAACCTAATCAAACAACATAAACCAACACTTTACCCCAACCTTCGAACCAAAATAGAGCATAATTAATTGTCTGCTTAACTAGTAGGGCTGAAAAACCCCTAACCTGGACACAAAATAAATGTTTAACTTTGAGAGACAAGCTGGGTTCCCTATTAGCAAATAAACATAACCTAAGAACCCAAATGCACACCCTACTAAGATTTAAGTGGTAGTAAACTCATTAAAAACAGAAGCTTCCAGGTCCCCTGCAATGTAATGGCATAATGTGCTAGTATGTGACACATAATAGCGCATTATGAAAGACTTACCTGTAAAATAAAGCCCTCCAGTAGCAAGCTGGAGATATGGCTTCCATCTTCACTTGGTCTTCCTTCTGTGTTTGTGGGCGGCCAAGCCGCAATGACGTCACTCCCCCACAGGCGCCCAGGAGTCACAGTTGCAGCACAACTCTCTCAATGGACAGCATGCTATCCATTGAGAGCACAGTGTGCATGTGGGGGTGAAGATTCCGGCTGCTACTCATTGGAAAATCTTGTACATGGTGCATGTTTAGGAGATATGCATTATACCTACAGGTAAGCTTTACTGTAGGTAAAAGTTGGAAAGCAGACTTTACTACCAATTTGAAATAAGAAATGGCACATTATCTCAGAACCTTTAATGAATTCTTCACAAATGTAAATCTTTTTATGATAAACTTTATCAATAGCCCAATATTAACTCAGAATACACCCTCCAAAAATTCCTATATGATCTGCAACTTCCGACTCTTCATAAGAAACTTGTGGATAAAATATTAACATGTGATGGGATTTCTAAGATTATCAAGCCCTAAAATTACATACTGTAAATCCCCAAGACTGGATGGTCTTCCTAATGGATATTATCCACTAACCGACCACCCGCCGCATTTTTACTGCGGCAGGGTGGCTCTCCTGAGCAAACTAACGTAGGTCTACGTCGGTCGCATGCGGGAAGCTAGGAAAGCTAGGGGGCGAGCGCGCCCCGCCGGGCGGCACGCTCCTGCCCCCACTCGTCAGCGGGGAAGCCGATGCGCGTGTCAGGCAGCTCCGATTGCTGTCTAACCGGCCGACTGTCCTTCTCCCTGAAATGATCACAGAGCTCATGTGATCCTTCTATATAGGATCACATGTCTCTATGGTCATCTCAGAAGCCACGCCCCCCCACAGCTAGAATCACTCCCCTAGGGTCACGTTTAACCCCTTGATCACCTATATTGTTAACCCCATTCCCTGCCTTTGTCATTACAGTGACAGTGCATATTTTTAGCACTGATTACCTTAGTAATGTCATTGGTACCCCCAAAAGTGTCAGTTAGGGGTCCGATCTGTCCGCCGCAATGTCGCAGTCCCGGAAAAATCAAACGTGACATTACTAGTAAAAAAAAAAAAAAAAAAAAAACAATAAAAAATGACATAAATCTTTCCCGTAGTTAGTAGACGCGATAACTTTTGCGCAAACCAATCAAAATACGCTTATTGTGATTTTTTTTAACAAAAATATGTAGCAGAAAACAAATTGGCCTAAAATGTTGAAAAATTTAGATTTTTTATTTATTTTTTTTTTGAGAATGTCATATAGCAGAATGTGAAAAATATTGTTTTTTTTTTTTTTTCAAAATTGTCTCTCTTTGTTTGTTTATAGCGCAAAAAATAAAAATTGCACAGGTGATCAAATACCACCAAAATAAAGCTCTATTTGTGGGGGGAAAAAAAAGGACGTTATTTTTTTTTGGGTACAGCATTGCAGGACTGCACAATTGTCCATTAAAATAACACAGTGCCGAATCGCAAAATAGGGCCTGGTCATTAAGGGGGCAAATCCTTCCAGTCTTAAAGTGGTTATAATACATTTACTGATGTATTAGTACCACCATTGACTTTATATTTTAATCACTTGAGGAATGGCAGAATAACACTACTTAAGAAGAAATGCTAGCCTTTACTAATGTAAAACCTAAACCAAACAAAGATTCTGCAAATGTATCCACCTATGGACTACATTTTTGTGATAAGTATTATGATATTTACTAAAGCTCTTGGTTAACAGCTTAACTCAGCTTAAATTCATACCGATCAAACTCGCTTCATTCAATATCATCAGGTGGGGAACCAAATACACTGTATGCTCGTGGAGCCGCGGGACCTGGTTGCTCCATCCCGTAACGTCACTTCCGGTATTTTTCCTCAGTCTACGCCCTATGTGTTATGTCACGATACCATGTGACTTCCTCAGGGGTCACATGGTATCGTGATGTAACGCGTAGGGCATAGACCGAGGAAAAATACCAGAAGTGACGTTACGGGACGGAGCAACCAGGTCCCGTGGCTCCACAAGCATATAGTATGAAGTAATCTTAAATGTAAGTCTGCTATGTTTTTTTGAAAATACATTTTTAAACATACTACACCATGATGGCCCCATTGTTTCATTGAGATATAAAGATCAGATACAAGGCAGAGGAAGGAATACCCCCGTATAAGGAGAACCCACAGTCCCCCTGAGGATATAGAGCGGAGCCATGCTGATAAAGGGGTGGATGAGTTACATTTACCCTGACAGGAGTGGAGGAGTTATATTTATCCTGGCAATAATACTACAGGCATATTATTAGCAAAATTAAGGTGAGCGGTTAGTGCACCTAGAAGTGCCACCACTGAAGAACACCCTACTCACGATTACTTGAGGTGGAGGAGCTATAAAAGCGATCAAATCTATAAGAAAACATTGGGAAATAATCACTTATAAATTGGACACTACAACACGTTTATTTATTGAATAATTTTGGATTATTATAGATTTATAAAGTCCGCACTGGAATAAACTAATTGATTTGTTTGCACTATTATAAGCACTTGCACTTTATAAAGAATCCGATAATTGCACAAATCCACATATTTGAGTCATATTATAAGTAGGGTTGAGCGGACACCTAGATGTCCGTGTTCGACGGGTTCGGCCGAACTTTAAAAAAAAGTCCGGGTCCGTGTCCCGGACTTTTACCGAACTTTTCCCGGACACCGAACCCCATTGAAGTCAATGGGGACCCGAACTTTAAGGCACTAAAATGGCTCTAAAACACCAAAGGAAAGGGCTAGAGTGCTGCAAATGGCAGCAAAACGTAATTAAGAGCATGGCAAGTGCTCTGCAAACAAATGTGGATAGGGAAATAACTTAAAACAACAAAAAAAAACAGAAAAATAAAACAATGTTCTTCTTCATCTCTGAAGGACGAGGCCCATATGGAGTAGGAGGGAGGTTGAGGTGGTGGTGGATGTGGCGGTGACATAGGCGTGCGCACAGGGTGTGCTGGGTGTGCCTGGGCACACCCTAATCACCTAGGGCACATAGCATTGCCAGTGAGGAGATGGGAAAGATCTCCCTGGGACCTGCTCTGCTCTATTTCTCCTTGCCTACAGGTACATGGCCCCGATACATTACTCTCCCTGCTGGCAAACACATGCATGTGTATTTCAACTTTGGGGTGCACACCTTAATGCAATAGGCTGCGCACACCTATGGGCGGTGTAGGTGGAAGCGGCGGTGGAGGAGGACCAGGGCCGGATTAACAGCATCATGGGCTTGGTGCTGAGGATTTTGAAGGGCCTTAAGGGCCGTGCCTTGCCATGCACCCAGAGGAGGAAGGGTGCAGCCATGCATGCCTAATTCAACATGGGATGCTGTCTCTGAAGCCCATAAACACATCCATGCATCGCCAACTGTCCCTCCTTGTCCGGCCTTCACGCTGTGTGGGGAGGTTCTGAGGGTGCTGCCTGGGGAAGCGAGCATAGAAGCCAGACTTCTGTGTTTACAAGTGACAGAAGAGCGGTAACAGTGAATATGGCCAACCCGGGGCCTATATAAAAGGTAGGGGCCTGGAGCTGCAGCTCCAATAGCCCCTACATTAATCTGGCCCTGAGGAGGAGGACGAGGTAGCCAACACTGCTTCTTTTCAAAAATTTTAAATGAGGGTACACCCCAAAAGAGTGAGAAAGAGCAAAAATGGAACAATGGGTGGGTAAGGTCGGTATCCATTGCTATTCTGCATAAGGTACGGAAAAGTCCCGTGGGATCCATGCCTGGTTCATTTTAATGAACGTGAGCTTGTCCACATTGTCTCTGGACAGGCGGCTGCGCTTGTCTGTTATAACGCCCCCAGCCGTGCTAAATACCCGTTCAGATAATACACTGGCTGCAGGGCACACCAGCACCTCCAAGGCGTAAAGGGCAAGCTCAGGCCATGTGCCCAATTTGGAGACCCAGAAGTTGAAGGGGGCAGACCCGTCATTCACTACATGTAGGCGTGTGCACACATACTGCTCCACCATGTTGGTAAAATGCTGCCTCCTGCTAAGACGTTCCATCTGAGCTGCTGGTGCTGCTGTTTGTTGTGGCGTGCTGACAAAGCTTTTCCACATTTCGGCCATGCTAACCCTGCCTTCTGAGGTGCTGGCGGTGCCCTGGTTGCGTTGGCGACCTCCTCCTCCTCCTCCTCTGCCTTGTGCTTCCACTGTGGCCCCGCTGTCAGATGGGAATGCCAGCAGCATGGCGTCTACCAGCGTGCGCTTGTACTCGCGCATCTTGCGATCGCGCTCCAGTGAGTGAATTAAGGACGGTACGTTGTCCTTGTAACGGGGATCCAGCAGCGTGGCCACCCAGTAATCAGCACAAGTTAGAATGTGGGCAACTCGGCGGTCGTTGTGGAGACACTGCAGCATGTAATCGCTCATGTGTGCCAGGCTGCCCAGAGGCGACGAAAGGCTGTCCTCTGTGGGAGGTGTATCGTCCGTGTCCTCTGTATCCCCCCAGCCACGCACCAGTGATGGCCATGAGCTGGCCTGGGTGCCACCCTGCTGTGAACATGGTTCCATCTCCTCCTCCAGCTCCTCCTCCTCCTCATCCTCCTCATCCTCCAGAACTGTGCCCCTGCTGGACAATTGCGTCCCTGGCGTTTGCGTGTGCAGGAACCCACCCTCGGAGCCCCTTGCGAATGACTGCCCTGAAAGCCTTGGAAATGTTACCTCTTCATCCTCCTCCTCCTCCTCATCCTGTGCCACATCCTCTTCCATCATCGCCCGAATTGTTTTTTCAAGGAGGCATAGAAGTGGGATAGTTAAGCTGAGAACGGCGTCATTGCCACTGGCCATGTTGGTGGAGTACTCAAAACAGCGCAACAAGGCACACAGGTCTCGCATGGAGGCCCAGTTATTGGTGGTGAAGTGGTGCTGTTCCGCAGAGCGACTCACGCGTGCGTGCTGCAGCTGAAACTCCACTATGGCCTGCTGCTGCTCGCACAGTCTTTCCAGCATGTGCAAGGTGGAGTTCCACCTTGTGGGCACGTCACATATGAGGCGGTGAGCGGGAAGGCCGAAGTTACGCTGCAGCGCTGCCAGGCGAGCAGCAGCAGGGTGAGAACGCCGAAAGTGCGCACAAACGGCCCGCACTTTCTGCAGCAGCTCTGACATATCGGGGTAGTTTTTAAGGAACCTCTGCACCACCAAATTCAGCACATGCGCCAGGCAAGGGATGTGCGTCAAACCGGCTAGGCCCAGAGCTGCTATGAGATTTCGCCCGTTATCGCACACCACCAGGCCGGGCTTGAGGCTCGCTGGCAGCAACCACTCATTTGTCTGCTGTTCCATGCTCCTCCACAACTCCTGCGCGGTGTGTGGTTTGTCCCCCAAACAGGCAAGTTGTAAAACTGCCTGCTGTCGTTTACCCCTGGCCGTGCTGAAGTTGGTGGTGAAGGTGTTACGCTGTCCGGATGAGGAGGCGGTAGAGGATGAGGAAGCGGAGTAGGAGGAGTTAGGAACAGGAGGCAAACTGAAGCGCCCTGCAATCCTCGGTGGTGGAAGGACATGCGCCAAATTGCTATCCGCCTCAGGCCCATCCGCCACTGCATTTACCCAGTGTGCCGTTAGGGAGATATAACGCCCCTGACCGTGCTTACTGGTCCACGTATCCGTAGTTAGGTGGACCTTGGCACAGATGGCGTTGCGCAGTGCACACCTGATATTTTCCCCCACTTGGTTGTGCAGGGAAGGGATGGCTTGCCTGGAAAAGTAGTGGCGGCTGGGCACGACGTACTGTGGGACAGCCACCGACATAAGGTTTTTAAAACTGTGCGTCTCCACCAGACGGAATGACAGCATTTCAAAGGCCAATAATTTTGAAATGCTGGCATTCAGGGCCAGGGATCGCGGGTGGGTAGGGGGGTACTTCCTCTTCCTCTCAAGTGTTTGGGAGATGGAAAGCTGAACGCTTCCACGGGACATTGTGGAGATGGTTGTTGGTGACCCAGGTGGTGGTGTTGCTGACAGATCGTCTGTTTGCGGGGTGGCAGGTGCCGGTATCACTACAGATGTGGCTGGAGCGGCCGAGACTGCAGCAGAAGAGGAAGCAGGATGAGCCAGAGACGTTTCTTGGTTTTGAAGGTGTGTACTCCACTGCAGCTCGTGCTTTGCACTTAGATGCCTGATCATGCAGGTTGTGCTCAGGTTGAGAAGGTTTATGCCTCGCTTCAAGCTCTGATTGCACAGGGTGCAAACCACTCGTGTCCTGTCATCAGCACATTTTCTAAAGAACTTCCACGCTAGAGAACTCCTTTGAGCTGACTTTGGTGCGCTCGTTCCCTTGCTGCGTTGGGCAGTAGCGGGCGTAGTGTCTAGGGCACGGCCGCTCCGCTTCTGCACCCTGCTCCCTCTTCTGCTGTGCTGGTGGCTCTGTGCGACCACCGCCTCTTCCTCCAAACTACTCAGGTCACCTGCATGACGTTCATTCCATGTGGGGTCGAGGACCTCATCGTCCTCCACATCATCTTCCACCCAGTCTTCACCCCTGCCCTCCTTGTCGGTCTCCACAATGCTGAACGCCGCAGCAGTTGGCACCTGCGTTTCGTCATCATCGGAGACGTGCTGCGATGATCCTTGCATGTACTCATCTTGAGAAATAAGTGGTTGGGCATCGCTGCACTCAATCTCTTCCACTTCTGGGGCAGGGCTAGGTGGATGGCCCTGGGAAACCCTGCTGACAGAGTCCTCAAAAAGAATAAGAGACTGCTGTATGGCTTGGGGCTCAGACTGCTGGCCTGATTTGCAAGGGGGTGAGGTGAAAGATGGTTGGACATTGGCTGCAGGTGCCAACTCTGACCTTTCTGCAGTAGACTGGGTGGGAGACAATGTGAAGGAACTGGAGGCACTGTCAGCAGCAAACCAATCTACTATCGCCTCAACTTGTTCTGGCCTCATCACTTCTAGGGGCGTTTGATGCCCTACCAAATACTGATGCAGGTTCTGTCGCCTACTCACACTTGAGGAAGGTGTTTCACTTGTGCGTGTAGCTGGCACAGATCGACCACGTCCTCTCCTTGCAACAGGAGCTCTACCAGCAGCACCACGACCCAGGCCACGGCCCTTATTTGACGGTCTCCTCATATTTCTGTAATTTAAGATCTTGCCCTAGAAAGGTTTTTATTGAATAGCGGAATAGGAAATATGATCCAAAAAAGTGTATGTATCTCGCACGTACAAAACCACACTAGGCCCCAATTACTATTGTTTCTACCCCTAAAAGGATGGATGAGGAGTAGGAGGAGTATGGAACAGACAGCACCCTCAAATCTTCAGAAGTATGAGATGAACCCCAAAAACTTGGAAAGGTGGATCTCACACGTACCGACACAGACTATCCCGCAATTCAATTGATCCTCAAAGGTTTTTATTGAATAGCGGAATAGGAAATATGATCAAAAAAAGTGTATGTATCTCGCACGTACACAACCACACTAGGCCCCAATTACTATTGTTTGTACCCCTAAAAGGATGGTTGAGCAGTAGGAGCAGGAGTATGGAACAGGCAGCACCCTCAAATCTTCAGAAGTATGAGATGAACCCCAACAACTTGGAAAGGTGGATCTCACACGTACCGACACAGACTATCTCGCAATTGAATTGATCCCCAAAGGTTTTAATTGAATAGCGGAATAGAAAATATGATCAAAAAGAAAGTGTATGTATCTCGCACGTACACCACCACACTAGGCCCCAACTACTATTGTTTGTACCCCTAAAAGGATGGTTGAGCAGTAGGAGGAGGAGTATGGAACAGGCAGCACCCTCAAATCTTCAGAAGTATGAGATGAACCCCAAAAACTTGGAAAGGTGGATCTCTCTCACACGTACCAACACAGACTATCCCCCAATTTAACTGATCCCCAAAGGTTTTTGATTAAATAGCGGAATAGAAAATATGATCCAAAAAAAGTGTATGTATATCACACGTACACAACCACACTAGGCCCCAATTACTATTGTTTGTACCCCTAAAAGGCTAGATGAGGAGTAGGGGGGGTATGGAACAGGCAGCACCCTCAAACCTTCAGAAGTATGAGATGAACCCCAACAACTTGGAAAGGTGGATCTCTCTCACACGTACCAACACAGACTATCCCCCAATTTAACTGATCCCCAAAGGTTTTTGATTAAATAGCGGAATAGAAAATATGATCCAAAAAAAGTGTATGTATATCACACGTACACAACCACACTAGGCCCCAGTTACTATTGTTTGTACCCCTAAAAGGCTAGGAGTAGGGGGAGTATGGAACAGGCAGCACCCTCAAACCTTCAGAAGTATGAGATGAACCCCAACAACTTGGAAAGGTGGATCTCTCTCACACGTACCAACACAGACTATCCCCCAATTTAACTGATCCCCAAAGGTTTTTGATTAAATAGCGGAATAGAAAATATGATCCAAAAAAAGTGTATGTATATCACACGTACACAACCACACTAGGCCCCAATTACTATTGTTTGTACCCCTAAAAGGCTAGGAGTAGGGGGAGTATGGAACAGGCAGCACCCTCAAACCTTCAGAAGTATGAGATGAACCCCAACAACTTGGAAAGGTGGATCTCTCTCACACGTACCAACACAGACTATCCCCCAATTTAACTGATCCCCAAAGGTTTTTGATTAAATAGCGGAATAGAAAATATGATCCAAAAAAAGTGTATGTATATCACACGTACACAACCACACTAGGCCCCAATTACTATTGTTTGTACCCCTAAAAGGCTAGATGAGGAGTAGGGGGGGTATGGAACAGGCAGCACCCTCAAATCTTCAGAAGTATGAGATGAACCCCAAAAACTTGGAAAGGTGGATCTCTCTCACACGTACCAACACAGACTATCCCCCAATTTAACTGATCCCCAAAGGTTTTTGATTAAATAGCGGAATAGAAAATATGATCCAAAAAAAGTGTATGTATATCACACGTACACAACCACACTAGGCCCCAATTACTATTGTTTGTACCCCTAAAAGGCTAGATGAGGAGTAGGGGGGGTATGGAACAGGCAGCACCCTCAAACCTTCAGAAGTATGAGATGAACCCCAACAACTTGGAAAGGTGGATCTCTCTCACACGTACCAACACAGACTATCCCCCAATTTAACTGATCCCCAAAGGTTTTTGATTAAATAGCGGAATAGAAAATATGATCCAAAAAAGTGTATGTATATCACACGTACACAACCACACTAGGCCCCAATTACTATTGTTTGTACCCCTAAAAGGCTAGATGAGGAGTAGGGGGGGTATGGAACAGGCAGCACCCTCAAACCTTCAGAAGTATGAGATGAACCCCAACAACTTGGAAAGGTGGATCTCTCTCACACGTACCAACACAGACTATCCCCCAATTTAACTGATCCCCAAAGGTTTTTGATTAAATAGCGGAATAGAAAATATGATCCAAAAAAAGTGTATGTATATCACACGTACACAACCACACTAGGCCCCAATTACTATTGTTTGTACCCCTAAAAGGCTAGGAGTAGGGGGAGTATGGAACAGGCAGCACCCTCAAACCTTCAGAAGTATGAGATGAACCCCAAAAACTTGGAAAGGTGGATCTCTCTCACACGTACCAACACAGACTATCCCCCAATTTAACTGATCCCCAAAGGTTTTTGATTAAATAGCGGAATAGAAAATATGATCCAAAAAAAGTGTATGTATATCACACGTACACAACCACACTAGGCCCCAATTACTATTGTTTGTACCCCTAAAAGGCTAGATGAGGAGTAGGGGGGGTATGGAACAGGCAGCACCCTCAAATCTTCAGAAGTATGAGATGAACCCCAAAAACTTGGAAAGGTGGATCTCTCTCACACGTACCAACACAGACTATCCCCCAATTTAACTGATCCCCAAAGGTTTTTGATTAAATAGCGGAATAGAAAATATGATCCAAAAAAAGTGTATGTATATCACACGTACACAACCACACTAGGCCCCAATTACTATTGTTTGTACCCCTAAAAGGCTAGATGAGGAGTAGGGGGGGTATGGAACAGGCAGCACCCTCAAACCTTCAGAAGTATGAGATGAACCCCAACAACTTGGAAAGGTGGATCTCTCTCACACGTACCAACACAGACTATCCCCCAATTTAACTGATCCCCAAAGGTTTTTGATTAAATAGCGGAATAGAAAATATGATCCCAAAAAAGTGTATGTATATCACACGTACACAACCACACTAGGCCCCAATTACTATTGTTTGTACCCCTAAAAGGCTAGATGAGGAGTAGGGGGGGTATGGAACAGGCAGCACCCTCAAACCTTCAGAAGTATGAGATGAACCCCAACAACTTGGAAAGGTGGATCTCTCTCACACGTACCAACACAGACTATCCCCCAATTTAACTGATCCCCAAAGGTTTTTGATTAAATAGCGGAATAGAAAATATGATCCAAAAAAAGTGTATGTATATCACACGTACACAACCACACTAGGCCCCAATTACTATTGTTTGTACCCCTGAAAGGCTAGAAGAGGAGTAGGGGGGGTATGGAACAGGCAGCACCCTCAAACCTTCAGAAGTATGAGATGAACCCCAACAACTTGGAAAGGTGGATCTCTCTCACACGTACCAACACAGACTATCCCCCAATTTAACTGATCCCCAAAGGTTTTTGATTAAATAGCGGAATAGAAAATATGATCCAAAAAAAGTGTATGTATATCACACGTACACAACCACACTAGGCCCCAATTACTATTGTTTGTACCCCTAAAAGGCTAGGAGTAGGGGGAGTATGGAACAGGCAGCACCCTCAAACCTTCAGAAGTATGAGATGAACCCCAACAACTTGGAAAGGTGGATCTCTCTCACACGTACCAACACAGACTATCCCCCAATTTAACTGATCCCCAAAGGTTTTTGATTAAATAGCGGAATAGAAAATATGATCCCAAAAAAAGTGTATGTATATCACACGTACACAACCACACTAGGCCCCAATTACTATTGTTTGTACCCCTAAAAGGCTAGATGAGGAGTAGGGGGAGTATGGAACAGGCAGCACCCTCAAACCTTCAGAAGTATGAGATGAACCCCAACAACTTGGAAAGGTGGATCTCTCTCACACGTACCAACACAGACTATCCCCCAATTTAACTGATCCCCAAAGGTTTTTGATTAAATAGCGGAATAGAAAATATGATCCAAAAAAAGTGTATGTATATCACACGTACACAACCACACTAGGCCCCAATTACTATTGTTTGTACCCCTAAAAGGCTAGATGAGGAGTAGGGGGGGTATGGAACAGGCAGCACCCTCAAATCTTCAGAAGTATGAGATGAACCCCAAAAACTTGGAAAGGTGGATCTCTCTCACACGTACCAACACAGACTATCCCCCAATTTAACTGATCCCCAAAGGTTTTTGATTAAATAGCGGAATAGAAAATATGATCCAAAAAAAGTGTATGTATATCACACGTACACAACCACACTAGGCCCCAATTACTATTGTTTGTACCCCTAAAAGGCTAGATGAGGAGTAGGGGGAGTATGGAACAGGCAGCACCCTCAAACCTTCAGAAGTATGAGATGAACCCCAACAACTTGGAAAGGTGGATCTCTCTCACACGTACCAACACAGACTATCCCCCAATTTAACTGATCCCCAAAGGTTTTTGATTAAATAGCGGAATAGAAAATATGATCCAAAAAAAGTGTATGTATATCACACGTACACAACGACACTGGGCCCCAATTACTATTGTTTGTACCCCTAAAAGGCTAGATGAGGAGTAGGGGGAGTATGGAACAGGCAGCACCCTCAAACCTTCAGAAGTATGAGATGAACCCCAACAACTTGGAAAGGTGGATCTCTCTCACACGTACCAACACAGACTATCCCCCAATTTAACTGATCCCCAAAGGTTTTTGATTAAATAGCGGAATAGAAAATATGATCCAAAAAAAGTGTATGTATATCACACGTACACAACCACACTAGGCCCCAATTACTATTGTTTGTACCCCTAAAAGGCTAGATGAGGAGTAGGGGGGGTATGGAACAGGCAGCACCCTCAAACCTTCAGAAGTATGAGATGAACCCCAACAACTTGGAAAGGTGGATCTCTCTCACACGTACCAACACAGACTATCCCCCAATTTAACTGATCCCCAAAGGTTTTTGATTAAATAGCGGAATAGAAAATATGATCCAAAAAAAGTGTATGTATATCACACGTACACAACCACACTAGGCCCCAATTACTATTGTTTGTACCCCTAAAAGGCTAGGAGTAGGGGGAGTATGGAACAGGCAGCACCCTCAAACCTTCAGAAGTATGAGATGAACCCCAACAACTTGGAAAGGTGGATCTCTCTCACACGTACCAACACAGACTATCCCCCAATTTAACTGATCCCCAAAGGTTTTTGATTAAATAGCGGAATAGAAAATATGATCCAAAAAAAGTGTATGTATATCACACGTACACAACCACACTAGGCCCCAATTACTATTGTTTGTACCCCTAAAAGGCTAGATGAGGAGTAGGGGGAGTATGGAACAGGCAGCACCCTCAAACCTTCAGAAGTATGAGATGAACCCCAACAACTTGGAAAGGTGGATCTCTCTCACACGTACCAACACAGACTATCCCCCAATTTAACTGATCCCCAAAGGTTTTTGATTAAATAGCGGAATAGAAAATATGATCCAAAAAAAGTGTATGTATATCACACGTACACAACCACACTAGGCCCCAATTACTATTGTTTGTACCCCTAAAAGGCTAGATGAGGAGTAGGGGGGGTATGGAACAGGCAGCACCCTCAAATCTTCAGAAGTATGAGATGAACCCCAAAAACTTGGAAAGGTGGATCTCTCTCACACGTACCAACACAGACTATCCCCCAATTTAACTGATCCCCAAAGGTTTTTGATTAAATAGCGGAATAGAAAATATGATCCAAAAAAAGTGTATGTATATCACACGTACACAACCACACTAGGCCCCAATTACTATTGTTTGTACCCCTAAAAGGCTAGATGAGGAGTAGGGGGAGTATGGAACAGGCAGCACCCTCAAACCTTCAGAAGTATGAGATGAACCCCAACAACTTGGAAAGGTGGATCTCTCTCACACGTACCAACACAGACTATCCCCCAATTTAACTGATCCCCAAAGGTTTTTGATTAAATAGCGGAATAGAAAATATGATCCAAAAAAAGTGTATGTATATCACACGTACACAACCACACTAGGCCCCAATTACTATTGTTTGTACCCCTAAAAGGCTAGATGAGGAGTAGGGGGGGTATGGAACAGGCAGCACCCTCAAACCTTCAGAAGTATGAGATGAACCCCAACAACTTGGAAAGGTGGATCTCTCTCACACGTACCAACACAGACTATCCCCCAATTTAACTGATCCCCAAAGGTTTTTGATTAAATAGCGGAATAGAAAATATGATCCAAAAAAAGTGTATGTATATCACACGTACACAACCACACTAGGCCCCAATTACTATTGTTTGTACCCCTAAAAGGCTAGGAGTAGGGGGAGTATGGAACAGGCAGCACCCTCAAACCTTCAGAAGTATGAGATGAACCCCAACAACTTGGAAAGGTGGATCTCTCTCACACGTACCAACACAGACTATCCCCCAATTTAACTGATCCCCAAAGGTTTTTGATTAAATAGCGGAATAGAAAATATGATCCAAAAAAAGTGTATGTATATCACACGTACACAACCACACTAGGCCCCAATTACTATTGTTTGTACCCCTAAAAGGCTAGATGAGGAGTAGGGGGAGTATGGAACAGGCAGCACCCTCAAACCTTCAGAAGTATGAGATGAACCCCAACAACTTGGAAAGGTGGATCTCTCTCACACGTACCAACACAGACTATCCCCCAATTTAACTGATCCCCAAAGGTTTTTGATTAAATAGCGGAATAGAAAATATGATCCAAAAAAAGTGTATGTATATCACACGTACACAACCACACTAGGCCCCAATTACTATTGTTTGTACCCCTAAAAGGCTAGATGAGGAGTAGGGGGGGTATGGAACAGGCAGCACCCTCAAACCTTCAGAAGTATGAGATGAACCCCAACAACTTGGAAAGGTGGATCTCTCTCACACGTACCAACACAGACTATCCCCCAATTTAACTGATCCCCAAAGGTTTTTGATTAAATAGCGGAATAGAAAATATGATCCAAAAAAAGTGTATGTATATCACACGTACACAACCACACTAGGCCCCAATTACTATTGTTTGTACCCCTAAAAGGCTAGGAGTAGGGGGAGTATGGAACAGGCAGCACCCTCAAACCTTCAGAAGTATGAGATGAACCCCAACAACTTGGAAAGGTGGATCTCTCTCACACGTACCAACACAGACTATCCCCCAATTTAACTGATCCCCAAAGGTTTTTGATTAAATAGCGGAATAGAAAATATGATCCAAAAAAAGTGTATGTATATCACACGTACACAACCACACTAGGCCCCAATTACTATTGTTTGTACCCCTAAAAGGCTAGATGAGGAGTAGGGGGAGTATGGAACAGGCAGCACCCTCAAACCTTCAGAAGTATGAGATGAACCCCAACAACTTGGAAAGGTGGATCTCTCTCACACGTACCAACACAGACTATCCCCCAATTTAACTGATCCCCAAAGGTTTTTGATTAAATAGCGGAATAGAAAATATGATCCAAAAAAAGTGTATGTATATCACACGTACACAACCACACTAGGCCCCAATTACTATTGTTTGTACCCCTAAAAGGCTAGATGAGGAGTAGGGGGGGTATGGAACAGGCAGCACCCTCAAACCTTCAGAAGTATGAGATGAACCCCAACAACTTGGAAAGGTGGATCTCTCTCACACGTACCAACACAGACTATCCCCCAATTTAACTGATCCCCAAAGGTTTTTGATTAAATAGCGGAATAGAAAATATGATCCAAAAAAAGTGTATGTATATCACACGTACACAACCACACTAGGCCCCAATTACTATTGTTTGTACCCCTAAAAGGCTAGGAGTAGGGGGAGTATGGAACAGGCAGCACCCTCAAACCTTCAGAAGTATGAGATGAACCCCAACAACTTGGAAAGGTGGATCTCTCTCACACGTACCAACACAGACTATCCCCCAATTTAACTGATCCCCAAAGGTTTTTGATTAAATAGCGGAATAGAAAATATGATCCAAAAAAAGTGTATGTATATCACACGTACACAACCACACTAGGCCCCAATTACTATTGTTTGTACCCCTAAAAGGCTAGATGAGGAGTAGGGGGGGTATGGAACAGGCAGCACCCTCAAACCTTCAGAAGTATGAGATGAACCCCAACAACTTGGAAAGGTGGATCTCTCTCACACGTACCAACACAGACTATCCCCCAATTTAACTGATCCCCAAAGGTTTTTGATTAAATAGCGGAATAGAAAATATGATCCAAAAAAAGTGTATGTATATCACACGTACACAACCACACTAGGCCCCAATTACTATTGTTTGTACCCCTAAAAGGCTAGATGAGGAGTAGGGGGGGTATGGAACAGGCAGCACCCTCAAACCTTCAGAAGTATGAGATGAACCCCAACAACTTGGAAAGGTGGATCTCTCTCACACGTACCAACACAGACTATCCCCCAATTTAACTGATCCCCAAAGGTTTTTGATTAAATAGCGGAATAGAAAATATGATCCAAAAAAAGTGTATGTATATCACACGTACACAACCACACTAGGCCCCAATTACTATTGTTTGTACCCCTAAAAGGCTAGATGAGGAGTAGGGGGGGTATGGAACAGGCAGCACCCTCAAACCTTCAGAAGTATGAGATGAACCCCAACAACTTGGAAAGGTGGATCTCTCTCACACGTACCAACACAGACTATCCCCCAATTTAACTGATCCCCAAAGGTTTTTGATTAAATAGCGGAATAGAAAATATGATCCAAAAAAAGTGTATGTATATCACACGTACACAACCACACTAGGCCCCAATTACTATTGTTTGTACCCCTAAAAGGCTAGATGAGGAGTAGGGGGGGTATGGAACAGGCAGCACCCTCAAACCTTCAGAAGTATGAGATGAACCCCAACAACTTGGAAAGGTGGATCTCTCTCACACGTACCAACACAGACTATCCCCCAATTTAACTGATCCCCAAAGGTTTTTGATTAAATAGCGGAATAGAAAATATGATCCAAAAAAAGTGTATGTATATCACACGTACACAACCACACTGGGCCCCAATTACTATTGTTTGTACCCCTAAAAGGCTAGATGAGGAGTAGGGGGAGTATGGAACAGGCAGCACCCTCAAACCTTCAGAAGTATGAGATGAACCCCAACAACTTGGAAAGGTGGATCTCTCTCACACGTACCAACACAGACTATCCCCCAATTTAACTGATCCCCAAAGGTTTTTGATTAAATAGCGGAATAGAAAATATGATCCAAAAAAAGTGTATGTATATCACACGTACACAACCACACTAGGCCCCAATTACTATTGTTTGTACCCCTAAAAGGCTAGATGAGGAGTAGGGGGGGTATGGAACAGGCAGCACCCTCAAACCTTCAGAAGTATGAGATGAACCCCAACAACTTGGAAAGGTGGATCTCTCTCACACGTACCAACACAGACTATCCCCCAATTTAACTGATCCCCAAAGGTTTTTGATTAAATAGCGGAATAGAAAATATGATCCAAAAAAAGTGTATGTATATCACACGTACACAACCACACTAGGCCCCAATTACTATTGTTTGTACCCCTAAAAGGCTAGGAGTAGGGGGAGTATGGAACAGGCAGCACCCTCAAACCTTCAGAAGTATGAGATGAACCCCAACAACTTGGAAAGGTGGATCTCTCTCACACGTACCAACACAGACTATCCCCCAATTTAACTGATCCCCAAAGGTTTTTGATTAAATAGCGGAATAGAAAATATGATCCAAAAAAAGTGTATGTATATCACACGTACACAACCACACTAGGCCCCAATTACTATTGTTTGTACCCCTAAAAGGCTAGATGAGGAGTAGGGGGAGTATGGAACAGGCAGCACCCTCAAATCTTCAGAAGTATGAGATTGTGTTCACTGTACCCCACAAAGATTGAGTTCACTGCACCCCACAATGATTGTGTTCACTGCACCCCACAAAGATTGTGTTCACTGCACCTCACAAAGATTGTGTTCACTGTACCCCCCAAAGATTGTGTTCACTGCACCCCACAAAGATTCTGTTCACTGTACCCCACAAAGATTGTGTTCACTGCACCCTAAAAGGATGTTGTTCACTGCACCCCACAAAGATTGTGTTCACTGCACCCTAAAAGGATGTTGTTCACTGCACCCCAAAAAGATTGTGTTCACTGTACCCCCCAAAGATTGTGTTCACTGCACCCCACAAAGATTGTGTTCACTGCACCCCAAAAAGATTGTGTTCACTGTACCCCCCAAAGATTGTGTTCACTGCACCCCAAAAAGATTGTGTTCACTGTACCCCCCAAAGATTGTGTTCACTGCACCCCACAAAGATTCTGTTCACTGTACCCCACAAAGATTGTGTTCACTGCACCCCAAAAAGATTGTGTTCACTGTACCCCCCCAAAGATTGTGTTCACTGCACCCCACAAAGATTCTGTTCACTGCACCCCACAAAGGATTTTGTTCACTGCACCCCAAAAAGATTGTGTTCACTGCACCCCAAAAAGGATTTTGATCACTGCACCCCAAAAAGGATGTTGTTCACTGCACCCCAAAAATGATTTTGTTCACTCCACCCCAAAAAGATTGTGTTCACTGCACCCCACAAAGATTGTGTTCACTGCACCCCAAAAAGATTGTGTTCACTGTACCCCCCAAAGATTGTGTTCACTGCACCCCACAAAGATTCTGTTCACTGTACCCCACAAAGATTGTGTTCACTGCACCCCAAAAAGATTGTGTTCACTGCACCCCAAAAAGGATGTTGTTCACTGCACCCCAAAAAGGATGTTGTTCACTCCACCCCAAAAAGATTGTGTTCACTGCACCCCACAAAGATTGTGTTCACTGCACCCCAAAAAGATTGTGTTCACTGCACCCCAAAAATGATTTTGTTCACTGCACCCCAAAAAGGATTTTGTTCACTGCACCCCAAAAAGGATGTTGTTCACTCCACCCCAAAAAGATTGTGTTCACTGCACCCCAAAAAGATTGTGTTCACTGCACCCCACAAAGGATTTTGTTCACTGCACCCCAAAAAGATTGTGTTCACTGCACCCCAAAAAGGATGTTGTTCACTGCACCCCAAAAAGGATTTTGTTCACTGCACCCCAAAAAGATTGTGTTCACTGCACCCCACAAAGGATTTTGTTCACTGCACCCCACAAAGATTGTGTTCACTGCACACCAAAAAGGATTGTGTTCACTGCACCCCAAAAAGATTTTGTTCACTGCACCCCAAAAAGATTGTGTTCACTGCAGCCCAAAAAGATTGTGTTCACTGCAGCCCAAAAAGATTGTGTTCACTGCAGCCCAAAAAGATTGTGTTCACTGCAGCCCAAAAAGATTGTGTTCACTGCAGCCCAAAAAGATTGTGTTCACTGCAGCTCACACACAGAAAAATGGATGTGGATCACTGACACCTGCCTATCTCCAATCCCACACCACACAGCAATATCGATTGTAGTTTGTAGAACACAGTTTCCCTAAAATTCAGCAGACTCTGTCCCTAACAGGATTGAGAAGAGATCGTAGATCAGGATTGAGTGCAGATTCACCCCACCCCCCACACAGCAATATCGATTGTAGTTTGTAGAAGACACTGACCCTATAATTCAGCAGACTCTATCCCTAAAATGCCTACAACTCGCCCTGCCTAAACACTCCGACCTGTCCCTCAATTCTATCCGGACACAAATGGTTTTTTCCTGCCTATCTTTCCCTAATCAGCAGCCAGCACATTGATGTGTGCTCTGCCCCTTAGCTAAGCAGCAGAATGACGCTGCTGCGGCGGCTGCCTCGAACTTATAAAGACTTGGTCACATGCTTCAGACGGCCAATCACAGCTACTAAGACATTTGCAGGCATGGCTGGGATGGCTTAAGGCACACCAGTTAAACGATTGTTGATTGGCTGTTGAAAGCCCGCCATGAAAAGAGCGCCAAAGCATGCAAAACCCGGAAATAAAACGACCGAACACGGATTTTTACCCGAACATACAGTAAAGTGTCCGGGTAAAAAAAATCCAATTATTCGGTACGAACACGAATAATACAGTCCGTGTTCGCTCAACACTAATTATAAGCACTTTGGAATTAAGAGTTTTTCTAATTTGCACAATTATTTACTTTGCACAATTTACATATTGCTTTGATTACCAATATTAATTTTAAAATATTGAATATGGATTCATAATTTTTAATAATACTAAGCGAGATGAACTGAACATGAGCATAATTAAGTAAAAGGCAAGGGTGACCAGCGCTATGGAGTATGAGGTAGAACAGTGTAGAACGGGTGTAAAGGTGTAAGCAGCCAACAACCAAACCCCGAAGGGTTAAGGATAAAGTGAAATGTGCAAAAGGGGTTGAAACGGCGCTACCTGAAAAGTGATTGAGTGCTGATATAATAATAATATGCAAATGCCTTTTAAAAAGGAAAGTGACACCGGCAAATAATAAATAACGTGAAAACTGATTATATTTCCAAAGGGTTAAAAACCACACATTTCCTTATCAGTAACCACAACCGATATGATCTGTTGGTGTGTGGTGAATTTTATCTGTAAAATAATAATAATAGTGCCAACAAGTGAGCAGATATTGTAGTGGGTTTATTCCAATAGTGATACAGTGTAAATCAAACAATATATAATATATAAATCCCTGGTGGTGAAGTGATGGATATAAGTGACCAAAGTGAATACTGAAGTGCTGTATTCCTTAGAAGTGTAGGTGCTGTAGTACCCCTGATGACCACTAGGTGAGGTATATACGACCTGTTCACATGAAGTGGTCCCAAGAGGGGTGGATCGTGGGGTCCTCTCTTTATCCCGCAAGGCACCGGCTGGTAATCTCACGGAAAGAAAAGAAAGGGGAGCCCCATCAAGTAGTAAGCGAGGTTAAACCAATGTAGAAAGTAGTAAAAACTCACGGTGAAGCTGCCTCGGATCAGTGTAGAGAGACGCCGGGAAGCTTCCGCGTTCCACGGCTCCCAAGTCCGAGACCGGAAGTGACGTAATGGCGCAATGGACCCGCCCACACAATTTACATATTGCTTTGATTACCAATATTAATTTTAAAATATTGAATATGGATTCATAATTTTTAATAATACTAAGCGAGATGAACTGAACATGAGCATAATTAGCACCCTCTTTTTTGTGAATAAGAACATAATTTAATATTTATTTTTTGATTGGCACAGCATAATTAGCATTCTCTCTTTTAAATAAGGGCATAATTTATATATTTATTTCTGTATTTACTATTAGAATTTGTTGATTCTAATAATATACTTATATTTATATTCATATATTATTAATGATTCACATTTATTACCCTTTAAGCGCAGTACTCCCCCTATATTGATTATTTCACTAAACTGTTTGAGGTATCAGTTACTGTATGTGCAGCATCAGGGGTGCAATTTAATTTATTTTCCTATGAAAGCGCAGGAATCACATTCATAGAGTAAAACCCTTAGAAAATTTACACTGTTATATAAGCTGCACACTCACTACTTTATATATATATATATATATATATATATATATATATAGTTTTTAACATTTTTTCTTTTTTAACTATTTTTTTACATGCTGTGAACAGAGCAGTACAGTATCACCATTTTGTGATAGCTGTGATTGGCTACAGCTATCACATGGTATAGGTCCACGGTGATTGGCCACTGTATTTTGTGATCACTGTAACCAATCACAATTAGGGTTGAGCGAACACCTAGATGTCCGTGTTCGACGGGTTCGGCCGAACTTTAAAAAAAAGTCCGGGTCCGTGTCCCGGACTTTTACCGAACTTTTCCCGGACACCGAACCCCATTGAAGTCAATGGGGACCCGAACTTTAAGGCACTAAAATGGCTCTAAAACACCAAAGGAAAGGGCTAGAGTGCTGCAAATGGCAGCAAAACGTAATTAAGAGCATGGCAAGTGCTCTGCAAACAAATGTGGATAGGGAAATAACTTAAAACAACAAAAAAAAACCAGAAAAATAAAACAATGTTCTTCTTCATCTCTGAAGGACGAGGCCCATATGGAGTAGGAGGGAGGTTGAGGTGGTGGTGGATGTGGCGGTGACATAGGCGTGCGCACAGGGTGTGCTGGGTGTGCCTGGGCACACCCTAATCACCTAGGGCACATAGCATTGCCAGTGAGGAGATGGGAAAGATCTCCCTGGGACCTGCTCTGCTCTATTTCTCCTTGCCTACAGGTACATGGCCCCGATACATTACTCTCCCTGCTGGCAAACACATGCATGTGTATTTCAACTTTGGGGTGCACACCTTAATGCAATAGGCTGCGCACACCTATGGGCGGTGTAGGTGGAAGCGGCGGTGGAGGAGGACCAGGGCCGGATTAACAGCATCATGGGCTTGGTGCTGAGGATTTTGAAGGGCCTTAAGGGCCGTGCCTTGCCATGCACCCAGAGGAGGAAGGGTGCAGCCATGCATGCCTAATTCAACATGGGATGCTGTCTCTGAAGCCCATAAACACATCCATGCATCGCCAACTGTCCCTCCTTGTCCGGCCTTCACGCTGTGTGGGGAGGTTCTGAGGGTGCTGCCTGGGGAAGCGAGCATAGAAGCCAGACTTCTGTGTTTACAAGTGACAGAAGAGCGGTAACAGTGAATATGGCCAACCCGGGGCCTATATAAAAGGTAGGGGCCTGGAGCTGCAGCTCCAATAGCCCCTACATTAATCTGGCCCTGAGGAGGAGGACGAGGTAGCCAACACTGCTTCTTTTCAAAAATTTTAAATGAGGGTACACCCCAAAAGAGTGAGAAAGAGCAAAAATGGAACAATAGGTGGGTAAGGTCGGTATCCATTGCTATTCTGCATAAGGTACGGAAAAGTCCCGTGGGATCCATGCCTGGTTCATTTTAATGAACGTGAGCTTGTCCACATTGTCTCTGGACAGGCGGCTGCGCTTGTCTGTTATAACGCCCCCAGCCGTGCTAAATACCCGTTCAGATAATACACTGGCTGCAGGGCACGCCAGCACCTCCAAGGCGTAAAGGGCAAGCTCAAGCCATGTGCCCAATTTGGAGACCCAGAAGTTGAAGGGGGCAGACCCGTCATTCACTACATGTAGGCGTGTGCACACATACTGCTCCACCATGTTGGTAAAATGCTGCCTCCTGCTAAGACGTTCCATCTGAGCTGCTGGTGCTGCTGTTTGTTGTGGCGTGCTGACAAAGCTTTTCCACATTTCGGCCATGCTAACCCTGCCTTCTGAGGTGCTGGCGGTGCCCTGGTTGCGTTGGCGACCTCCTCCTCCTCCTCCTCTGCCTTGTGCTTCCACTGTGGCCCCGCTGTCAGATGGGAATGCCAGCAGCATGGCGTCTACCAGCGTGCGCTTGTACTCGCGCATCTTGCGATCGCGCTCCAGTGAGTGAATTAAGGACGGTACGTTGTCCTTGTAACGGGGATCCAGCAGCGTGGCCACCCAGTAATCAGCACAAGTTAGAATGTGGGCAACTCGGCGGTCGTTGTGGAGACACTGCAGCATGTAATCGCTCATGTGTGCCAGGCTGCCCAGAGGCAACGAAAGGCTGTCCTCTGTGGGAGGTGTATCGTCCGTGTCCTCTGTATCCCCCCAGCCACGCACCAGTGATGGCCATGAGCTGGCCTGGGTGCCACCCTGCTGTGAACATGGTTCCATCTCCTCCTCCAGCTCCTCCTCCTCCTCATCCTCCTCATCCTCCAGAACTGTGCCCCTGCTGGACAATTGCGTCCCTGGCGTTTGCGTGTGCAGGAACCCACCCTCGGAGCCCCTTGCGAATGACTGCCCTGAAAGCCTTGGAAATGTTACCTCTTCATCCTCCTCCTCCTCCTCATCCTGTGCCACATCCTCTTCCATCATCGCCCGAATTGTTTTTTCAAGGAGGCATAGAAGTGGGATAGTTAAGCTGAGAACGGCGTCATTGCCACTGGCCATGTTGGTGGAGTACTCAAAACAGCGCAACAAGGCACACAGGTCTCGCATGGAGGCCCAGTTAAATTAAATAGCGGAATAGAAAATATGATCCAAAAAAAGTGTATGTATATCACACGTACACAACCACACTGGGCCCCAATTACTATTGTTTGTACCCCTAAAAGGCTAGATGAGGAGTAGGGGGAGTATGGAACAGGCAGCACCCTCAAACCTTCAGAAGTATGAGATGAACCCCAACAACTTGGAAAGGTGGATCTCTCTCACACGTACCGACACAGACTATCCCGCAATTCAATTGATCCTCAAAGGTTTTTATTGAATAGCGGAATAGGAAATATGATCAAAAAAAGTGTATGTATCTCGCACGTACACAACCACACTAGGCCCCAATTACTATTGTTTGTACCCCTAAAAGGCTAGATGAGGAGTAGGGGGGGTATGGAACAGGCAGCACCCTCAAACCTTCAGAAGTATGAGATGAACCCCAACAACTTGGAAAGGTGGATCTCTCTCACACGTACCGACACAGACTATCCCCCAATTTAACTGATCCCCAAAGGTTTTTGATTAAATAGCGGAATAGAAAATATGATCCCAAAAAAGTGTATGTATATCACACGTACACAACCACACTGGGCCCCAATTACTATTGTTTGTACCCCTAAAAGGCTAGATGAGGAGTAGGGGGAGTATGGAACAGGCAGCACCCTCAAACCTTCAGAAGTATGAGATGAACCCCAACAACTTGGAAAGGTGGATCTCTCTCACACGTACCGACACAGACTATCCCGCAATTCAATTGATCCTCAAAGGTTTTTATTGAATAGCGGAATAGGAAATATGATCAAAAAAAAGTGTATGTATATCACACGTACACAACCACACTAGGCCCCAATTACTATTGTTTGTACCCCTAAAAGGCTAGATGAGGAGTAGGGGGGGTATGGAACAGGCAGCACCCTCAAACCTTCAGAAGTATGAGATGAACCCCAACAACTTGGAAAGGTGGATCTCTCTCACACGTACCAACACAGACTATCCCCCAATTTAACTGATCCCCAAAGGTTTTTGATTAAATAGCGGAATAGAAAATATGATCCAAAAAAAGTGTATGTATATCACACGTACACAACCACACTAGGCCCCAATTACTATTGTTTGTACCCCTAAAAGGCTAGATGAGGAGTAGGGGGGGTATGGAACAGGCAGCACCCTCAAACCTTCAGAAGTATGAGATGAACCCCAACAACTTGGAAAGGTGGATCTCTCTCACACGTACCAACACAGACTATCCCCCAATTTAACTGATCCCCAAAGGTTTTTGATTAAATAGCGGAATAGAAAATATGATCCCAAAAAAGTGTATGTATATCACACGTACACAACCACACTAGGCCCCAATTACTATTGTTTGTACCCCTAAAAGGCTAGGAGTAGGGGGAGTATGGAACAGGCAGCACCCTCAAACCTTCAGAAGTATGAGATGAACCCCAACAACTTGGAAAGGTGGATCTCTCTCACACGTACCAACACAGACTATCCCCCAATTTAACTGATCCCCAAAGGTTTTTGATTAAATAGCGGAATAGAAAATATGATCCCAAAAAAGTGTATGTATATCACACGTACACAACCACACTAGGCCCCAATTACTATTGTTTGTACCCCTAAAAGGCTAGGAGTAGGGGGGAGTATGGAACAGGCAGCACCCTCAAACCTTCAGAAGTATGAGATGAACCCCAACAACTTGGAAAGGTGGATCTCTCTCACACGTACCAACACAGACTATCCCCCAATTTAACTGATCCCCAAAGGTTTTTGATTAAATAGCGGAATAGAAAATATGATCCCAAAAAAGTGTATGTATATCACACGTACACAACCACACTAGGCCCCAATTACTATTGTTTGTACCCCTAAAAGGCTAGGAGTAGGGGGAGTATGGAACAGGCAGCACCCTCAAACCTTCAGAAGTATGAGATGAACCCCAACAACTTGGAAAGGTGGATCTCTCTCACACGTACCAACACAGACTATCCCCCAATTTAACTGATCCCCAAAGGTTTTTGATTAAATAGCGGAATAGAAAATATGATCCCAAAAAAGTGTATGTATATCACACGTACACAACCACACTAGGCCCCAATTACTATTGTTTGTACCCCTAAAAGGCTAGGAGTAGGGGGAGTATGGAACAGGCAGCACCCTCAAACCTTCAGAAGTATGAGATGAACCCCAACAACTTGGAAAGGTGGATCTCTCTCACACGTACCAACACAGACTATCCCCCAATTTAACTGATCCCCAAAGGTTTTTGATTAAATAGCGGAATAGAAAATATGATCCCAAAAAAGTGTATGTATATCACACGTACACAACCACACTAGGCCCCAATTACTATTGTTTGTACCCCTAAAAGGCTAGATGAGGAGTAGGGGGAGTATGGAACAGGCAGCACCCTCAAACCTTCAGAAGTATGAGATTGTGTTCACTGTACCCCACAAAGATTGAGTTCACTGCACCCCACAATGATTGTGTTCACTGCACCCCACAAAGATTGTGTTCACTGCACCTCACAAAGATTGTGTTCACTGTACCCCCCAAAGATTGTGTTCACTGCACCCCACAAAGATTCTGTTCACTGTACCCCACAAAGATTGTGTTCACTGCACCCCAAAAAGATTGTGTTCACTGCACCCCAAAAAGGATGTTGTTCACTGCACCCCAAAAAGGATGTTGTTCACTCCACCCCAAAAAGATTGTGTTCACTGCACCCCACAAAGATTGTGTTCACTGCACCCCAAAAAGATTGTGTTCACTGCACCCCAAAAATGATTTTGTTCACTGCACCCCAAAAAGGATTTTGTTCACTGCACCCCAAAAAGGATGTTGTTCACTCCACCCCAAAAAGATTGTGTTCACTGCACCCCAAAAAGATTGTGTTCACTGCACCCCACAAAGGATTTTGTTCACTGCACCCCAAAAAGATTGTGTTCACTGCACCCCAAAAAGGATGTTGTTCACTGCACCCCAAAAAGGATTTTGTTCACTGCACCCCAAAAAGATTGTGTTCACTGCACCCCACAAAGGATTTTGTTCACTGCACCCCACAAAGATTGTGTTCACTGCACACCAAAAAGGATTGTGTTCACTGCACCCCAAAAAGATTTTGTTCACTGCACCCCAAAAAGATTGTGTTCACTGCAGCCCAAAAAGATTGTGTTCACTGCAGCCCAAAAAGATTGTGTTCACTGCAGCCCAAAAAGATTGTGTTCACTGCAGCCCAAAAAGATTGTGTTCACTGCAGCTCACACACAGAAAAATGGATGTGGATCACTGACACCTGCCTATCTCCAATCCCACACCACACAGCAATATCGATTGTAGTTTGTAGAACACAGTTTCCCTAAAATTCAGCAGACTCTGTCCCTAACAGGATTGAGAAGAGATCGTAGATCAGGATTGAGTGCAGATTCACCCCACCCCCCACACAGCAATATCGATTGTAGTTTGTAGAAGACACTGACCCTATAATTCAGCAGACTCTATCCCTAAAATGCCTACAACTCGCCCTGCCTAAACACTCCGACCTGTCCCTCAATTCTATCCGGACACAAATGGTTTTTTCCTGCCTATCTTTCCCTAATCAGCAGCCAGCACGTTGATGTGTGCTCTGTCCCTGAATCTAAGCAGCATAATGACGCCGCTGCGGCTGCCTCGAACTTATAAAGACTTGGTCACATGCTTCAGACGGCCAATCACAGCTACTGAGACATTTGCAGGCATGGCTGGGATGGCTTAAGGCACACCAGTTAAACGATTGTTGATTGGCTGTTGAAAGCCCGCCATGAAAAGAGCGCCAAAGCATGCAAAACCCGGAAATAAAACGACCGAACACGGATTTTTACCCGAACATACAGTAAAGTGTCCGTGTCCGTGTTCGGGTACAAAAAATCCAATTATTCGGTACGAACACGAATAATACAGTCCGTGTTCGCTCAACACTAATCACAATAGTTCCCAATAAATGGCTATAAACAAGTCATTGTACACTATTTACATGTTATCTTTGTGGTTGGTCCCAGTGGTCACATTGTACCGGGGACGGCCCATTACAACTTTTGTTCTTCCCCTGGACACAACAGGTGACAGATTGCACCACTGCATGCCCCATAGGTTGGGCACCTGGAGGACATCATATGATGTCTACCCAGGATAGTAGTGGAAGTGGTTTAATAGCATCTACCCTGACCTATGAAGATTTGGGACAGTCACTCTGCAGTACTGTAATCTTATCTCCAACAGTTATCTTAAGGCAGCCCATAGAGAACAACCTGCAGGTTGAACAAAAATAAAACTGACTTGATTGCTCTAGCCACACACTTGATGTGGATGGAGGAATCCTCCCCACACTTTTATTGGTTGAACTGGATGGACTTGTGTCCTTTTTCAACCCGACTAACTATGTAACTGAGCTATTTCATTCTGACAATAGGGAGACTTCCTTGCCATCATAATACTCTGATCAGTATTGTAGGGTACAGCCTGCAGCACTGATTGAGTTGTACAGAAGTGGTTTGTTAAATCAACTTCTGTACAACCTCCCTGCCCATACATGGATTGGAATTTGGGTGGTTCCTGCTAAACCGGCTGAATTTTGATCCACGAATGGCCGGCTTAACTGTAACACATAACTCTAACCCTCCACCTATTGTTACCTACCTTATAATTTTTTTTTCTCCCTTCCTTCTCTTCTTTTTGTGGGACCTTGGCTGCATCGGACCATTGTCCTATCTCTCCACTCTTATCTGGCGTACAATCTAGATTTGCATACATGTCCAGGCTGGGCTGCTGGTTTTTAAGCGGCACCTTGCCATGTGATGGAGTTGGATTGTGTATATATTGGCTTTGTGGCCGTGGCCCCTGATGCCGCTTGTTTGAGATTGGCTGTTTGTTTTCTTCCCTTGGTCTGTGCTTTTTTTTCCACCCCTTCTCCTTTTGGTATCTTCTTTGTATACATCTGCCGTAGTTGCCGGATTCTTCTCATCCGGTTCCTACTACGGCCCGCCAGATACGTCATTTCCGGCTACGTTGTGACCGGAAGTGGCGTGGGAGAGAATAGGAACATCCTCCCGCACGTACGCACGCTGCGTTGCTTGGCGGGAGGATGTGGGGGCGGGATACGAGTGGCAGGGGAGGAGGTTTCTATCTTATATAAACCCTGTTATTTGTTTGAATTTGGTATTTATGACAGCATTTGACTCATATTGGCGTTGGAAGAGACAAAAAAGGTCACTAGTCTGGGACTATGGTGAGTTCCACTATATAACTTATTTATTAGTAAGTCTTACTTGGTTTATGCCTTTGAGTACGCATATTTTTAATAGTTTTCCCTGTGGTTTTTCTTTCTAAATTTTTGGCAGCCTATGAAAGACAAGTCTTCTTTGATTCAAGGATAATTCAGGCCATCATTGATGCATTGATATAATGGAGATTTCCTATTTTATGTTTTTTACATCTGGGTCTTATATGCAATATACTTTTTCCCCGTCTATTTATTTATGGACCTTCCTGTTGATAAACGGTAATTTTGCACTCCCCATCTCTTTTCGCATACTTCACTGCTTTGGCACGTTTGCACACTTGATTTGTGATTATGTACTTGGATCATCACCATTTTACAACACTTATTCTTTAGTTATCTGTATATATATATATATATATATATATATTGTAACAGGAAGTCAGGTAAATCTGGGAATGTAGTCACAGAGAGGAGACACATTCCCACCTGCTTTGGAAAGTTCACCAATTACTATAGGGTGTCGGCTGCCAAAGGCAGCAGGAAGGTGTAAACAAGTTGAAAGGCCTTCAGCTGTTCGGAATGAGGAAATGAAGGCCTCTATAATTTGTCCAGAGGAAGTCTATGGATTGCTGCCTCCTGTCGCCGTGTGGGCTGGGAGAGGAGGACAGACAGATGAGTGCCTCCCGACAAGCTGGTGTAATGCTCCGGCGTTTGTTTAGTGAACTGGATATGCAGCTGCAGAATTTCCACTCAGTAGTCGTGCAGAGATGTGTTGAATCACCATATCCAACTCTCCAGACTCATCATTGTGGCCCAGCCTGCCTCAGCATGCAAATATACAGGCACTCAGTTAAGATGTTCCTGGAGTGATAGGTTGTATACGATAGTATAGAGGTGATGTGCTGAAAGGACAGGCGTGAGTAGTGATAGCAATGATAGGCACTCAATAGTAATGTTCAGGAGTGTTAGCAGATGGTGATAGATAGTATGCAGATAGGTTAGCAATCATGTACAATTCACAGGTGGTAGGGAACAGCAGATGAAGTGTACAGGAATTGCTAACTCAGTGCAAGGATATAGATGGTAGTAGACTCAAGAGCTAGCAATCTATGTAACAGTGCAGATGATAGAAATAGTAATGCATAGATAGCAACAGTCTTTAGTATACAAGAGTAGATAGTGCAAGTTGATAGGAAGGAATCCCCTGCGGGGTACTTATCACTAGTTGGTTTTAGAGAGATGAAGGGTCCGGTAATGAGGAGAAGGATTGGTAGCGAGATACAGGATCCGTAGCGAGATACAGGAAATAGCTGGAGGCTTCGGCAGCGTCAGACAAGGCTGTGTAACAAGCGGTTTGTACGAACACCTTGTGAGTGAAAACCGGCGATTGAAATAGCCGCTCAGAGCGGCGCCTAGTGATGACGTCACGAGATTTAAAGGGACAGGTAGCTATATGCGGAAGAATTGGGCTGGAAGGGTACCGAAGGTATCAGAATCTTACAGTACCCCCCCCCCCCCTTAAGGCCGGCTCCGGAAGGCCTATAGCACTGGTCTCTCCGGGTATTTGGAGTGGAACCTTCGTATAAGCCTGGGAGCGTGAACGTCAGAAGTATCCAACCAGGTGTCGTCTTGGGGTCCATAGTTTTTCCATCTTATGAGATATTGGAGTTTCCCTCTGTGGATACGAGAATCCAAAATCTCCTTAATCTCAAATTCTTCTCCGCCTTCAACTTGTACTGGAGGTGGAGGCAAGATGGTAGGTCTTATTCCTTGGTTGGGAACATGTGGTTTCAGTAGCGACACGTGAAAGATGGGGTGTATTTTAAGATCTGCCGGTAAGGTGAGTTGAACTGCAGCTCTCCCAATGAGCTTCTCAATTGGGAAAGGTCCTAGAAACAAAGGCCCAAGCTTTTTACTGGGGATCTTTAACCTTAAGTTTTTCGTAGATAGCCAAACGAGATCCCCAATAGCATATTGAGGAGAAGGTCTTCTACGGAGGTCGTAGTACCTTTTTTGTTGGCTACGGGCATGTGAGATGGTGGTGTTAAGTAAACCCAGAGAGCCTTTTATTTGGGTAAGATAGTCAGAGGCTACTGGGTTACTTGATGGCAGGATGCGCGGTGGAAGAAGTGTGGGATGAAACCCATAGTTTAGGTAGAATGGACTTTGCTTAGTAGTACTGTGGGTTGCGTTATTGTAAGCAAATTCTGCCAGAAGGAGGAGGTCCACCCAATCATCCTGTAGGTATGAGGTGTAGCAACGCAAATATTGTTCAATGCACTGGTTGACTCTTTCAGTTTGTCCATTGGTCTGAGGGTGGTAGGGAGAAGTAAGTTTTCGCTCAATTCGTAGTATATGACATAGAGCTTGCCAAAACTTGGAGATGAACTGTGAACCTCGGTCAGATAAAAGAGTCTTTGGAATTCCATGTAGCTTGAACACATGTTTCACTAGTAATTCCGCTGTTTCCTTAGATGAAGGTAGTCTGCGAATAGAAATGAAATGTGCCATCTTTGTCAGATGGTCCACTGACACTAGAATGGTAGTAAATCCTTTGGAAGGTGGTAATTCTACTATAAAGTCTAAGGACACAACTTCCCATGGAACTTTGGGTATTGGTAGACTGCAAAGTAGACCAGATGGTTTTGTAGTGTCAATTTTGGACCTTGCACAGATGTCACATGAGGAAACAAATTTTTGTACAGACGTCTTCATATCAGGCCACCAAAATTGCCTGGTGAGCAAATTGAATGTCTTAGTCATACCCATATGTCCTGCCATAGGTACGTCATGTGATAATTCCAAGATCTTGGTACGCATACCAGGAGGTATGTAGAGTTTGTCGTTAAAGTAGAGGAAGCCTTCTGCATCAGCACTTAGTTGTGGTGGTGGTGAATCCAGTCCTATACTGTGCAGAATCTCTTCCTTCAAGGAACGAACAACACCAATAATACGGTCATGGGGTATTATAGGAAGTGAAGGGATTTCGGCGCAGTTATCTTTGGTTAGCCGTGATAGCGCATCCGCTTTTTTGTTTTTGTCTGCAGGCGTGTAGGTCACTAGGAAGTTGAATCTTAGGAAGAATAATGACCAACGTACCTGCCGGTGGGAAAGAGTCTTGTTGGTCTGAAGGTATTGGAGATTCTTATGATCTGTATATATGAGTATTGGCAATCGAGTACCTTCAAGTAAATGTCGCCAATTTTCTAGTGCCAATTTTATGGCAAGCAACTCTTTTTCACCCACTGGGTAATTCACCTCTGGGCTACTTAGTGACTTAGAGAAAAAAGCAACTGGGTGGAGTGGTGAAGTATTCGTTGGTCGTTGGGAAAGAACTGCTCCTACAGCCATATTTGACGCATCTACCTCCAGGATGTATTGAAGGGATGGGTCTGGATGGCGTAGTATGGGAGCAGAAGTGAAGCTTGATTTTAACAAGCGGAAAGCTTTATTTGCTTCTTCAGACCATTTGAATGGTTTCTTTACACTTGTAAGTTGTGTGAGTGGTCTCACAATAGAAGAGAAGTTCTTGATGAACTTCCTATAGAAGTTTGAAAATCCAAGGAATCGTTGTAATGCCTTACGAGTTGTTGGTACAGGCCAATCCAGTATACATTATATCTTGCTCATATCCATCTTGATACCGTTCTTAGATATGATGTATCCTAGGAATAGTACTTCTCCCTTGTGAAATAGGCATTTTTTTAATTTTACGTATCAGTTGTGTGCGAGTAATCTGGATAGCACAAGTCTTACATGACTTACATGTTCGGACAAGGACTGAGAATAAATGAGTATATCATCCAGATATACCACAACACAAACATCAAGTAAGTCTCTGAAGATGTCATTTATGAATCGTTGAAATGCTGCGGGAGCATTACACAACCCAAAAGGCATCACTAGATATTCGAATAATCCGTATCTGGTTCTGAATGCCGTCTTCCACTCATCCCCATTACGGATTCGGATAAGGTTGTATGCCCCTTTTAGGTCCAATTTTGAAAAGTAGGTAGCTCCGCGCACTTGTTCAATAAGTTCGGGAATGAGAGGTAAAGGATAGCGATCCTTTATTATCGTAATGGTATTTAATTGCCTATAGTCAATAATAGGCCTGAGACTTAAATCCTTATTGCGGACAAAGAAAAGTCCTGCAGCTGTGGAAGAAGTAGAGGGTCTAATAAACCCTTTCGCTAAGTATTCATCCAAGTATTCCTTGAGATGAGAAAGTTCATCCTGAGAAAGAGGATAAACATGACCGAAAGGTAGTTTACTATTAGGGAGTAGATCAATAGAACAATCGTAGTCCCTATGGGGAGGCAATACCTGAGCATTTTTCTCAAGGAAGACTTCTGATAGATCCTGATAACATGGTGGTGGTGAAATTTCATCTGACACCATGGACAGGATTTTTTTATATGATTGAAGGTTACACGTGGTCTCGCAGTAGTGAGAGGGGAAGGTTAAGGTCCGTGTTTTCCAATCAATGATTGGTTGATGTATGTGTAACCAGGGAAGTCCCAAAATAATGGAAAAATGGGGTGAAGGTAATACATCAAAAGTGGTGGTCTCAGCATGAGACTCGTTAGCAGTAGCAAGGAGTGCTTGTGTCTGATTGGTAATTGGACCAGAAGATAACGGAATACCGTTAATAAAACTAACAGAGACAGGTTTAGATTTTAAAATAATAGGTATTTTATTTAAAGCAACAAAACTAGTGTCAATGTAGTTCCCACAAGATCCTGTGTCGATCATAGCCTTGGTGGTGATCCTATTATGGTCCCACTGTAAGGTCAAATGAATAAAAAGATAGGGATTAGAAAAAGAAGTCGTTAATCCCCCCAGCAAGACATGTGAACACTCACCCTCTTCTTTGCGGACAAGGGGACAGACGCTTATCAAATGATCCCGGGAGGCGCAGTACATGCAGAGATTTTCAGATCTTCTCCTGGCTCGTTCAGTAGACGATAATGGTGGGCGTATGGTTCCTACCTCCATAGGAATAGGGTCAACGGGCGAAACCCGAGAAGGATTGGATAATGGTATTCCCATTTTCTCAGCCTTTCTTTCTCGCAATCGCCTGTCAATATTGATGCTGAGTTGTATTAAGGCATCCAAAGTGCCAGGTAAATCCGCTCGGGCGAGCTCGTCTTTAACGGCTTCTAATAACCCGAGTCTGAACTGGGATTGCAAAGATGCATCATTCCACCCTGAATCAAGGGTCCATCTTTTGAACTCTGCTACGAAGTCTTCAACAGGTCTCCTTCCTTGTTTTAAAGCCCTCAATTGGCTGTCAGCAGTACTCTGCCTATTTGGGTCTTCATATAGGCTAGCGAGTTCTGCTAAAAATAAAGGATAGGAGTTAAGAAGAGGGTCATTTTTCTCAAAGAGAGAGTCTGCCCAAGCCCGTGGATCACCCGACAAATATGAGATAGTGGTGCAGACTTTAATTTGGTCTGTAGTGTAAGTACGAGGTTTTAGATTAAAAAGCAATTGACATGCGTTTTTAAATTAACAAAATTTTTTTCGATCACCTGTAAACACTAGAGGAGGGTTTATTTTGGGCTCACGAGGTTGAGCAGCAGTAAGCTGTGAAATACGAGCTACCTGCTGTCTCAAAGTCTGATTTTCATTTTTCACTTCGGTAAGGGAAAGGATTAGTGCATCTACCTTTTGTGTTAGTTGTAACACATGAGTGGCTAATTCTGCTGAATCCATTTTTTTTTTTCGGGTTCGTACAATCTGTAACGCTCCGGCGTTTGTTTAGTGAACTGGATATGCAGCTGCAGAATTTCCACTCAGTAGTCGTGCAGAGATGTGTTGAATCACCATATCCAACTCTCCAGACTCATCATTGTGGCCCAGCCTGCCTCAGCATGCAAATATACAGGCACTCAGTTAAGATGTTCCTGGAGTGATAGGTTGTATACGATAGTATAGAGGTGATGTGCTGAAAGGACAGGCGTGAGTAGTGATAGCAATGATAGGCACTCAATAGTAATGTTCAGGAGTGTTAGCAGATGGTGATAGATAGTATGCAGATAGGTTAGCAATCATGTACAATTAACAGGTGGTAGGGGACAGCAGATGAAGTGTACAGGAATTGCTAACTCAGTGCAAGGATATAGATGGTAGTAGACTCAAGAGCTAGCAATCTATGTAACAGTGCAGATGATAGAAATAGTAATGCATAGATAGCAACAGTCTTTAGTATACAAGAGTAGATAGTGCAAGTTGATAGGAAGGAATCCCCTGCGGGGTACTTATCACTAGTTGGTTTTAGAGAGATGAGGGGTCCGGTAATGAGGAGAAGGATCGGTAGCGAGATACAGGATCCGTAGCGAGATACAGGAAATAGCTGGAGGCTTCGGCAGCGTCAGACAAGGCTGTGTAACAAGCGGTTTGTACGAACACCTTGTGAGTGAAAACCGGCGATTGAAATAGCCGCTCAGAGCGGCGCCTAGTGATGACGTCACGAGATTTAAAGGGACAGGTAGCTATATGCTGAAGAATTGGGCTGGAAGGGTACCGAAGGTACCAGAATCTTACAGCTGGTGAGCATGGGAGAAGACCCCCTGAAGTGATGTGCGCTAAGGAGGGTAAACAAGTGTGAAGACTACTCGAAGTGAGGTCTTGGATCGTCTCAAGGTGAGAAGAGAAACTATTTCTATGTGGAAAGAAATAAATGCACTGCTTGCTATGTGGAGAGACAAGCAAATGAACTGTGTTCAATGTGAAGAGTGTGAAGAGACAAAGGGACATGTTTCATATAAAGAGAAAAAGCGACATGTTAAATGAACTGTTTGCTGTGTGAAGAGATAAAACATGGACTATTGAGAGTCTGCTGTATGACCAGCCAAGTCTGCCCAACAGTAGGTTGGGGACAGACTTCATTAGATAGGTTCCAGTGTGTGAGAAGGTAGCCGCCCACAGTGGCAAGGATTTATTTTGTTTTATTTTATTTTGGCTGTTTTGAGGCTTGCAATTGTGTGAAGTAAATTGCATGAATAAAACAAAGTGTTGTTTGCAACCACTACTCGGCTATCTCTCTGTGAAAACGCACCCCCAAAGGGGTCATCCACGCCTACCACTGAGCTAATCCCTCACAATATATAAGTGAATATATATATATATATGTATATATATATATATGTGTATATACATATTGGATCATTTTGTTACTTTATTTATATAATGTCACTTTCACTCTCTACACTCAGTACCCTGCCTTGGATTCTTATATATCCCCTTCCTGTCACCCATAGGTGTTCCCCTTCTCTGCAAATTTTTTCGGGTTCTTTCTAATTCGTGATATTAGTTTTAATGTATTTTTTATTTAATTATAATCATCTCATATACAGATGTCAAGGCTCCACTACCTGCTCATTTAATCCTGCAAGAAGTTTGTGTTTAGTTCTGATCTGCTAGGTAAAAACTATCATGCTTAATATTTGCTGGTCCTTCTCCTTTCCCTTCCCCGTCCTTCAACTTGTTTGAAGTCCTCCCCACCTTTGGTCGGATGCAACCCGATGCCCCACAAATCCCCCCCCCCTTTTTTTTTTTCATTGGTTTTTCCCTTCTCTTGCTCTTTTATGATGTACTGATATATTTATATGTGATAACATGTACGCTTATTTGAAATATAAGTTGTATTATATATTGATTCATATTGCTGTTTATTCTGACATATATATATATATATATATATATATATATATTATATATATATATATATATATATATATACTGCGTGGATCCTGAGGAAGCTAATGCAGCGAAACGCTTCAGGTCCACCAGCAGATTTTATTTGTGATTCTCAGATACACTGTTATATTCTTTGTAATAAATATTATATATAGATATATATTATTTTGTCTGTATTTTAATAAATGCTATTTCCTTATCAATTTATGGCTTATTGGTTAATATATATATATATATATATATATATATATATATATATATATATATATATATAGAGGCACAATTAAATCCCCATTTTCCAGGAGTTGGTAGTCCTCCTGTACCCAAATGAAATTGATGTCCTTTTTTCCCACAAACAGAGCTTTCTTTTGGTGGTATTTGATCACCTCTGCGATTTTTACTTTTTGCGCTATAAACAAAAAAAGAGCGACCATTTTGAAAAATTAACACATTGTTTATATGTGAAATTCTCAAAAAAAAAATGTAAAAATCAAAATTTTTTAACACTTTAGGCCAATTTGTTTTCTGCTACATATTTAGGCCCCTTGCACACTGCAGCTTAAAAATGCTCAGTACAGCTTTTTTTTAATGAGCTAAAATAGAGCCCATTCATTCTAATGTGCCAATGCACACAGGCGTGTAAATGAGCGCCGCGTATTCTTCAGTAAGAACAAAATAGAAAAATCTGCATTTTTGGACAGTAATTTACGCCTAATGCGCGCATTTGCACGCAAATACGCTCAAGTGCGATCAAATGAACGCAAACGATAATACTGTTGATCTTAAAAAAAATTTGCATATTCAGAGGCACGAATTTACGCGAATTTGCACGAACGCATATGTGCAAAAATGCGCGAAGATACTCGCAAATGCACGCTTTTCAATAAAACAAAAATTACGGCTGAAAAAGGAGATGCTCAAACAGGAGTATCGTGTGCAAGAGGCCTTATGGAAAAAAAATTACAATAAGCGTATTTTGATTGGTTTGCGCAAAAGTTATTGCATTTATGTCATTTTTATTGTTTTTTTTATTAACTAGTAATGACGGCGATCTGTGATTTTTTTTTCGGGACTGCGACATTGCGGGGGACAGATCGGACCACTTTTGGGGGTACCAGTGCAATTACTACAATAATAAGTGCTATAAATATGCACTGTTACTGTAAAAATGACACTGGCAGGGAAGGGGTTAACTTTATTGATGATCAAGGGGTTAAGTGTGTCCCTAGGGGCATGATTCTAACTGTCAAGGGGAGTGGCTTGTTAGATCATCACAGAGACATACGATCCTACATAGCAGGATCGCATAGCCTCAGTGATGATCTAAGGGAGAATGACAGACGGCTGTGTTTATATCAGCTGTCTTTCTTTCTCCCTCTCCTGAGCGAGATCGCCAGTGGCTGGCGGACATTGAAGCCACCGGTCACACGCGCAGGGAAGGCAGGGAATGAGCGGGGGCGGGAGCGCGCTGCCGGCGGCGCGTGATCGCCTCCTACAGGCTCGTGGGCGAGTGACGTACCCATACGTCACTTTTCCCAGGAGAGGATTACTGCCGCAGTGTATAGTCGTGCGGCAGTTGGCAAGGGGTTAAAATTAAACATGCAACAGTTAACATACCCTAATAGTTACCCTTAACCCAACTCCTATAGTGAAGCCCTTATTTATAACCTATAACATAAAATGAGCTCTTAACAATTAAAGTGATTGTAAAGACTTCTTTATTTAAAAAAAAAAAAACCCTCCATGTAGTCTGGATCCTCCTCTTCTCAGGTCCCTCATTGCTGCTCCTGGCCCCTCCCTCCTATTGAGTGCCCCCACAGCAAGCAGCTTGCTATGGGGGCACCCGAGCCGAGCTGCAGCGCTGTGTGTCCATTCAGATATGGAGCTGCTGTTCGGCTCTGCCCCTCTCGCTCTTGATTGTCTCACTGACTTTAAAAGACAGCCACAGGAGCCAATGCCACCACAGCTGTATCTAAGCCAATCAGGAGGGAGAGTCCCAGGACGGCCGAGGGACTCGTGGACATTGCTGGACAGAGAGGGGGCACAGGTAAGTATTAGAGGGTATTGGGGAGGCTGCTACACACAGAAGGCTTTTTATCTTAATGTATAGAATGCATTAAGATAAAAAACCTTCCTGACTTTACAACTCTTTTAACTTCTGTCAGGAAAGGGTTCACCTGCTGGTGGCACTGCGGCTCCCAGATCTATAGACTGCAGTTTCAGTGTCCACCAGCGGGTGTCCCTCAGCAGCCAAAAGCTGACATCTCATGCAATCAGTCATCACCTGATGCTGGTTGCAGAAAGTGTATTTAAACCCTGTGCATGCTCTTCCTCAGTGCCTTGGCGTTGTCTCCATGTGCCCCTGACCTGCATTCCTGCATACTGATCCTTGACCCTTAACCTCATCCTGCAGCCTGATCCCTTCCTACCTGCTTACTCCCTCTCCTGTTACCCTCTCCCTGTCCTGTCTTGCACCCTGCTCCCTCTGCTTGATTTCCCATGTATGACCCTGGCTCTGTTATGATTACTATTAGTTTATCCTGTTTTCTGTATATAAAGTGGGGATCGAAAGTTTGGGCACCCCAGGTAAAAATTTGTATTAATGTGCATAAAGAAGCCAAGGAAAGATGGAAAAATCTCCAAAAGGCATCAAATTACAGATTAGACATTTGTATAATATGTCAACAAAAGTTAGATTTTATTTCCATCATTTACACTTTGAAAATGACAGAAAAAAAATGGCGTCTGCAAAAGTTTGGGCACCCTGCAGAGTTAATATCTTGTACTGCCCCCTTTGGCAAGTATCACGGCTTGTAAACGCTTTTTGTAGCCAGCCAAGAGTCTTTCAATTCTTGTTTGAGATAGCTTTGCCCATTCTTCCTTACAAAAGTATTCCAGTTCTTTGAGATTTCTGGGCTGTCTGTCACGCACTGCTCTTTTAAGGTCTATCCATAGATTTTCAATTATGTTGAGGTCAGGAGATTGTGAAGGCCATGGCAAAACCTTCAGTTTACGCCTCTTGATGTATTCCCCCGTGGATTTCGAGGTGTGTTTAGGATCATTATCCATTTGTAGAAGCCATTCTCTCTTTAACTTCAGCTTTTTCACAGATGGCATCATGTTACCATCCAAAATTTTCTGAAATTTTATTGAATCCATTTTTCCTTCTACACGTGAGATGTTCCCCATGCTTAACAGTTGGACAGAGGTTCTTTTCATTCAATTCTGTGCCCCTTCTTCTCCATACGTACCTTTGCTCATTCCAGCCAAAAAGTTCAATTTAACCTCATCGGTCCACAGAACTTATTTCCAAAATGCATCAGGCTTGTCTATATGTTCATTTGCAAAGTTCAAAAGCTGATTTTTGTGGTGAGGACGTAGAAGAGGTTTTCTTCTGATAACTCTTCCATGAAGACCATATTTGTACAAGTATCTCTTTATAGTGAAATAGTGTACCACAACTCCAGTGTCTGCCAGATCTTTCTGGAGGGATTGTGCAGTCAACATGGGGTTTTGAATTGTTTTTCTCACAATCCTGTGAGCTGTTCTGTCTGATATGTTTCTTGGTCTTCCAGATCTTGCTTTAACTTCCACTGTTCCTGATGACTGCTATTTCTTAATTACATTCCAAACAGAGGATATTGACATCTGAAAATGCTTTGCTATCTTCTTATAGCCTTCTCCAGCTTTGTGAGCATCAACTATTTTCAGTTTCAGTTTTCTAGACAACTGCTTAGAAGATCCCATGGTGCTGATTGTTGGGGCAAGGTCAGATGAGTCTGGGCATTTAAAACCTTTGAGATTGACATCACCTGGTCTTCCCAGACGATGATTGAGAACAATCCATGACAATGGCAGGTCTCAGCCTTGCAAAGGGGGCAGTGCATGCTATAAATTCTGCAGGGTGCCCAAACTTTTGCAGATGCCATTTTTTTGTTTTCTGTAATTTTGAAAGTGTCAATGATGGAAATAAAATCTAACTTTTGTTGACATATTATATGAATGTCTAATCTGTAATTTGATGCCTTTTGGAGATGTTTCCATCTTTCCTTGGCTTCTTTATGCACATTAATACAGATTTTTACCTAGGGTGCCCAAACGTTCGATCCCCACTGTACTTGGTTTAGGCAGTTGTTTGTTGTGTGTCACTATTGTTTGGTTATCTGGTTTGATTTACACAGTTTTAGCTTACTGGAGGTGTGCATTTTCATTTGTGTTATTCACTTATTTTTAAATAAATTATATTATCTACACTTTACTTGTGCCTGATATTCTCTGTGGCAGTCCACACATTCTGGTCACACCTGTTATTGACAACTGTAACAGGTAACCCTTTCCTGACCCCAATCCTAAAGCATAAATAAAGGAAGAACTTTTTTTTTGTTTAGTTTCGGGCAGAGTGGAGATGGATTAGAACAGTGCTTCTCAACTTAGGTCCTCAGGGAACACTAACAGGCCAGATTTTAAGTATTAAAATACAAAAGGGGTGCAGCGCTACAGTAGAAAGTATGAACTCAGACTGTATAATTGTGAAAAGGTCCTGACTGAACAATTAAATCACAAATACTGTGCAAGCTAAAAATAAAGAAGAGTCCTTTAAATGTCACAAATCCAAGCCATAAGATCAAGGAAAACCCGTGCTGTAAAGGATGAAACAGATGCACCTCTTCATAAGTGACTCCATCACCAGAGTGTGTGCTAGCCTCTCACCTCAATGCTCAGACCTCTAGGGTCATAACGCAGTGTGTTTTCAAACACCTGATGGGCTCCCAATCTGCTCAGCTTTGCCTCCAACCTCCAACCTCAGACCGATCATATAGTAAGAGATTCCAACATAGAGGGGGGGACAAAAGGACATCTAGTGCTCTCCGTATATATAACAATTTATTGAATAAAAAATATTGCACTTACAAGCATGGCACTATCCTAGTGCAAAACGAACAGCATAAGTGTACAACAGCACAGCCAGCTGGCCGCTCGGTGTGCGATCCCTTCGGAGCGTCGCGGGTGACGTCACAGCTCCTCCCCCGTACGCGTTGCGTCAGTGGGTGTGACTTCTTCAGCGGGGTACGTGGAGGGCGGCACCCGCACGCTATTTATAGATGCTGCTAAGCAACCGGACCAATCGTTCCAGAGCGGAACAGGAAGCTCTCAGGTTTCCATTTTGGAGAAGCTACCTGAGAGCTTCCTGTTCCGCTCTGGAACGATTGGTCCGGTTGCTTAGCTTAGCTGGCTGTGCTGTTGTACACTTATGCTGTTCGTTTTGCACTAGGATAGTGCCATGCTTGTAAGTGCAATATTTTTTATTCAATAAATTGTTATATATACGGAGAGCACTAGATGTCCTTTTGTCCCCCCCTCTATGTTGGAATCTCTTACTATATGATCGGTCTGAGGTTGGAGGTTGGAGGCAAAGCTGAGCAGATTGGGAGCCCATCAGGTGTTTGAAAACACACTGCGTTATGACCCTAGAGGTCTGAGCATTGAGGTGAGAGGCTAGCACACACTCTGGTGATGGAGTCACTTATGAAGAGGTGCATCTGTTTCATCCTTTACAGCACGGGTTTTCCTTGATCTTATGGCTTGGATTTGTGACATTTAAAGGACTCTTCTTTATTTTTAGCTTGCACAGTATTTGTGATTTAATTGTTCAGTCAGGACCTTTTCACAATTATACAGTCTGAGTTCATACTTTCTACTGTAGCGCTGCACCCCTTTTGTATTTTATGTTTCATCTGGGTTTTGATAGATTTGACCTTTACCGGTGTTCAGCAGCTTTTATTCCATTTTGCTGATTGTAGCGCTGAATGAGTTTTCATTTCAGATTTTAAGTATTACCTTGGGTAGATGCAGACTAGAATACTTCAATCACTGAGCAGCAACTTATATCACCTGTGATGTATTTCAGTTTTCTTGCAAACCTGGCCTGTTAGTGTGCCCTGAGGACCGGAGTTGAGAAACACTGGCTTTGATCGCCGTCCCTTTAGGGAGAGTCACCCTCTCTATTGTTCTGTTATCACTGAAAGTGAAATTAAAAGAAAATCCCAAATGTTTGGTTGTCCCCAGAAAAGTAAAGGGGGAGCAAGGGATTCCTTTAATTTGCAGATATTTCCTTTCACTTCCTGTTTTGGCTATTGGACAGGAAGTGAAGGTAAATCTCCCCAATGGGACACAGATGGCAAAGAAAAAAAAACTGAGAAGGGTTATAACCCTCCCTTAAAATAAAGTTTGCCTATAGTTCTACTTTAAACTATGCATGTGTTATCAAAGCAACAGGCTTGCTTTAAAGCCTCCCTCCCAGGCAGCAAACATTCACACTTTCTTGCCTCCCCATTCAGCTGCTGGTGAATAATGGAAAAATCCAGAACTTTCAGATATGTTTGTGATTGGCCCAACTCTGTCAAATTATGGTGTGGGAAGACATCTCTGTGCAAGCAGCAATTCAAAATCCTAACGTTAAGAGTGGTTTATAGGTGGATGATTAAACCACACTTATGCCTATTTGCTGTATGCACTGCACAAATATGCCACAGTGCTTGTAAGAACAAATTACTACTAACTACTGGGTCACAAATGGCAGTCTCACAGACATGCTAAACCTCAGGACAAAGAATCATTGGAAAAGTTAAATTCTTTCATTACCTTTGCTTTTATGCAGATAAAAAGCTCTAATTTTAGCTGAGTCTAACTTAAAAAAAGACTTCTTTAATACCAGTAACTGTTTAGACAAAGAACACTTTGGTCATGACTACGTAACATACAACATAGTGTATAGAATCACAAAAAATAGGAACATCTACCACGAGCACCCTATAGATGAAACCTACCACTGCGTCTCGGCAGACACGAAAAAGAGCAGGAGTAATGAAACTCCACTCAACAGTAGATTAAATAAAATATTAGATTAAATTAGATTAGATTAAAACATACAATGGAATAGTGCTAGCCACATTAAAAATAATCACAACATAAAAACAAAGTCCATATCCCAAAAAATGAGAATGACCAGCGGCACACAAAATGAAACCCTGTGATGAAAGAGTGTAAAAGGTGATGATGACACAGTCCAAAGAGTCATTTAAAAAGCAATCAATGACAATCTTGATATGATGCCGTCCACCACACCACGTGAGCTACCACTCCCTCTAGGAAATACACTTACCAGATAACTTGCATTACAGCACATATCCAGCACACCAAATCAGGGGCTGTATATAGGTATAATCCACCAGGATAATCAGCAGCTCATTATTGTTCCATGAACGCCAATAGATGATAGAGAATGGGAAAGACCATAGCGTGATACCGTAATCAAAAGTGTTTTTTTTTTAAATAAATCATATAGGTTAAACTCACATATCCCTAATGGAACAGTGGGCAGAAAGAAATCCCCAATGACTGGTGACAGTTCGAGTTAGCGGAGAACAACCTGGAGGCGGTCTTCATGTCTCTGCTCGTCTCCCCGGGGTCCACAACGTCACTTCCGGTTAGACGTTAAACGTGGATGAACAAATCTAGTTGCCGTGCAGCCACGTCCCCACGATTTGTTTAATTTTGTGTGATGCTGGTCATTCTCATTTTTTGGGTTTTGGACTTTGTTTTTATATACAGTAGTGTATAGAATACAATAGTCAGAGATAGGCGGTAACAGGAGAGCCAACAAGGCCCCAGGGGCAACACATTTTCTATTTCCTTTAACTAAAAACCTTCCTGTCTTGAAATAAACCTGAAAGTATGCAAACATGTATTATCTACTATTGCCATGTTAAATGTGCTACATTTCCATATAATTTTCTCTGGTCGAATTCAGCTCAGAATATGTTATAAACTTGCATGGTAATATATGGTTGCTGTGGCAACTTGTAACATAGAATTCCACAAGCAGTCTATATTATTTAAAAAAAACTTTTTCTTACACATCCTAGGAAAGGTTATATCTGAGGTCAATGGGCATGTTTTTCATTTGATAACCCTTCAATGAGAGCAAAGGCAATTTATCCTACCTTTGTTTTGAGCCTCAGGGGGATTCTGGGTTCCTAGTGAATAGATAACCTGCATATTTAATTATGCCCACAGAATACCTGCCTTGTGGGCCCCAGAAAAGAAGCTTACAGTACCTTTCCTTGCTCATTGCTGAATCCATCACAGAGTCAACTATGGGCACTGAGGCCCCAGAACACCCTTGGTTACTTGGTTAGCCAGCACAGGCCATACAGGGATTCATGACTGACAGCGGAATGTAAACAAAGGAGTGGGGATTTAAAAAAATGACATGAGGTTTCCTCCATATTGATACAAGATTCTTCAGGACTGGTATGGATTTTAAGGAGCAGAAAATAGGCTCCCCCAAAAATCTAAATCAGAAACCTAAAAAAAAAGGGGAACACCTGTCTCCTGAACCATAGCAGGACTAGAATTGGGCCGAACACCCCCCTGTTCGGTTCGCACCAGAACTCCCAAACATGTAAAAGGTTTGGGCCGGAGCTGCAAACTCTAGTTAAGTCCATAGGATCTGAACTTAAAAAATAAAATCCCAATTTTGAAGGCTTATATGCAAGTTATTGGCGATAGAAAGGGTATTGGGGCCTGGGTACTGGGGCATGTTTTAATGCAAAAATGTTTTTTTTTAAAAGTTTGTTTTTACAGGAGTAGTGATTTTAATGATGCCTAAAGTGAAACAATAAAAATTAAAAATGTCTTTAAATATAGTGCCTGGGGGGGGGGTCCCCTTAGTATGCCTGTAAGGTGGTGCATCTGTACCGTATATAGAACCTGCTGCAGAAAACCTGACATTTATAAAAAAAAAATAAAAATGACATTTAAATTGCTGGCAATACAAAAATGCTAAAAATAAATGGCATCGGCCGCCCCCAAAAGGGCATGGGGTCCCCCCAAAATCCATAAAAGAGCACCCCCCCTCCTGAACCATACCAGGCCACATACCCTTAACATGGAGGCGTGCCCCCTACCCCAAAGCACGTTGATGGGGACAAGGGCCTCTTCCCAAGAACCCTGGGCTGTGATTGTCAGCATTTGCGGGCAGGGAGCTTATCAGAATCTGGAAGCCTGCTTTAACAAGAGGGCCCCCAGATACTGGCGCCCCCTATTCGAATGAGTATGGGGTATATAGTACCCCTACTTATTCATCAAAAAAGTATCAAAAAGAAATAAAAACACACAGTTTTTGCCAATTCCTCCGACCGTTACATGCTGGGTCAGTGACATCACAAGGAGGAAGTGCAACCAGGTGATGTCATCAGGTGGCCCCACCCCTTACCTATATAAAGAACTGTCAAATGGTGGGGCAAGTAATTAGTGGTAGCCTTCAACGTGGGAGAAGAGTTTTTTCTTTTCTTTTTCTGGGTCTAGTGGTGGCGACCGGCAGCGTTATTGACAATCTACATTCTTAATGGATCTACATTGGGAGACATTATTTTTTTTTATTTTTTAATAAAGGAAATTTAAAAAAAAACTGTGTGTGTTTTTATTTTTATTTTAAACTTTTTTTGGTGAATGAGTAAGGATACAATGTACCCCATACTCAGTCACATGGGGGGGGCGGGATCAGGGGGCCCCCTTGTTAAAGGGGGCTTCCAGATTCTGATAAACCCCCCGCCCACAGACCCCCACAACCACAGCCCAGGGTTGTGGGGAAGAGGCCCTTGTACCCATAAACATGGGGACATGGTACTTTGGGGTGGTACAGATTTGTAGGAGTATAGATTTTTGGGGGGACCCCATAATGTTTTTTTTGTGTAGAGATCCCTAATTAACATCTATATTAGACACTCATCTAGTGACTCCGTGGCCATCTCCCATCTGGCTATCTCCCATCAGTGTTGTCCCACTGGATACTGATCAGAAGCAGTGACCAAGAGCGCTCAGACACAGCTTGAACAATGTGCTGAGACTGTGCAGTGTGTGTGCTCTCAGCATACAACTTCAGACTGTGATGGAGAAATATGTGTGGAGGCTAGGTGTTAAGGCCCATTTTTTTATTTTTTTTTGCTACCCCATATACGTATGCGTTATGCTGTAGGACAGAGGTTAAATGGCATTTTTTTTTTGTAAATGTTTTTCTGCAGTAGGTGGCATGTTTCTTACAGATACTCAATTTTACAGGCAGGTTAAGGGCATCCCCTAGGCATATTATTAAAGCTGTTGTAAACTGGGAATTTAAAAAAAAAAAAAACGCAAGCATCATAAACTGGCACATTATGAAATACTTACCTTGGAACGAAGTCCTGCAGTGCTGTAAAGTCACAGCTGAGAGGGCTGGCATGCTCCCCCTGTCTGTCTTCCAGGTTTGCGAGCTATGTGATTGATGATACCACTCCCGCGCATGCTTGCGGGAGCCACCATTTCCGGTGTAAGCCGGACCTTCAGAGCACATGCGCCGATGGTATCATCAGCTGCATGCACTCCGAAGATCTCCTAAACTGTGCAAGTTTAGGAGATATTCACAGTACTTACAGGTAAGCCTTATTATAAGTGGTAGTACAGAGTTTACTACCACTTTAACTTTCAATTTCTAAGCACTACATATCCCATGGGGCCATGCTGCCAATGAACAGTGATTCTTACACTGATTCTGCCTCCTGAAAGTACACCTCTCAGCATTTCTGTAGTTCAGAAGGCAGGCTGTGTAAATTCTGTGTCACAGAATTCAATGAAGTAAATGTGTGGGGATCTTCACAAAGTACATTTACAAACTTGAAGACCATTCAGATTAATAGGAGTATGCTACAAATGGCTAAATTACAATATGGAGTTGATATATGATTTTACATTTTTACAATAGATAAGCTTTAACTTGAACTATCAACTTATAACTATCTCCTGAACTCTCAGGTCAGTACTCAATTTACTCTAAATAAGTTTGTAGCAGATACCGGGCCTAGTTGTTTTGGTGCTGAAATCACAGCAAAGAAAGTTTCATGTAAATGTATTTTGATCAATTGACAAAAAGGTCAGAAGAAAGAACATTATTCTTAGGCAGCAAGCAGCAGATTGGACAAACAATTTAAATAGCAAATCATATGTAAAACAAAACCTCCAGGCTTAATGTGCTCTGATGCCCTGTAGGTGCAGAGATTATTATAATACTTTCACATTTTTGGATGTGAGTAGCTCCTTGTTAAGGCTCTTTTCACATTTGGCGGTTTGGAATCTCAGCAGAATTGCTGCGATTCTGCCCACAATCTCAAATTGCACTGCAACCACAAGACGCATGTTCAGATGCCATTAATTTGTAATGGCACCAAAAGCGCAGGGTCTTTACACAATTATCGCGTCAAACGGCAACGTGTGAAGGTTGACGCCCAAAAAGGAACAGAAGCTTCTTTTGGGTGACAAGCTTTTCATGTTGTGGTTTGCCATGATTTCTGTGCAATAATCATGGTAAAATTGCACCACGTTTTGGGTGCCATTGAAAATGAAAAGCGCCTGAACATGCGATTTGCGATTGTAGTGGGATTTGAGATTACAGGCAGAATTGCAGCAATTCTGCTCGAGATCCCAAAAAGTCAAATGTGTATGGAGCTTAACTATATCTAACATTTCATTCTCTCAACCTGGTAAATTTTCTTCTACAAGATTACAGAACATGAAATTAGCTGTACATTGGAAAATACAGAACCCTGATACCTTGGTATATAAATACTTACTGATCTGCTGAGGGTTGTAATTACGTAGGCTTTGAAGGACAGAGCCCCTGTCTGTAGTGTGGGGCACAGGCATCAGGCAGTTTTAGAAGCGTTGAATGCCAAAGCACAGAAGCTAAAACACTGTAAACGGTGAATCTTAATTTTATTGACTCTTCTTTTGCAGGGAATGTCTATAGTGGATTTGACTTTCTTTAACCACTTAAGCCCCGGAAGATTTTACCCCCTTCCTGACCAGGGCCTATTTTGCGATTCGGCACTTTGTGACTTTAACGGACAATTGCGCGGTCGTGCGATGCTGTACCTAAACAAATTTGACGTCCTTTTTTCCCACAAACAGAGCTTTCTTTTGTTGGTATTTGATCACCTGTGCGATTTTTTGATCATGCGCTATAATCAAAAAAAGAGCGTCAATTTTGCTAAAAATAACAATATTTTTCACATTTTTTATATGAAAGAGCCTCACATGCTAGCGACGTAGTCCTACGTCGCTTTGCCTGTGAGGGGCTGACCGCCGCAGTAAATAGTCGTGCGGCGGTCGGCAAGTGGTTAACCACTTCTGGACCGGATGTTTTTACCCCCTTAATGACCAGGCCATTTTTTGCGATACGGCACTGCATTATTTTAACTGACAATTGCGCAGTCGTGCGATGCTGTACCGAAACAAAATTGATGTCCTTTTTCCCCACAAAAAGAGCTTTCTTTTGGTGGTATTTGATTTTAATTTTTTGCACTATAAACAAAAAAAGAGCGACAATTCTGAAAAAGAAAACAATATTTTTTACTTTCTGCTATAAAACATTCCCAATAAAATTTCATCATTTTAGGCCAATATGTATTCTGCTACATATTTTTAGTAAAAAAAATCGCAAGTGTATATTGATTGGTTTGGGAAAAAGTTGTCGCGTCTACAAACTAGGGAAAAAAGATTTATGTCATTTTTATTTATTTTATTTTTTTTACTAGTTATGGCGGCGATCAGCGATTTTTAGTGGGACTGTAACATTGCGGCGGACAGATCAGACACCTAACTGACATTTTTGACACTTTTGGGGGAACCAGTGACATTACTACAGTAATCAGTGCTAAAAATATGCACTGTCACTGACACTGGCGGGGAAGGGGTTAACACCAGGGGTGATCAAAGGGTTAAATGTGTTCCTAGGGGTGCTTTCTAACTGTGTGGGGGATGGACTTGCTGGATGAACACAGAGACCTGTGTTCCTAAATAGGAGGAACACAGGATCCCTGTGCTCATTACTGACAGAACAGCGGTCTGCCGTGTTTACATCGGCAGACTGCAGTTCTGTCTTCACAGGGAGCGATCATGGGTGCCCGGCGGACATCGAATTTGCCGGACCCGCTGATTGGCTCCCCCTGTGGCCAATCGGCGCGTGTGTGTGCCCCCACTAGCTGTCTCACAAAGCGTCATACAGGTACAGAGCCGACCTGTTGCCGTTTAGCTACTGGGGCTGGTCGGCAAGTGGTTGACGACTAACAGAGTATTTTACCTATGGTAAAGTAGGTATTTTTTTCATGAATCAGTATTTACTTATACCTCAACTGTTCTAATTTGTTGCTCTCCTCTATAGAGCCCTCAGTTGGGTGACTGTATTCAGTGCTACATTACCTCTCTAAGATAGGCATGTACTGCAGCCTGGATAGAACGTTTGTGTAAACAGTTGTTTCTACCTTTTTAGGAGAGTGCACTAATAGACTGCAAAGAAATTTTGAAGGATGGTTCTTGATATTCTAAATCTACTGAATCACAGGCTACAGTTTAGGTGTTCAGAGAGTGCTCTGATATTTGAATGCTAAAGGGCTTCATCCATTAGGGTGGCCTGGTGGTTTCAGGTAGGCTGTGTACCCTGTATCTTTTGGGCTAAGTAAAACATGACCCAGGTAGGGCTAAGAGGATGGAGTGAACATCAAAACCAAACACATTAAACATTATAAATTACACATCATGACACAAATTATTTTCTTTTGAGTGTATGGCCACTGCTTTTATTAAATAACAATATAATAACAATAACATACTTTAGGCACTAATTGGGGGATCAGGAAGGAATCTTTTCCCCTGCTGGAGCAAATTGGATCATGCTTTGCTGTTTTTTTTTTGCCTTAATCAACTGTGGGTGTAAAATTGTATGTATAGATATGTATATTTTCTTTTCCTTCTATTGGGTGAGCTGTGGACTTTTTTTCAAGCAGACTAACTATGTAACTATGCAATTCTTCAATATATACACTTTTTTATATGAACGTTTAAAGCCATGCAATGCCATGTTTTGGTGTATTCCCATACTGGCCACCAGCCATTCACAGCTATCTTGATGGGTGTACATCAGTCATTATACACCAATGTTCACCTAGAACAAAGCTTAGTAATTACTTCCTTTATGAAAATCACATAATCACACCTGTTTTGTGACCATTAAGGTTAAATCACCTGTCCAAACATTACGATCAATCTTACTTTTTTGGCACCATTAAAGACAAAATTATAGCATGCCAGACAAGCCCCCATCCTCTTCCCATAACTCAGTTCTCCAAATGTATGCACCTCTAATCATCACCATAACCACACCGTTACCAATAGATATGTGTTTTTTTTTTCTCCTCAAGGTCTCACTAGTTATAACCTGCTCTCTACTTCATAACCCTTTTCCTGTCTTGAACCCACCCTGTCATATGGCCTTTCTCCAACATGCTCAGTGCAGCCCTTAGACAAATGACAATAACAAACATTAACCCTCCTCTTATGTTAGCTTTCTGTTACTATCCACGATGTTAATGGGTCGGTTTTGACCCGTGTCTTAAATCAGCCATAAAATACCCTCTGAACAATTATTTATCATCCAATTTGTTTCTTACCTCTTGGTTACCTTGTTAGGCTTCTTTATCCTTGAAAAGATTGGTTTTAGTATTTTTGGTGTGACCCCTAGACCTTTCTTTTGATAGCATACCTCTCATTTTCAAATTTTAAAAATGGTAAAATAAAGTCAGCAACTCTGAAATGTATTTGTCCTATGTTTCTTCACTTTATTTAGAGAAGCAGACAAGCAGGAAAAGAGATAGGCCCCTCCCTAACTACAGCTCACAGGGTTGAGAGGTGATTGGCTGTCAGTGTTACTAAGCAGAGAGAGTGTTTATGATTTCAGTTTTGGCACTTATTAGTTTCCTATAATCCTATATTATAACTGGGTCAGAATTGACCCTAACACCATAAACGTCTTAATTTTCACCACAGTATTTTATAATTTAGTGAAAATGATTCTTTTTCTATTACATTGTTTAAATAGAGGTTCCTGACAAAGTAAAAAAATCTTGATGCAATAAACAAATTTATGTGATACTTATAGATAGGGATGATCGAACTTTTGAAAAGTTCAGTTCGGCCAGAACATCCGAACTTCCTGAAAGTTCGGCCCAGATTTCAGAACCCCATTGAAATCAATGGGACCCGAACTTCGGTAATCAAAAAACACAATTTTTAAGCCCTAAAACCCAATAAATGCCCCTAAAAAGTGCCTAGGGTTCTGGGTCATGCCCCATTAACTATTAATCACACAAAAAAAGTTCTTAAAAATTGTCCTTTTTGATAAAAAAGACAATTATTGAAAAAATTAAAAAAAAAAGAGATTATAGATCTGGAGTATGGCTTCTTGCTTTTCACAGCACCTTGCCGGTTTAATAGCAGGCATTTTTTTGGGTTCTTTGCAGTCAGGAAAAACATCTGAACTTGTGTATAGTGGTACTGTGCACAAGTTCAGATGTTTTGCCTGCCTCCAAAAACCCCCAAAAAATGCCTGCAACAACACACCTGGGCGTTTTTTTTTTTTGACGCTAGCGTTTTTTTTTGGGCATTTTTTGGGGTTCTTTTGAGAACTTGTGTATATACACACATACTTATATATATATACACACCTAGCCATATATAGGTGTGATAGTAGCAGAAATTAGTGTAAATGATTTCATTAGCGCAAGCATATATTTCTGCTACTATCACACCTATATATTTCTAAGTGTGTATATACATATAAGTATGTGTGTATATACACCACTATACACAAGTTCAGATGTTTTGCCTGCCTCAAAAGAACCCAAAAAAATGCCCAAAAAAAACGCTAGCGCCAAAAAAAAAAACGCCCAGGTGTGTTGTTGCAGGCATTTTTTGGGGGTTTTTGGAGGCAGGCAAAACATCAGAACTTGTGCACAGTACCAATATACACAAGTACAGATGTTTTTCCTGACTCCAAAGAACCCAAAAAAATGCCTGCTATTAAACCGGCAAGGTGCTGTGAAAAGCGAGAAGCCATACTCCAGATCTATAATTGCACTAATACAAACAATCTTTTTTTTATGGTTCTGGACATGCTACAGAGCTGAAACTTCACAGGTACACCTTTTAGACCCCACAGATACTAAATCCAAAGTCAAAATCAAAAAATCTCTCTCTTTTTTTCAAAATATTTTTCAATAATTGGCTTTTTTTATCAAAAATGACAATTTTTAAGAACTTTTTTGTGTGATTTTGTGTCTGGGGGGACTAAAAGATGTACCTGTGAAGTTTCAGCTCTGTAGCATGTCCAGAACCATAAAAAAAAAGGATTGTTTGTATTAGTGCAATTATAGATCTGGAGTACGGCTTCTCGCTTTTCACAGCACCTTGCCGGTTTAATAGCAGGCATTTTTTTGGGTTCTTTGCAGTCAGGAAAAACATCTGAACTTGTGTATAGTGGTACTGTGCACAAGTTCAGATGTTTTGCCTGCCTCCAAAAACCCCCAAAAAATGCCTGCAACAACACACCTGGGCGTTTTTTTTTTTTGACGCTAGCGTTTTTTTTGGGCATTTTTTGGGGTTCTTTTGAGGCAGGCAAAACATCTGAACTTGTGTATAGTGTTGTATATACACACATACTTATATGTATATACACACCTAGCCATATATAGGTGTGATAGTAGCAGAAATATATTAGTGTAAATGATTTCATTAGCGCAAGCATATATTTCTGCTACTATCACACCTATATATGTCTAGGTGTATATATACAGACATGGTTGTGTATATATACCCCCTATACACATGTTCAGATGTCATGTCTGACTCCAAACATGTCCTCAAAAAAGCACTGGCAACCCCTGCAGCATAAAGAATGCTGACAGGTGAGAAGCCATATTCCAGTTCCGAAGCAACTCAGAGAAATGATCATTTCTCTATAGCGGTCACCCTGCTTTGGAAGGGTTTTGTCACCCTTCCATAGCAGTCAGTGTCAGTTAATCCTACACTACACTACGGTCCCCTTACACTTAACACTTTCCCTACAGAAACTGAATAAATTAAAGCTAACTAAAGTGTAAAAGAGCACTCTAACTACACTAGATATACCTTTCCTCACACTAATAAATGCTAAATGACACTTTGTAACACTTTGTAGCAGAAGTAACAGAACAGCATTCCACTCTCTTCCATGTCCCGTATAAGAATGCTAGGAATTTGGCGGGGGCTATCTTATATACTGGGGGGCGTATTCACTAATGATTGGACTATGGACCCCCTAGTCACTCCAATCACATTCCTAGCATTCTCCTGCCCCCTCAATTGGCTTTTGCTAATGGTTCTGGTCCAATCACAGGCTTTTAAAGCCCGTTTCCTGTCCCATTGCATTTTGGTCGGTTCTGGTTGCCGAATTCCGAACATTTTGGGCAAAAAGTTCTAAATTCGGCCGAACCTCGAACACCCAATGTTCGGGCCAAACCGATGGTCGACCCGAATCGTTCGATCATCCCTACTTATAGACATTCAAAACCTGAAAACGGGTCGGTTCTGACCCTAACACAAGTGGAGGGTTAAGGCTTCATTCGCACTATGCTACTATGAAAACGTGGGCAGAATCACATGTTCCACCCGCATTTTCAGAAACACTGCAAATCGTTTTACACACTTAGTACCATTATATCTCAATGGCACCCCAAACATGGAGCAGTTCTGCTATGTTTGTTGAACTACAAAACATGTAAAAACCACGGCAAAATGTGCCTTGCCAGATACACCTGGCTTTTTGCCAAAATTTGGCACATGAGCTTTTTGGCGCTTTCAGCTTAATGGGCTATCCACACAAATGCACAAAAATCCAGCAAGAATGCACGTTCCCACTATGCAAAGTCTAAATGGGGCCTAATTGAATGACTTGTATCTTGTTTTAAACCCACAAACCCACTTAATTTAGACATTTAGTCATTAAACTAATGGGTGTGCTTTGCTAGGGCTAATTACAAGTTGATTGCAGTACACAGTTCTTCTGTGATTGTTCCATGAAAAATATGGCAAATAAAAATTGTTTAAATATTAGATGAGTTATTTTTGCAAAAATGCATTTTGTTGCACATCAGAATTAAAAAGATATGCTGCAGATTGTATTGCAGACAACATGTAGTGCTTGTGGATGAGTCCTGGGGGAAAAAAAGCAAGAGCTGATTGATTTCTGTCTGAGCAATTTGAAGCAATGATTTCACTTGAATCATGTAAAGCATTTCCAGCAGCACTAGGAAAAAATATGTGACTTGAACTGTCAGACATTTCCACAAAGTAAGCAAACAATTATTCATTTAACCTCTCTGCACCAATAACTGTTACAGCATCAAAGTAAAGGAGAACCCTGGTTTCAACAAAAGCTTTAGCTATATAGAGTTGACCCCTACAGTAAATATGTATTCTTTAAATTAAAATAATTGATCTAATAACAACAACATACCAAGACACCAAAACAAAAAAATGTTAAGCGGATTATTTCTCCAACATTTGCCAAAAATTAAATATCAGTTTTGGCTTGACAACCCCATTTAAAACCATAAGCAATCAGTGGTGCTCCTACTGAGTATGTGACCTACTGACACTAATCTTCTGACTTATGTTCCTGGTTCACATTTTCTTAGCTGTTACATACTGAGAACAAATGGTAACATTTTGGTTATTTTGGTTACCATTCGGGGACCCCATAAACAATTTGGGATTTTTTTTATCTGGAGTAAAACTGAATATTGTCCACATTTTCAGAGTTTTTCTTTTTTACTTGCTGTGATTTTATGTTATTTTTTTTTTTTTTTTTACAGCTTTGTTAAGACAAAATCTATATTTAAATGCTTTATACCCAGTTACTTATTTTCCCTTTAATGTTTGTAGTTATTATTCTATTAATCTATACAAAGATGGCAAACACCACAATTTATAACTAGCTTTAAAACCAAGGAGCACATAAAAGGGCTTTTGCACAGCACAAACAAAAGTTTTCCCAATGTACTTACTAGCTACCCTGTAAAAAGACAAAAAAAAAAGAAAATAAAACAGAAGAAAAATTAAATGACACTGTCAAACAATTTTCATTAAAACAGAGGTTTAAGTAGGACAAATGTTACATATATTTGGAAACTACACTGTCCTATCTCTAATATTTAAGATGCTCCAAGTTAAATCATATCATATCAGTATTTAGCAAAGGATACATTAAGGGCAGTTATGTCTGGAGGCAGCCCATTCTTCCTTAAAGGCACAGGGACATAGTAGAAGTCCAGCAAGAGCACAATGGCAGCTAAAGGCGTTCAATGTGTCCCCTCTCCAAATCCAGAGAGCTAAGCAGAGATATCAACCACTCCAATTTAAAAATAGCTTGAAAAGTAAGATGCACATGGAAGAGTTTTTCACAGCACAAAAAAAACTAAAGTTTTCCCAGTACACTTGCCAGCTAGCCCACAAAAAAATCCCCAAAAAACATAATGACACTATCTAACAATTTGCGTTAAAATAGAGGTTTTGCACAACATTACTCTTCCAAGGGAAACAATTCATTTCTACTGTATAAAAAAAATGTGTAGTGCCCAAAAAAAAGCACTATTAAAAGTATAGTGCAAGTAAAGAAAAAAACTTAATATAATAGAAGTCCTTTGTGATACAAAGCAAAAACAATTGAAAACAGTCCAGTAAAACAATGTACAGTATACCAACTGAAGTGAACAAGTGGTTTAAAATCGAGTGCTCAGAAGGCAGCCACCGTGTCCCAGTGAAGTGGACACTGACCAGAGATGATGGCTGCTATTACAGCCAAAATATAATCTTTTTTTTTTTTTGCATTTATCTCATTGGACTTTCTAATGAGTCTTCATTGTTTCACTGAACTGTTGTCAATTGTTTTTGCTTTGAAGGATTTCTATTATATTACGTTTTTTTTTTCACTTGCACTATACTTTTAACAGAGGTTTTTTTTTTTTTTTTTATATTTTTGTTTATATATTGCTAGAAGTTGTCTATACCTCTTGTTTGTGACAGCGGCCATTTTCTCCACAGTGCAGAAACATTTTGGTGTGTTTGTATTTCTGTTATTAATTTCTACTATGTTCACCAGGTCAAGTGTGACAGATGCTTGTGTAATGATGCATGCAAGGTGAATACTGCTTAGATTTGTTTTTTTTTTTTTATGCTTCATGGATAAAAACTGATAAAAGGCCGCCCACCTACCAGAAGATAACAGCTCAACAGCAGGCTAGCACCAAGATAACAGCCCACTGCCGCATTGATTCTGACTTGTATAGCATTTAGCACATAACAAGTGTTTAAAGAAGCAACCCTAAAAGGTTCTCCTCCTGAAAACAACAGCCAGGGGACGGAAGTAAATGGGCTCTTCTGCACCACCAGTGCCCCATTGGATAATGTAAGGATTGGTAAATATGCAGTATTTATGTAACTATGTAATATATAATTTCTTCTCATTGGGAATAAGAATATAAAAGATCTTATTTAGGTTTTTAAAGTGATGTTAAACTTTAACACCAAAAACAAACATGTTATACTAACCTACTCTGTTCAGTGGTTTTGCACAGAGCAGCTCCAATCCTCTTCTTTTCAGGTCCCCTGCTGGCACTGCTGGTTCCTCCCCCTCAAGCAGTGCTCCCAGTGCACCGCTGCATGCTCACCCTCTAGTTGCTGCTCTATGCGTTAATAAGACACTTAGCCCCACGCCTCCCGCTCTCTCCTCATGGCTCACTTGCTGTGATTGACAGGAGTGGGAGCCAATGGGCTCCCGCTGCTGTCTCAGCCGATGAGGAGGGAGAGTCCACATACAGCGAAGGCTATTGTGAACATTGCTGGATTGGAGGGGGCTCAGGTAAGGATTTGGGGGTGGGTTGGGGGGAGCAGCTGTACACAGAATGTGTTTTACCTTCATGCATAAAAATGCATGAAGGTAAAAAACCTTCAGCCTTTAGAACCAGTCCATTATCATTATTGTCTTGCAACCAAATATTTTTCTGGAAATATAAAGCAAGGTCGCAGGTGTGAAGCAATGTTTTGCCTATACTTTATGTGAAAGGTATCTCTCAAATGTCAAATACAGTATAAAGTCTGGATTTTGTTACCAAGAACAGGAGTAGAAGAGTAGAAGAATTTGCAGGTAAACAGGAGGGAATCTATTCTCTACTAAAGTTTATCATGTCAGTATATATATTGTCTATTGATCTGCAGTCTTATTGCTGCAGAATCAGAATATTCACCGCCAGCCAACAGAGCACAGCACAGTGTGTTCTGCTACAATATGAGTTCAAGAAGACTTATTGGTTGTTCTCATCTTTGTCTTATTTCAGGTGATGTGCAGAGTTTTTACAAACGACAGCTGTCTAATCTGTTATAAAAGAAAAAAATTTCCAGTACTTAAATCTGGGCTTTTATGAGATTTTAAAACAAAGAAAAACTGACATTCAAATTGTTGTCACATAACAGTACACATATACTAACTTGACTTAAAAGGCAATTGTTTGTTAAACAATACATTAACCATATAGCAAAATGATGGCTGCAAAGTGGTTACGTTAACCTGACTGGGCTTTGTATGACGTCCAGCAGGATGCGCCGCTAATGCGATTTTTTTTGTTACCTTTACACATTACTGTTAACAAAACGCCCCCCCCCCCCCTATGTTTTCTGCACAGGGGCCCAAAGTCCTTATTAATCTGGGGTGATGGCAATGGGTGTGCAGCTAATCACTCACACTATAACCCCCCCCCCCCCCCCACGTACAATGGGCAGAATTCAGCTCAGCAGAGCCAGATTACCCAGGGCTACTAATTAGCCCCACTCTCACTGGTCTCCATCCTCTTCCCACCACACACAGGTTCCTTCTTCCATCAAAAGAATACTTTAAGAAAGATGAATTCTTAAACAAAACAAAGTGAACTTCACATAATCCAACATCAAACAAAAGTAGCTGTTTCTTCACTGTGATACACACTGAATTTCTCAAAATAATACAATTCCAAACAATGAAAGGTAATGTTCACATAGCAAGTTTCTTCCAACAATCCTTCGCCCTATGAAGGTATTCCTGTCTAATATTCAATGGGGAGCAGTCCCAATGTTCCCCGAAGGGTAACGCACAGACCAGCACTATAACAATTCACATGGTGGTTAAAAGGTGTGTGCTCTATATGAGAAGAAATCCTGCTTAGCTTCTCCTGTTGTCCCAACTGAACAAAGGCTCCATCAGTGCTTAAAGGTTAAGTTCACCTTTCCAGAAAACAGTACACACAGTCAGGGCCCTAGTAGATATTAAAAAATTGCACAGCTTTGTAAAATGTTAATTAACTTTGTCATACCTGTAGGCCATTTGGAACTCCACCCAGGAGCCTGGCAAAAAAAAAAATCTAATTTAGCAATCCCACATCCTACCTTGTTGTTAGGATATGAAAACCATTTGTACAAGCCAACTTTTTTTGAAAGAAAGCAACAAGGCAGGACACAGGAGTTGCTCATTAGGGAATTTTTGCCCACACTTCCTGAGAGGCCCAAATGTCCTTTAGGTATGATAATAAAATTAAAACAGAACTAAAGACAAAACTTTTTTTTATTTTGGAAAGATCAAGTCGGGGAAGGGGGGGGTTATAGGATTACAACCGGTGACAGGTTTATTTTTTGCCATCTGCATCTTGCCGGGGAGATTTCCCTTCACTTCCTGGGATAATGGCATGCAGCAGGGGTGAACCATGTGAACTGGGGCTACATGCGTGAGGTACTTATCAAGTTTGGATTTTCAGGTTCGATTTTATCTGCCATAATGGCCTTATATTCCTCACCGTCAGCCAAAGTCCTTTCATCTGGTCTCCTATCTAAATAATTTTTGACAACCAATGGTACAAGGCAGGGTTGTCCCCTCTCACCTCTAATTTTTAACCTTGTAATTGAACCCTTGACCGAATCTGTCCGCAAACATCCACACATTTCAGGATTTAAGTTTCAACACGTATACCATTCGATTAACCTCTTCGCAGATGATGTCATCTTAAGTTTTACAAACCCTATCATATCCCTTCCAAATGCCCACCAATTACACCTTCAGTACAGTGTCCTACTACAAGGAAAATGTTTCCAAATCTCTAATCCTGGACATGGGTTTACACCAAGCTACATGTGCCCATCTTGTTAAATCACTCCCATATTCTTGGACGAACCATAGTATCCCATATTTAGGCATCACCTTAACTTTCCCGACATCTAATCTAGCATCCTCTAACTTGAAGCCCCTCATTGCCTCTATATTGGAAGACACACATACATTTTCACAAAGTAGAGTTGTCCTGGGCTAGCAAAATTGCCGCCTTCAAGATGATGTGCTTCGGTCAAAATGTAACAAAATGGACACTGCCACTGCTAATACAGTGCTGAAATCATATAATGAATGATAATAGCATCTCTTTCTAGGCAATGAACTCAATTCAGATCCTCCCATTTCTCAACTTTCCTTCATTTGTAATGATATCTATTACACTTATAAAAATCAGGTAGGCAAATTACCCAATTTTCCTCACTATAGAACAATGAGTAACGTTAGCTATAATGTTTATACAGGATTCTACACAAATGCACTGTTATTTAATTATGGGTTTTAAACTATAATGCTAATGACCTATCCAGCCTGACATAATTTTTTATTTGAAGTAGGAATATTGTTGATTATACCCACACCTCTAAACTAACCAGGTAACATTGCTGATTTAGTTGGCATGTGTGTGATTAGCTTATTAATATCCAATTCTGAAGACTCCCCAATTACATGGGCAACATTTAGACAAAAGATGATACTCTCTTCATATGTCTTGTTTGGCTAAATAAAGGGCAATCCAATGTTTGCTAGACAAATCACAAGAGGCATAAATAAACATTCGCAAATATTGTCTCAGTTTGTGGGTAACATATAGTTGCCATCATCCCATAAATCATTTGGAAATCAACATTGTTTTTCTCCTCTTAAGCGGGATTTTTAAGGCAATCATTCGAAAAAAGCAACAAATATGATAAAATTTAAATATTTATTGAAAAAGTTAAAAAAGAAAATTAATCCATGGCTCATATAGCCACATCAACCACTAATAACCATATTATTGGTAAATCATGACAATAATACTTGATCAGAGACAAATTGATAAAAGAGAGAAAAAGGAGGGAATACAATACTCCTCCCTAGAGGGAAAGGACCTCTTGGGGAGGAGAGAAATCCGAACGCGTTTCAAATAACTTGAGAACTTGTAGTTTGAATCTTCTTCAGGGATATATATATATTGCAGTCCGTTCTCACATTCTTTATCTTGATTCGTTAATATAAATAAGATAGATAGACAGATCCATCCATATTTCCTTCCCAGTAAGTGCTTGCGAACCTCACATCCATATAAAAAAATATGTGGAGAGGGAATGAAGAAAACCAATCCCCAAAAGAGATGAGAGAGCCTTTTGTCCCAGTAGGGCCAGGGGGTATGGAACTAAAATTGCCCCATATAGTGCGGTGCAAGAATCAAATATCATGAATTGCTTAGAATCCATACAGATCCATAGAGTAGAAAAAATCACATCCTAAAGGTTGTTCTCCGCGATTCTTTTCACAGCTGAGGTCTGGTAATCAACATCCTTCCATTGCGGAAGGTAGAGGAAATGGGGAAATAAAGTGATTGGGCAAGTTGGAAACCTTAAAAAACAAACATTTTTATCAGTACTGTCTGCTGTCTGCTGCACAGTACGAATGAGCTTCAAGTTTGGGTTGGGCATGGGTTTAAGGTGAATCCAAGCTGTTCACAGTTTGAGGTTTCGGTGACCTAATACTGTGATACAACCCTGATAGACTGAAATGATAATGCACTGCGAGGCCCTTTGAATTTTGGTAATAATAGGGTTTTGTTACGTGTTAGCTCCCTCACTATAATGGGAGAAGGAGAGTATAGAGCAGCAATAATGTCAGTATATTGAGAGCTGTTGTAGGGAAAGGATAGAGAAGACTGACAAACTGAAGGAGAGCTTTAGGGTCCATTAAGAAACTGAATTTTAAATCTAATTGCCAGGTCTTTGGGCAATCAACCCCTCCTATGCCTTTATCTTATTATTGGGGACTTTTAAAAAAAAAATGTTTGGGGTAATTTGAGGTCAGAGGTCACTTTTACCACGCTGTCCTATACAAAATAATTTTTTTTTTTGTTTTTTTTTTGCTGAAAGGCTTTACTTAAAAACGCATTTGTTTTAGGGTTCAGTATTTGGGGGGTATTTAATTTAGGAGTATATTGGATTTTTATTTAATGTCAATAGGGCCTTTTTTTTTAGGGTAAACTGCTTTTTCCTGGAAAGTTTCCCTTTAACAAACAGAAATGAAGGGTTTGTGTAAGGAGTGGTATTATTTTTTTTGTTTCATTTGAGAGTTTCTATAATTTTATTTAAAATAAAAAATAAATAAATAAATACATAAACAACAGACATTTTCATATAGCTCAAAGGGCAAAACTGAAAAAACACAAATACAAAAAAAGTGCAGGAATCTAACCAGACCATGATATAGGCATGCTGCCTGGACGGCCAAGAAAGGCAGAACAGTAAGTGTGTGTCCTCTTCTTCCTGCACTTTATCAGGCCACAGTGGGTGGGTGGTGGTTATTTGCAAGGGAGGGCAAAATAAGCCCAGTAAGGCACATCATCTCAATGTTTAGAAGTCAAGGGCCCTTCCCCATGATCTGTCCCCCAAAAAAGGATATGGGGGTGTTTGGTGTACTTAAGTAAATTGGGAAGCCCCTCCCTCCCTCTTCCACTGCTCCAAAAAAAAAAAAATACTCATGCTGTTAGAGGATTCTTGTTTATTGGGGAAACTACAAAGAAGACATAGCAAGATGGTTTAACCATAAAGTCACATGTATGCCTGACCATTAATTTATGCGTATAACCAGTTTTAGACTTAATATAAGAAAATTATATTTAAATGTGCATAATCTATGTAGTATGAAAATGTCACCTTGGGCAAAATGCCATTATTAGTAGACCATGTAAATGTGTAATGCAACAATTTAATTTTCTAGATATAGATCCAGCATGAATACTGTTCAAAATCATTCAATAAATTAACAACATTGGTAGAAAGTTTTGGAGTTGGAATAGGAGAATTTATTTGTAAATATTGTGGCATTCCACAGATATAAGGAGGGTCTAGATCTCCCCAAACCCTTGGTTTTCTATTTATTGAAACAATTGCAACATCTAACAGAATAATATTTTCTACCACTTTTATACTAGCCTATTAGTAATGTTGCAATCATTTTGAAGCGGTGAAAGTTGTTTTTTTTTTTTTTTAACTTTTTTTTGCCATAATCGTAACTTTTCAGTAAACACTAGACCTCGTGCAACTTGGATTCTGTGCCTCTCCACTGTTCCTCCAGACTCTAGAACCTTGATTTCCAAATGAAATGCAAGCTTTTCCACAGTCCATGATGATTTGGGGAGCCATGCCATCTGATGGTGTTGGTCCACTATATTTTATCAAATCCCAATTCAGTGCAGCCATCCACCAGGAAATTCTTCAGTACTTTATGCTTCTCTCTGCTGACCAGCTTTATGAAGATGATGATTTCATTTTCTAGCAGGACTTGGCACCTGTCCACACTGTCAAAAGTACCAATACCTGGTTTAATGATCATGGTATAACTCTGCTTGATTGGCCAGCAAACTCACCTGACCTAAACCCCTATAGAGAATCTGTAGAATATTGTCATGAGGAAGATGAGAGACACCAGACCCAGAAATGCAGATGAGCTGAAAGTCACTACCAAAGCAACCTGGGCTTCCATAACACCTCATCAGTACCACAAACTGATTGCCTTAATGCCACGTCTCATTGATGCAGTAATTAATGCAAAAGGAGCCCTGACCAAATATTAAGTGCATACTATACTGTACATGAACACACTTTTCAGTAAGCCAACATTTCTGTATTAAGAATCCTTTTTTTTTATTGGTCTTATGTAATATTCTTATTTTCTGAGATGCTGAATTTTGGGTTTTCACTAGCTGTAAGCCATAATCATCAAAATTAAAAGAAAGAAATGCTTAAAATATATCACTCTGTGTGTAACACATCTATATAAAATATATGAGTTTCACTTTTTGAATTGAATTACTGAAATAAAATAACTTTGATGATATTCTAATTTTATGAGATGCCACTGTGTGTGTATATATATATATATATATATATATATATATATATATATATATATATATATATATACTGTATATATACAGTATCTCACAAAAGTGAGTACACCCCTCACATTTTTGTAAATATTTTGTTATATCTTTCATGTGACAACACTGAAGAAATTACACTTTGCTACAATGTAAAGTAGTGAGTGTACAGCTTGTATAACAGTGTGAATTTGCTGTCCCCTCAAAATAACTCAATACACAGCCATTAATGTCTAAACCACTGGCAACAAAAGTGAGTACACTTCTAAGTAAAAAAGTCCAAATTGGGCCCAATTAGCCATTTTCTCTCCCCGGTGTCATGTGACTCGTTGGTGTTACAAGGTTTCAGGTGTGGATTAGGAGCAGGTGTGTTAAATTTGGTGTTATTGCTCTCACTCTCTCATACTGGTCACTTGAAGTTCAACATGGCACCTCATGTCAAAGAACTCTCTGAGGATCTAAAAAAAAAGAATCGTTCCTCTACATAAAGATTGCCTAGGCTATAAGAAGATTGCCAAGACCCTGAAACTGAGCTGCAGCATGGTGGTCAAGACCATATAGCGGTCAGGACAGGACAGGTTCCACTCAGAACAGGCGTCGCCATGGTCAACCAAAGGAATTGAGTGCACGTGCTTAGCATCATGTTCAGAGGTTGCCTTTGGAAAATAGATGTATGAGTGCTGCCATAATTGCTGCAGAAGTTGAAAGGGTGGGGGGTCAGCCTGTCAGTGCTCAGACCATACACCGCACACAGCATCAATTTGGTTTGCATGGCTGTCATCCCAGAAGGAAGCCTCTTCTAAAGATGATGCACAAGAAAGCCCGCAAACAGTTTGCTGAAGACAAGAAGACTAAGGACATGGATTTCTGGAACCATTTCCTGTGGTCTGATGTGACCAAGATTAACTTATTTGGTTCAGACGGTGTCAAGAGTGTGTGGTGGCAACCAGGTGAGGAGTACAAAGACAAGTGTGTCTTGCCTACAGTCAAGCATGATGGTGGGAATGTCATGGTCTGGGGCTGCATGAGTGCTGCCGGCACTAGGGAGCTACAGTTCATTGAGGGAACCGTGAATGCCAACATGTACTGTGACATACTGAAGCAGTGCATGATTCCCTCCCTTCGGAGACTGGGCCGCAGAGCAGTATTCCAACATGATAACAACCCCAAACACATTTCCAAGACGACCATTGCCTTGCTAAAGAAGCCGAGGGTAAAGGTGATGGCCAAGCATGTCTCCAGACCTAAACCCTATTGAGCATCTGTGGGGCAGCCTCAAATGGAAGGCTGAGGAGTGCAAGGTCTTTAACATCCCCCAGCTCCGTGATGTCATCATGGAGGAGTGGAAGAGGACTCCAGTGGTAACCTGGGAAGCTCTGGTGAACTCCATGCCCAAGAGGGTTAAGGCAGTGCTGGAAAATAATGATGGACACACAAAATATTGACACTTTGGGCCCAATTTGGACATTTCCACTTAGGGGTGTACTCACTTTTGTCACCAGAGGTTTAGACATTAATGGCTGTGTGTTGGGTTATTTTGAGGGGACAGCAAATTCACACTGTTATACAAGCTGTACAGTCACTACTTTCCATTGTAGCAAATTGTAATTTCTTCAGTGTTGTCCCATGAAATGATATGATAAAATATTTACAAAAATGTGAGGGGCGTTGTTGCGCCTAATGCCCTTAGTAGTGTCAGTAAAAGAATTGTGTTTTAAAGAGCAAACAAAGTTTAAAATCTTGCTCCTTAGTTTCCTTGGTAAATAATAGGTGGGTCATATAAAATCATCAATATCATAAAATCAAACACTAGTTCCTAGGTAATCTATAATACAGTGAGCATGAATGTGAAACACAAATACGTACTGAAAAAAAAATTGCAACTGAATGTCGTGATCGCAAAATCACAATATTGCAATATAATCGCATAAACAAAGAAAATCCTTAAAAATGCAACATGTATATGCAATTTATAAGCAAATCCATATTATTACCAAGAACAAGTGCAACCAAAGGCTGAAACATTCCTCTTTAGTGTCCATTATAAATTGTATTGGTAAATACACAAATATAAATCAATATCATAAATTCAAACCCTGGTCCCTAGGTATGCTATAAAACAGAACAAATAATGTGAAACACAATGTGTAATGTGAAAAAATGCAAAATCACAATATTGCAGTATAATCGCATAAACTGAAAAAAATATGTATACACAATTCATTAGTGAGTCGATAATAATCCATAATCAGAAAAGTGCTGGTGCATCAGTATATATATATATATATATATATATATATATATATATATATATATATATATAAATGTAATAGACCTCCTATGATCTGAGCTCTCTATAAACAAACAAGAAGAATTTGATTTGCAATGAGGTAGGGAACATTTAGAAAAGGTTAACTGAGCCTAAGCAGTGCCTGCAAATGTTCCTCTTAAAAAAATAGCAGTAAAACTCCTGTGCCTACAGCCTCATAGTTGTTCATATGTAATGTGAGATATATGTAGTAATGTCACTACTGTGCTGCTCGTTTATTTTCTTGCTGGACACTTTGACATGAGGAAGCAAACCCCCTGCCAAGATGGCCACCTCCACAGAAAAACACAGTGCAGAATAAGGCTACTGTCACTGACAGACTCTGAGACCAGCAGCTATAGCAGTAGAGTGACTCCCATCAACCAGCAGGATCTGTTCACAAGCAGGTCCACCTGGCGGATGGAACAGGCTCACCTGAGGTGCAGGGTCTAAGTACTAACCGATATTCACAAGAGCTCCTGATGGTAGAGACAGGTTTTTCTGCCTGTTTATACCAGGTCACAGTCCTCAGGATTGCCCCACCAGGAGGTGAGCAAGCCAAGGCCCAGTAGCAGATGTGGCAGGTAGGGGTCAAGCAAAAGCATAGTAAGTGAATGAACCAAGGGTCAGTAACAAGTGGCTGCAGATTGGAGATCAAGCAGACGCATATGGATGACAGCAGGTGTGACAAGAGTGAGATATTGGCTGGAGAGAGCACAATAATTTGGCAAACACAAAATGCAAAGGCATGGCTTAAATAGGAAGTTTATGGGAAGAGCAAAGGGTTCAAGGTTCCAGAGAAACAAACAAGGTTGTCTAAGTAATCAGGCAGGGAGCTGTCCAGCATCTCATGTATCTCAGCAAGAAGAGTTAGGGGGGAAAAGGAGGGGGTGGGGAAATATTGGCTAAGGATCTCAGCTCAACCAACATTCATCATAAAGTAGTAGGCTCACCACCGGTTGTTTGGGGGATCCCAGACAAAGTAATTTAAAACCTATTAGGCTGGAAGTCACATGGACTAGTAAGTTGTGGAACCAGAATAGAAAAAAACAAAACACGGAGGCATATTGCTAAGTGTGTGTCTATTAATCAGTCCAGGGCTATAACAGCCTTACAACAGACACCAGCAAGTGTTAAAACAAAAATGTTATATACCTGTATGCTGTTAACCACTTAAGCCCAGGAAGATTTTACCCTCTTCCTGACAAGACCCCTTTTTTCAACTTGGCACTTCGTGACTTTAACTGACAATTGCGCGGTCATGCAATGCTGTACCCAAACGAAATTTACGTCCTTTTTTTTCCCACAAATAGAACTTTCTTTTGGTGGTATTTGATCACCTCTGCCCTTTTTATTTTTTGCGATATTAATAAAAAAAGAGCGAAGATTTTGCAAAAAAAATTACATTTTCAACTTTGTCTTTTAAAAATATCCAATATACTCAATTTATGTCATTTTTTTGGCCAAAATATATTTAGCTACATATCTTTGACAAAAAAAAAATTCAATGAGCGTATTTTTATTGGTTTGCGCAAAAGTTATAGCGTCTACAAACTATGGTGTAAATACTGAAATTTACGCAGCTTTCATTTCTGACTGCCTATCTCATTTCATGAAGTGCTAAAATAGCAGGGCAGTACAACCCCCCCCCCCCAAACTACCACTTTTTGGAAAGTAGACATTGTAAGGAATGTTCTGAGAGGCATGTTGAGCTCATTAATTATTTCATTTTTTTTGTCACAGGTGTTTGAAAAATGACTAAAAAAAAAAAATTTTTTTTACACAAAGTTGTCATTGAAATGATATATTGCTCACACGTGCCATGGGTATATGTGTAATTACAACCCAAAATATATTCTGCTGCTTCTCCTGAGTACAGGGATACCACATATGTGAGACTTTTTGGGAGCCTAGCAGTGTACGGGAGCCCGAAAACAAATCACCACCATCAGAATTTCAAAGGGCGTACATTTTTCATTGCATTTTCTCACTACCTATAACGGTTTAGAAGGCCCTGAAATGTCAAGATACCACAAAACCCCCCCAAATGACCCCATTTTGGAAAGTAGACACCCCAAGCTGTTTGCTGAGAGGCATGGTGAGTCCATGGAATATTTTATATTTTGCCACAAGTTTTGGGAAAATTACAATTTTTTATTTTATTTTATTTTTTTACACAACGTTGTCACTAAAAGATAAATTTCTCACACATGACATGGGTATATGTGAAATGACACCCCAAACTACATTCTGCCACTTCTCCTGAGTATGGGGATGCCCAATGTGTGAGACTTTTTGGGAGCCTAGCTGTGTACGGGACCCCGAAAATCAATCACCATCTTCAGGTTTTCTAATGGCGTAAATTTTTGATTTTACTCCTCACTTCCCATCACAGTTTCGGAGGCCCTGAAATTTCAAGATAGCACAAAATCCCCCAAATGACCCAATTTTGGAAAGTAGACACCCCAAGCCATTTGCTGAGAGGCATGGGGAGTCCATGGAATATTTTATATTTTTCCACAAGTTTCGGGAAAATTACATTTTTATTTATTTATTTTTTTAACACAAAGTTGTCACTAAATGATAAATTGCTCACACATGCCATGGGTATATGTGAGATGACACCCCAAAATACATTCTACTGCTTCCCCTGAGTACAGGGATACCCCATGTGTGAGACTTTTTGGGAGCCTAGCTGTGTACAGGATCGCGAACACCAATCAACACTCTCAGGTTTTCTAATGGCGTAAATTGTGCTTGTCACCTCTGCACTACCTGTCACAGTTTCGGAGGCCCTAAAATTCCAAGATAGCACAACCCCCCCCCCCCCCCAAATGACCCAATTTTGGAAAGTAGACACCCCAAGATATTTGCTGAGAGGCATTGTGAGTGAATGGAATATTTTATATTTTGCCACAAGTTCCGGGAAATATATATATATATATATATATTATTTTACACAAAGTTGTCAGTAAATGATATATTTCTCACACATGCCATGGGTATATGTGAAATGACACCCCAAAATACATTCTGCTCCTTCTCCTGAGTACAGGGATACCCCATGTGTGAGACTTTTTTGCAGTCTAGCCGAGTACAGGACCCCGAAAACCAATCTCCACTTTCAGGCTTTCCAAGGGCGTAAATTGTTGATTTCACTCCTGACTACCTATCACAGTTTCGGAGGCCATGAAATGCCAAGACAGCACAACCCCCCCCCCCCAAATGACCCCTTTTCGGAAAGTAGACACCCTAAGCTATTTGCAGAGAGGCATGTTGAGTGTTTTGCAGATCTCACTTTTTGTCACAAAGTTTTGGAAATTGAAAAAAGAGGAAAAAAAAGGCATTTTCCTGTTTTTCCTTCATCCTCCAAAAAAAAAATGAGAGCTGCAAAATACTCACCATGCCTCTCAGCAAATAGATTGGAGTGTCTAATTTGCAAAATGGGGTAATTTGGGGGGGTTTTGTGCATTCTTGGCATTTCATGGACTTCAAAATTGTGATCGGTAGTAAGGAGTGAGATCAACAATTTACGCCCTTAGAAAGCCAGAAGGTGCGGATTGGTTTTCCGGGACCTGTACGCGGCTAGACTGCCAAAAAGTCTCACACATGGGGTATCCCTGTACTCAGGGGAAGCAGCAGAATGTATTTTAGGGGTGTCATTTCACATATACCCATGGCATGTGTGAGCATTCTATCATTTACTGACAACTTTGTGTAAAAAACAAAAAAATAAATAAATAATTTTCCAGAAACTTGTGGCAAAATATAAACTATTCCATGGACTCACCATGCCTCTCAGCTAATAGCTTGGAGTATCTACTTTGCAAAATGGGGTCATTTGGGGGGGTTTTGTGCTATCTTGAAATTTCAGGGCCTCTGAAACTGTGACAGGTAGCGCAGTGGTAAAATCAGCAATTTACGCCATTAGAAAACCTGAAGATGGGGATTGGTTTTCGGGGTCGCGTACACAGCTAGGCTCCCAAAAAGTCTCACACATGTGGTATCCCTGTACCCAGGAGAAGCCGCAGAATGTATTTTGGGGTGTCATTTCACATATACCCATGGCATGTGTGAGCAATATATCATTTGGTGACAACTTTGTGTAAAAAAACAACAACAAAAAAAAGAAATAATAATTTTGCCGACACTTGTGGCAAAATTTAAAATATTCCATGGACTCACCATGCCTCTCAGCAAATAGCTTGGAGTGTCTACTTTGCAAAATGGGGTCATTTGGAAGGGGAAGTTGGGCAGGCATGCCTCCTGGGTACAGGTAGGCAAGGATGATCGCTTCCTGGAATTCCTGGAAGGATCCAGTTCGTCCTGACGCCCTGTATAGGACAAAGGCGTTCAGCATAGCCAATTGGTATAAATAAACAGACACTTTTTTGTACCAGCGTCTGGCTTTACGGGCAACTAAATACGGCACCAAAAGCTGGTTGTTAAGGTCCACCCCTCCCATATTAAGGTTATATTCCTGGACACAGAGGGGTTTCTCCATAACGCCAGTTGCCGTAGGAATTTGGATCGTCGTGTCTGCGTGAAGGGAGGACAGAACATAAACATGCCTTGTATCCCTCCACTTCACTGCAAGCAATTTGTCAGTTTTCAAGCAGGCTCTCGCCCCCCGACTAAGACGGGAATTTACAAGCCGTTGGGGGAAGCCCCAGCGATTAGGTCGCACGGTGCCACATGCGCCAATTTGTAATTCAGAAAGATGACTAAATAGTGGCACGCTTGTGTAAAAGTTGTCCACGTACAAATGGTACCCCTTTCCGGATAAGGGTGACACCTAGTCCCAAACTATCTTGCCGCTGCTCCCTATGTAGTCTGGGCAGTTCGGGGGCTCCACAGTGCTATCTTTTCCCTCATAGACCCGGAAACGAACTGTATAGCCCGTGGCCCTGTCACACAGTTTATACAGCTTGACCCCGTACTTGGCACACTTGCTGGGGAGGTACTGTTTCATAGCAAGGTGGCCAGTAAATTTAATCAGGGACTTGGCAACGCAGACAACTTGTTCGGGGGTAAACAAGGCTGAAAACCGCTGATTGAAGTGGTCTATGAGGGGCCGAATTTTGTGGAGCCGATCATATGCAGGGTCTCCACGAGGACGACAGATTTCATTGTCGCTGAAATGCATAAATCGCAGAATTTGCTCATATCTCGCCCTGGACATGGAGGCAGAGTACATGCGCATATGGTGAAGTGGGCTAGTGGACCAATATAGCCGCAATTCACTCTGTTTAGTTATGCCCATGTGGAGGGAAAGGCCCAGAAAGATTTTAAAGTCGGAAACCGTTATAGGTTTCCAGCCGCATGGTCTGGCAAGGGGCGAATTTGGGTTGGCGGCGATGAATTGTTGTGCATATAAATTTGATTGATCCACAATAGATCTGTAAAGATCTTCCGTGAAGAACAGCTCAAAAAAGTACAGGGGCGTAAAACCAGCTGTCTCCACGTGGTTCCAGGTTGGGCAGTGAATGGGGGAAGTACTGGCGCTGTAGAATCAGTGGGTTGCCAATTGGGAAATGCCAGCGCATCAGGGACGGCACTATGGGCTCTACGGGCCTGTCTTCGAATACGCAGTGGCTGCGGGCCACTACTCGTGCCAGCCACCGCACCAGCTTCCACTGCACTTATGGGACTCGCCACGTCACCAAGTGATACTGCAGTGCTGGTTGTACTAGGTCCAGGGTGTACTAGGCCGCTGGCGCTTGCCAGGTCGCCAGAAGGATGAGTGGCACTAGTAACCACACTCTGCTCCATACGAGCACCCTGCGATGCCTGCATCTCAACAACTCCAGAATGGGGTCGGGTACACCTGGGTCTAACAGGGAACCATCTGTCGTCAGAGCTTTCTGTCAGGGAGCCGCTGCTGTCATCAGGTTCATATACTGACACTAATTCTGTCAGTGTAGCTTCCCCATCGCTATCATCTGACATGGCCAGTATACTATAAGTCTCTTTACCACTGTACAAACGTTTAGACATTTTGGTAACTAAATTTACCTGTATAGTGGTGTTGACTCACAGGTAATAAAAGCACCCGGTTGTCAAGGACTATTTCAAGCGCTACCAAAAAAACTGCTAATGCTAGCAGGGATCAGGTCTGACTCTGCTAACACAGCGGTTTTGTGTGTTGTGTTTTTTTGGAAGTGACTGTGATCTATTGAAAGGGTTAAACGCAGGCGCTGGCAGGAATCGGTGCTGACCGTGCAAACACCCCGTTTTGGGAACCCTAAACTATGGGGACGCTAGTATAGTTCTGATCAGATCAGATATTGATCTGTTCAAAGACTATACTAGTAATGGAAGTGTATGTGTGCGTATGTGTGTGTGTTTGTGTGTGGTAATCAAGGGGTTATTTCTAACTATGCGCCGGGGATCTGCGCTTTTTTAGGCTGACACTAACACTAGCTAATAGCTAATGTCACCTGTGTCACTAATAATAGTGATCAGAAAAAAAACTGTACACTATAAAAGTGACACTGTGACAGGGCACGGAAGGGGTTAACTGGGGGGATCAGGGGGTTAAATCTTTATTGGGGGGTGGCGGGGACCCTAAACCTCCTTTGGGATAGAAACTAAGTTGCTAGCGCAACCTCAAGTCACAATCACACTAATACAAAATACAGTAAAAACAGTATATTATGTGTGTATTAGTGTGCAATGTGACAGGGGGGAAGGGGTTAACCGGATGTGATCAGGGGGGATCAGGGGGTTAAATCTTTATTGGGAGGGGGTGGCGGGTATCCTAAGGATAAAAGGAACGACCGCAAGCGCTAAACCTGGTCACAAGTCACACTTATATGGGTACATAGAAAATGCTATATACTGTATACAGTGTGTGTTGTGACCTTGGGTGTAGGGGTGATCAGGGGGTTAAATCTTTATTGGGGGGGTGGCGGGGACCCTAAACCTCCTTGTGACAGAAACTAACTTGCTAGCCCTAATTCAGGTCACAAGCACACTAATACAAAATACAGAAAAACAGTATATGACGTTTGTATTAGGGTGTAATGTGACAGGGGGGAAGGGGTTAACTGGGGGTGATCAGGGGGGATCATGGGGTTAAATATTTATTGGGGGGGTGGCGGTATTTTAAGTGAAAAAGGGAGGGCCGCAAGCGCTACACCTGGTCACAAATCACACTTATACGGGTATATAGGAAAATGCTATATACTGTATACAGTGTGTGTTGTGACAGGGGGTGTAGGGGTGATCAGGGGGGATCAGGGGGTTAAATCTTTATTGGGGGGGTGGCAGGGACCCTAAACCTCCTTTGGGACAGAAACGAAGTCGCTAGCGCTAAGTCAAGTCACAATCGCACTAATACAAAATACAAAAACACAGTATATTACGTTTGTATTAGTGTTCAATGTGACAGGGGGGAAGGGGTTAACTGGGGGTGATCAGGGGGGATCAGGGGGGATCAGGGGATTAAATCTTTATTGGGGGGGTGGCGGGTATTTTTAGTGAAAAAGGGGGGGGTCGCAAGCACTACACCTGGTCACAAATCACACTTATACAGGCATATAGGAAAATGCTATATGCTGTATACAGTGGGTGTTGTGACAGGGGGTGTAGGGGTTAACTGGCGGGGGTGATCGGGGGTTAAATGTGCCTATCTAAGTGTACAAGTGTGTGCTTGATGCAGTACTTACAGTTAGATGGGCTCTTTTCTCGCGCTGGATCCAAAAAGGATCATGGGAGGGGAGGGCACATCTTTTCTGAGCCTGAGTTTACATTTCACAGGCTCAGCACAGGATCTGATTGGGCAGAACCGATCTACAAGTCCAGGCCAAAAATGATTGGCCTGGACCTGATGACTGATCAGTTTTGAACCCAATCGAGTCATCGGCGGGACCGCGGGAGCGCGCGCACGCCAGAGCGGTGATGGCTAGTGACGTACCAGTACGTCACTTTGCCTGGCCGGGGCTGACCGCCGCAGTATATGTACTTGCGGCGGTCGGCAAGTGGTTAATAAACAGACCTTGGTCTGGCCAGATGGTAAGGGCAGCTAATGGTGGGGGTATCTGGCATGATAAAAGGCTCACTGGGAGCCTTATATGTGTGTCCCGATCGAGGTGTTGGTGCAATGCCAGCATCAGCGTCACCCAACCCGGCCGGGTGGAACTGCGCATGCCCCGTGACCCCAGGTGCATGTGTGGACAACCAGGGGCTTGTTGCCACCCAGAGAGCAGGGAAGGGAGCATAGAGTAGTCCCAGGAACAGCGCAACCAAGGGAGACCACCCCCTGGTGTTGCCTCCATATACCGCAAGCTTAATGACAGCCACCAGAGCTGGGACTGACAATTGAGCCCCGGCTACCCAGCCGTACATATCCCTTTGAAGCCCAGCATGCAGTCCAGCTCTGGGTACCCAAAAACAGCTAAATAACATACACAAAAAACGAATATATATACTGTACATCAGATGGTATCAAAAACATACAATGGCATAATGTGTAAAAACGCACCTTGTTAAAGACATAAAGAGATGACATTTTTTTTTCACCAATAGAGCAGACATCTACATAGATGTTTCTATATTTTAGGGCCATTAAGGAGCTTCAAGTTAGAGCAGAATTTACATCAAGTTCCACAAGAAAATCATATCAGAAAGTAATAAAAATGACTAAGTCATAAAAAGGACTTACTTGAATGAACTTCATTAATTCCAGGTGGATAGGTGGCATTAGTTGGCTCAATCCAAAGGGTTAATTTTTGTAATATTCTTCTATCTCAGTCTTCTCCCCTAGGATCCTGAGGGATAACCTCCAGGACTGAAAAGGAGACTAGGGAAGTATTGAATTTGTGGTATAAATCAAGATGTCTACTCACCGAAGTAAGCATTTTTCCACTTGTTGAATAGTACACATGATCGTTCAGTCTCTGCCTAAGTTGACAAATAGTCTTCCCAACATAAAAGGCCCACACTTACATAACATTAGATAGACTACACCTTGGGTACTACAGTCTGCCACAAAATTAGGATAAAAATTCTCCCCATTTGGGAGTACAAAACGTGAGCCCGTAACTATCCACGGGCAAATCGTACAGTGTCCACATCTGTATATCACTTTTGTTTTGTCCTGTCGGAGCAGGGACATAGTGAATGCTGGCCAGTCTATCCTGAAGTGATGTGTCATGTCTAAAGATGATTTCAGGGCGGTTGCGGATATACTTTCTGAGAGTAGGATCATCATGCAGAAGGTGCCAATGGTTAGACAAAATATTTCTTAATTGTTGTTGTTAACCTGAAAACTTAGTAATAAATTTAATAGTTGAATTATAGTTTTTCTTATTATTGGATTTGTAAAGGAATTGGATTTGTAAAGGAGTTAGTTGGGGGTTTGTTTGAGGGTTCAGTTTTATGCCTTACGTAAAAGGGATTTGGTATATCCCCTCTGTAACAATCGTTGATGTAACAAGTTAGCCTAGTGTTTAAAATCTTACAAGTATGTGCAATTTCTTCTTTGTCTGATGTACTGGGCATACAGGATACTTAGAATTAGTCCAACTAAAATAATAAATACAAAAAAAAAAAGAATTAGTCCAACTGGATGCGCACTACGTGTGCAGGATTGTGTTTACCGCCGTTTCCTTGTGGTACAAACTTGTGTCCAAACAATTCTCAGAATCTTTAGATATTTGAAGGTCTAAGAATGTAATGGTATTGGGATGACAGTTTATAGTGAATTTTAGGTTAAAGGTGTTAATATTAAGAGTTCTCACAAACGTTTAGAAGAGTTGGCTTGTCCTTGTCCATATGATGAACAATATATGGTCAATATATTGATAGTGATGTATTACCAGATCTTAAAACAGCCCTGAAAACATAAAGAATATAGAGGTATAAGCATGGTAACTACTTTATGTTTCTGCATAACAACAGTACATAAAAACTTAAATAGTAATATAAACAATGGCTGAACAGGTTGTTATACATGTTTATTGTTTATCGATAAATTGGCTACCTTATTGTCATGGTCCTTGTTAGGCTCATTTTTTGGTTGGACATATTAATGTTGTTAAGCTATTTGATTGCTTGACTAAAGATGTTTTAATTGCTCTTGTGTGTCCCACTTCCCACTGCTATAAAAACTTTTAAGTAAATAAATTCTCTTTGGATTGCACTAAAAAGTTATATTCTCAAGGAGCTCTTTTCAAAGTAATTTGCCAATGTGTCCAACAACTTTTTTAATCATAGGTTACAGAAAATAAATTGTGCACACAGACCAAAGTATGCATAAAAATTATTTTATTGTGATATCCATAACATTCCACATTTAGATGCTCAAATGTAAGATGAGCTGTTGAACCTTAAGCTAGATAAAATGTAATGTAGAAAACAAAATATGGCCTGAATATATGACTGAGTTATTCCTAATACTGTGATAAAGCACAGATGTTTCAATTTTAGCTATGTGAATTGTGTTATCTAAAATTGCATTCTGAAATTGAATATATAAGATAGGAAATGTGTTATGTTTAAAACTCACCTCTTAACTCCTAAGGCTGTGATAGTACTGATTTTGCAACACTTAATGTACAACTTCCTAGTAATGCAACTTAAATCTTTCCTGACTGGGGTCCAATTTAACCATTCCATTTCTTTAGGAAATTATAATTGTACAATTTTGTGTATCTGCTTAAAAACTGTGAAACATAATGACTAATGGCTGCATTAGTTATCTTTTTTTCAATTTTTTTTACTTTATATTCACCTGGTGATTTTGTCAGTAACACACTTCCTGTCCAATGCTCACTCACCCATCTATATCAGGACAACAGAAGCAAGATAATACTGGGCCCCACCCCATTCTAATTCTTCTTAACATAGAGGGGAGGTGTTCTGTTATCCTCAGAACAATGTAATTGCAAAAGCTAAGTTTTGTTTTTCATATATTGTATTCTTAGCTTGGATAACTTTATAGTCATTAATTAAAGCACCATGTGTTTCAAAATTTTCAAATTGCCTCTTATTATTTTGTTTCTTGTTGTGTACTTAGTGAATGGTAATAACATAATGGAGACCAGTTATAAATCAGGATGTCCATTGTTCTTCAAAAGATGGCTGTCAACCAAGCAACCGTAAAACATACAAACTATATGAATACTAACTATGCTGAAAACCTATAGTGAGTTTAAAGCATATAGTGAAGTAAGTTTAGTGCACCAGTTTTAGTCATCTACCCCATTGTCTATATGAATAATACATCAATATTATTAACCACTTCCCGCCCGCCCTATAGACGATTGACGGCGGGAAAGTGGTTGCATTATCCTGACAGGACGTAATATGACGGCGGCAGGATAATGCGCTCTGCGCGCCCCCGGGGCGCGCAAAGCAGCGATCGGTGAAGCGGCGTGTCACTCTGACACACCGCATCTCCGATCTCGTTAACGTAGGCTCTTTACCATGTGACCAGCTGTGACCAATCACAGCTGGTCACACAGTACACAGGAAGAGCCGTTGATCGGCTTTCCTTAGTTCGTGTCTGACAGGCACGAGTAGAGGAGTGCCGATCTGCGGCTCTCCTGACGGGAGGGGGGGGTCTGCACTGGTAATCAGATCATTGATTACCAGTGCAGGCCCTCGGGGGGGTGCCACTAGAACCACCAGGGAAGCCCACCCATGACCCCAGGGATGGCCACCAGGGCTCAGGGAGCCCACCAGTGCCCTCCCCAATAGTGCTGCCTGCCAGTGCCCTCCCCATCAGTGCTGCCCACCAGTGCCCATCATTGCCATCTATTAGTGCCGCCCACCAGTGCCCATTATTGCCCACCAGTGCTGCCTATCAGTGCCGCCCATCAGTGCCGCCTATCAGTGCCCATCAATGCCGCCTATCAGTGCCCAGCAGTGCTGCATATTAGTGCCACCCCATCAGTGCCTCCTTATCAGTGCCTGTCAGTGCAGCCTCATCAGTGCAGGAAAAAACGTATCTATTTACAAAATTGTATAACATAAACCAAAAAAATTGTTTTTTTTTTCTTTTAAACTTTTCGGACTTTTTTTTATTTGTTTAGCAAAAAAGAAAAAACCTTGCGGTGATCAAATTCCACCAAAATAAAGCTCTATTTGTGGGGGGAAATGACATAAATTTGGTTTAGGTACAGTGTTGCATGACCGCGCAATTGTCATTCAAAATGCAACAGTGCTAAAAGCTGAAAATTGGCCTGGGCAGGAAGGGGGTGAAAGTGCCCTGTATTGAAGTGGTTAATAATATTTATAAATTACATAGTATTATTTCTCACCTTTCCTATTGAAAATGCTTGCTGCCTACCGTGCTGAATCTATTGTTTCAGTATTCATAGTCACTCACTTGAAACAAGCATACATATCTGACATTCTGAATCTGAATTCTCCAATCTGCATGCTATGTCTGTGTCAGTCATTTGTAAATTACAGAATCCAGAGAAAACCAAAGAAATAGCACAAGGAGGTCAGCAATGGCAAACTCTGTATTATTTCCAGGACAGACCTCCTTTAATGAGATATCATTTCAGTGTAATAAATAGCATGCTGGGTCCTGACATGTGAATTTTTTCAATTTTTAAGTTATGATCAAAATAAGAAAGCCATATATATTTTTAAACCTAATTGTGTGATCAATGTTATAAATATGCCTTAGCAGTTCATGTACCTGGTATGCTGCCCAAAGCAAAATGCGCTCAGGGCTACCTAGTTAGTAAATTAGCTATGCAGATAACAAAAGCATTTGATGAATTCACTGGAATAAAATGAATGTACTTATAACTTGGGGATTGCTAAAGAAGCAATTAACAGTTTGTATCACTAAAAAATTGCCTTAGACATGAAAATCTAAAAGGTATGGGAGCCCCTCAAAGTTTTGCTTTGGGGCCTCATCACACATAGTTACAACCCTGTTTTAGGCTTAATCAGTTGCTTTGGTATAGTAACATTTAAACAGCAATTGAATAATCTCTGCACATGTTTGTTAAGAATACAATATAATTCATTTTATAATCTGAAATTAACTCCCAAAATTAACCTTTACATTTGACTGTGCTGGATGCCGGATTAGCCAATCTCTACTCATTCAAAACTGGGTGGAAAGGGAGTTTTTGTTTTACCTATTCCAAGAAACAGTGGATATTTGTATTCATGACTCATTAAAGTGAATCTGTTGCTTTGAACCACTTGGGCAGTTTGCCTTAACTTGGAGACCTCAGGCACATGTGTGTGCACTAACTGGCAGAATTAAAAAAATGTGGGGACAGAGGCCGTGCATCACCTGGCAGTCTGCACAGCAAAGTTCCCAGAGGAATGGGGTTACAGGTAAGTAGAACCTATTATGAGTATGCAGGGATAATAAAATAGTTAAGTTCACTTAAAGTTAATTTACTCTTTAATATGACCCCTGGACCTAATTTTAAACCTAAGACAAACTTCTAAACGTAGTTCTTAATCTAAGGAAACCTGTGAACCTAGGCCAAAAATTTCCACAATACAGAGTTTTTAAAGGTATTAGTAAAGCTGGCCATACACTAGTAGAATTTTGTTTGAAAAATAAAAACAGTCATTGGATTTTCTAATCAAAAATTAGGTCAAATCAACATTCATTTTTGACAGCAGTGACCAGAAAGTTAGTAGGAGTAGGATGGAAGTTGTTTTTCCAATGAACAAATTAATTTCTAACAGTGTAAGGGGTTTTCTTTTGGTAAAGCCCATTTACGCCAAAATTGAATGTTAAAAGCAAATACAATTTTTAGACAATTTGAAATTACATTTGGCAAGTCATCAAATGTTCTGGGAATTTTCTTACAAATTTTCGAATGAAGGGCTGAAAATCAACTTTACAGGTATGATGTAATTATGACGTAATGGGGATTTCATTATACATTCATTGTTCTACAGGAATTGTTCTACACTAACAAGGTTTAATTTATTTAAAATATGGCAATTAAAATAATTGGTGAATACTTCAAGTATAAATTATATAGGCAATTTCTTACATACAAACACATGAAAATCAAGATTATGTGTATTTTATTCCCTTGAGGCATCTCTGTACATTTTTCATGAGCCTAATGGCATAGCAATTTACACAAGTAAATGTTATAAAGCAAGGTAAATAATTGCACTTAATTTTCTCGCATTTAATTTGGTTAAAAGTCTTCCCACCAGTGTAACTCCATGATATTGCTCACCCAGTGACAGCCTGTAAAGCACTTCAAGGGGTAGTTCCTGTGCCATCTGGTCTGCATGCTGTTGAAAGAAGGCAGGAGGCACAATTAAATGTAGGTATTCCCTAGTATGAATAATACTTTCACTTCGGATGCACCTGGCAAAACGAGCTTTTGAATCTACAGGTAGAGTGCATGGCGAGCAATGTACCATATGGCACTTATTCATTTAGTCATTCAGAAATATTGCCACAGATCGAGCGTCTTCCAACTGAAAAATAAAGTCCTCTTGAAAAACATCAGGTGTGTAGTGGAAACTGCTGCTAATCTCAAATTGTGTCAAGATGAATATGCTGATATTGTTCAAGGTGAATGTCAAGAGCTCATTAATCAGTTGCCAAAAATGTGTGTAAAGGCCAACTATATCATAAATTGTCAATTTTTCTTCCTTCAAGAGTTTGCTGAAACTGCTCTGAGCTAAAACTGCTTAGAACACTTTATAAATGCATACATTTTGAGCAAAGTCTTGACTGTAATACTTTCTTTAATGTTTCCATCTTAAATTGAATGAATTTTTTCCATAGACTTGAGAAAAGGTAATATATTCTGCAAAATATGTATTTATCTAACCTTGTTAAATTTAATGAAATGCAATAAACAGCAAATGGTGTGTAATTTTTCGAATTGTGGCTGTCTTAATATATTTAGATTTGGTTTGGCAGTCATTATAGTTTAAGCTGTTAAGATATAAAGGTTGGTTGTTGTTGAACTAAGTTAAAAGGTGTACCCCTCTATAAAAGGCAGTATTTGCCATGCACTCTTGTCCATGTGTTCCTTTATCCTAAAGCAAACAGGTCAGCAATGTGCTAGGCACCCTATCATGTGCTCTCCTGTGGTGTCCCCGCTCACCCGAAAGACTTAGGAAATAAGCCTGTGTATGTATGAGAAGCTCCTGGTCACGTCTGGGCTTGCTGAGAAATGTGTGATGTTACGTCCTGGTAAGAGCTGGTTTAGTATTCTCCTCTGCTGCCAATTTCAGCGATGTCTCCTCTCTACTTCGTCCTGAGTCTGGTGAGTGGGGACACCACAGGGGAGCACACCCAGCCCGTTTGGAGCACCTTAAGGACTATTTTAAGCACTCAGAGCACTTTGATGGACTTATTGCTGTATTATTTGTACCATTGTATTTGGATTTCATTATTGTTTACAGATAGCATTGCACTGAATCACTTCCTTGCACATTACTGGTACAGCAGCACTTTATTGCAACCCTAAATATATTTATATTGTTATTGATGTTTATTTATTTATATGTGGACACTTTACAGCAGCGCTGACACTGTTTGATTTCATAAACATGGGGTTACCACATCCCTAGGGATATATGGATTACAGATTTGCAATGGAAAGCTTTACCCCCTAAACTTTGTAACACAAGTATAAAAGAAAAAAATGTATTTAATAACAAAGCAAAAAATACATACATACAAAAAACACCTTAACTACTTCCTGCCTGCACTATAGCCGAAAGACGGCTTCAGTATGGGCTAAGTTTCCCGGAAGGGCATCCATGGACATCCTCCGGTTATTGCTTTGCTCGTGCCCCTTGCAATCACTGAGTCTTTCCGACTCAGCTGATCACAGATCGGGGTAAAGAGCCAATCACAGCAACATTTTACCAGGTGATCAGCTGTGTCCAATAACAGCTGATTACGAAAGTAAACTTAAGCCGGTTTTTGGCTTTTCTTTCCTCATGCTGAGAGTGGGAGGAGAGAAAAAGAGAGCCGATAACCAGATTGTGTTAAAGGGACATTGGCACTTATAATCAGAGCACTGATTATTTAAATGCAGTCCCAACAGTGCTTACCAATGTGGCCAATTAGTGCCCACCAGTTCTGCCAATCAGTGCTCATCAGTGCTGCCAATCAGTGCCCATCAGTGCTGCCAATCAGTGCCTTCTCATCAGTGTCACCTATCAGTGCTGCCCATCAGTGCCACCTACCAGTGCCTATCAGTTCCCATCAGTGCCACCTATCAGTGACCATCAGTTCTGTCTATCAATGGCCATCAGTGCCGCCTATCAGTGCTGCCTATCAGTGCCCATCAGTGCGACCTATCAGTGCAGTGTCATCCAGCTTCCTCACCAGTGCCCACCAGTGCCACCTCATCAGTGCCAATTAGTGCCACCTATTATTGCCCATCAGTGCCACCTATCATCTATTAACCTATACACTTCAACCTTAACAATAATCTGAACTAATTGTTGCTATTTTTTGTCTAAAGGGTTAAACCATTTTTTTACAGTATATGCAAAATACATTTAAAAAGGTCATAAAATGTTAAATATTGAACAATCAGGTATGTTAGGTTGGTCTTCAAAAAATGAACTAAAACAGTATTTTAACGTGGACAGTAAAGAGATTAGGAGCATGCATAAAATGTTGCTTCAAATCTTAAGTAACTTCCAATAGATATTAATAGTAGAGTCAAAAGGCTATCAAAAAAAATCTAAATTAGGTATTGCAGTGGTCTGAAAATGTGCACCAATCATTACTGTTCTAAAGGGAAATCTGCCTATCATCTTTTTAATATTAATTCTATAATTACAGTTAAAGTAGAAACTCAATTGTGCATCAATTAATATGACCTAATTACAGGTAAGCATTTTATCTAATTTACTAAAATTAATTTGAATTAGCTCAGCAGAAAGCCATGTCTACTTTCAAACAGCAAATTAATTTTTATATACCGATCGTGAGTCTAGTACTTTAAAGTGTCACTAAATGATCCACTTAAAACAAACTTCCCAATCTTGCACAATGCTCTTTTCCACTGGCTTTATTGTAATTTTCAAATACTTTTTAAATACCTATTTTTTCATATCTCTGTTGCCTCTGAGTGTTTCCCACTGCAGCTCATTTACTTACAGAGTATGAGCAGCGCATTATCAGCATTCTCAATTATACAGTATATAGAGTATATACAGTATATTTATAAAGAAGAGTATATACAATATATCCAGTATATTTATAAAGAATAAATCCCTCTATATAACTAACGATTCACAATACAAGGTAATCCCTGCGTTTACGTGACTGTTATTCCAAGTAGAGTTTAACAGAACCAGAAGGTATAATTTAAATGTACCATCTAAAATGAAAAATAAGGAAAGTACTAGTGCAATGACTTAAATGGATTGTAAAGTCTCAAAGCTTATCGCGTTCTATGCATTAAGGTGAAAAACCTTCTTTGTTGCAGCTGCCCCCAGAGCCTCCCCTTTTTCTTACCTGAGCCCAGTGGTTCCAGCCGCTGTCTCTGTCCTCATTGGATAGATTGATAGCAGCAGGAGCCATTGGCTCCAGCTGCTGTCAAATAAATTCAGCGACACAGGAGTGGGACGCGGGGCCAAGTCCCACTGTCTCTGTCAATGGACACAGCAATGGGACTCAAGAGCGTGCCCGCACGGATGCCTCCATAGAAAGTGGCTCTCCGTGGGGCACCCAATGAAGGGGAGGTTCAGGGCTGCTCTGTGTAAAACCATTTCACAGTAGGTAAGTATAACATGTTTGTTATTTTTATTTAAAAAAATCTGAATCTTTGCAACCCCTTTAATATGGGCCAGCTCAAATGGAATCAATGGGTCATGGCTAAAACACCATAATAGTCCCAAAGTGAATACCTTAGCTATGTGGGGATGATCATTTGTAAGTGAAGACACAAGGACTCACTGCTCAAGGTGGTGTAATTGCCTGATGACTCACACCGGTGCATGCCCCGGCTCGCCTCCGTGGAAACTTGATAAAGGAAAAGGAATTGGCAGCACTCCAGGTTGAGTCAAAATCCAGATTTATTGACTGGACATCCAAATATGACAATCGTGACAAGGTAGACGCGTTTCACACACTGACTGTGTGCTTAATCATTGCATAATGATTAAGCACACAGTCAGTGTGTGAAACGCGTCTACCTTGTCACGATTGTCATATTTGGATATCCAGTCAATAAATCTGGATTTTGACTCAACCTGGAGTGCTGCCAATTCCTTTTCCTTTATCATTTGTAAGTAAAGATGTAGGTCAGGAGATGTGCCACTGGTTGTTCAAGACCAAATGGGACCAAGTATAAAAGAGGCCACATGAATATTGTCCATTATATTTACAGTGTGTACTCATGCAATTAAAACTTCTATGGGGGGGGGGGGGCGTGTTTTGACATCAGCCAAGCCGGACGCAGAGAACTGGAGCTCCTGTGCTAGTGACTTCAATCCTCTACCATCCGCTGGATTGCAGCCGTTCAACAGCCATAACAGCCCTTCAGTGGATACAACAAGTCCTGCTGTTGCTGTATCAGGCCATAGTTTTGGCGTACAGGGCCAGATCACACTGTAGGGATGGTCACAGCCTACTGGGGCCTCCGCTGCCATCGGACTATCCAGGCCTAAATCATCCGCCGCCAGGAGCCAGGTAGGCGCCCGCCAGACCCCCACAGAGCCATCCAACCCTGTCTATCCTACTACACTTCAGGGGTACAGCATCTTGAAGACCACTGGCGGCCTGAGCCTCTCCATCCACCCGCGGCCGGCTGCCATCTTGCCCACACTAGCCCCCGCATCACTACAGCTCACCTTTCCCGGGGCCCATCCTGATTCGGATTCTCATCCTTGCCTCACCATCGGCCTGCTCATGGTATAGGTTACCCCCAACTACTCTGTCTTGGGCCCAGACAACCTTGACAGACGTGCCGGCCTGTGTGCCCCCCAGGTGCCTTTCTGTACCGGGGTTGTGGCCCACTACTACCCTGGCTCTGCATTATAAATCTATACAAGATATATCCATAGCTTCAGAGACACCCGCCATTGACCTATAGGCTACCAGTCCTTTTACATAAACTGTCTAAACCTTTTAAGCATTCACTGAGCTGCCTGCAGATTATTGCTCCTGTATACAATATTTCAGGCTTTTGCGGACGCTCCAACTTTATATGAGTACACATTCTACACTTACTATCACTTCTTACTTGGAGAACATCTCTCAAATCTGTGTGCTTGTCCTCTAGTGTCCTTTTTTCATATACCTGAACTATAAGCAATATGATATGATGTGATAATCTTACAGATAAGCTCACCGGATTTCTTGTAATATATCCAGGATCACTGAGTTCTTAATTATATTTTTTCTATCGGTGTTCCACCTTTGATGCGTTCAATATTATGGCCTCAAAAAAGAGAAAGGGATCCCGCAAGCATGGGAAGATGACAGACTTCTTTCCTGCCCCACGTTACTTCAACTTCCAAAAACCTTGAGGATCATCTCCCACTCCTCCTCATAACTCGCCTAGAACATGACTATCATCATCTGCTTTCACCCCCCCCCCCCCCAGGCCCCCAGCTGAATTCTACTGTGGCGGGCAATAAATCAGGTACATCGTCAGTGTCTTCAGGCCCAGCTAAGTCTAAACCAAAACTTCAGAATTACTTTAACAAGGGGGTCGACGAGAATGCTTCCACCTCCCTTGCATTAACCAGGGAGCTACAAGATTCCTTTATGGAGTTTCCCACAACAAACCAACCAGTACTTTACACCACCTTGAAGGACATGCTAATGTCTCTTCAGACCACTTTACACTCTGACATTCTATCACTGGCAAGCCAATTCCACTCGGAAGTTGCTGCAGTGTCACAACGGGTTACCCACATTGAGGACAAAATGGAGGAATTTGCATCAACATTTAACAAAATGGTGGACTCCCACAATAGCAGAGATGATGAGATACATTGGATCAAGTCTAAAACTTCTATTTGGGTGCATCAATTGCAAATTGCATAGCACCTGTGGATTCCTGGTAAATTGCTTTAGTGGCAAATGGAAAGGAGAACCAAAGATGGTGTCTGGAACTACAGATCCCTGCATGCCTGAGAGGAATTACATTATCATGCATGTGTGGTGTGGCACAGCACCAGGATCCCTCTGTATCTGTGAGGAGGGCAGGCCTGGACCCAGCAGAGGTGGACCATGTTACTGCCTAATATCTCAAGCCATCCCACCACTGAGACTGCCCCACCACAGCCAGGCCCCCTCCATGCGAGGCAAACCCATAGCCCAAATGAGGCAAGGAGAGTGCCGGTGACACTCCAGAAGAAAGCACTGTCAAAAGGAGATATCCAACTGAAAAACAAAAATTAAATAATACAATTCAATAGGGTCTGCTGTCCATATGTGCCAATATAGCAATTATACACACACTCATCACATTGGTAAGTACCCCTAACTTTCCATAGATCTCCCCCCTACTACTTGGTACATACTATGCACCAAAGTATCCCTAAAAGAAGTAGCTCTTCAGTAGAGCAAGCAGAGGGGGTGGCTACATTTCTACATACAGTGGGACAATGCAGATTGAACATGGCCAATCCTGTAAAATAATTTGCATCAACATCAAAAATGGCTGCATATTAAGGGAATTTAATGTGATGCATTTGCTTTTTTTTATATTTCTTTTAGTGGTGCGCTAACTATTTGATGTCAACATACGAAAGAGTGCCACTCCCAAATTACACTATTACACTAATTGCTATTCAGTGCTTGCGAAACAATCATTTTATGAACAGTGAAAATCAGGAAAGCTGAGAAAATTTTGGGTAGCACCCTAGAGACAGCATTGTACTACATTCTTACACTCAATCAATTTAAAACTAACATAGGAAGTGCACATTGAGAAGGAGATTCACCAAGCTCATGATAAACAAAAAATCCCCAGCTTTGTCCTAACAATCAGCAAAGAGTGCATATCTAATCAATTTCTATATTAAAAATATGCTTAGTTACTTTCAAGTGCAATTATATCTTGAAGTTGCATGTGTTGTACAGTCTACATCAACAGTGGGACACTGAATTGACAACTGAACTCAATTGACACTAAATTTCTCATGTTGTCTCATGGTCTTTTAGCTGCCACCTTCTTCTGTGTACACTATAACGGTAGTGCCAGGAAGCAGAAATGACCTGTTTCCTCACGTCATACAGAATTTGATAGAGCTACATTCAAGACACAGTGGGGCTTAAAGTTGACCTTCCAAAAAAATTAATGGGCCAATTAATAGTCAGCCCCCCACAGTTCAAAAACAATTAGCTTTAAAAAAGCCATTGAAAAAATAAGCAGTTTCTTGAAATAAATAGAATTAATACCTACCTTCTTCTAAAAGGCCTAGGTGATGCCACCTCAGTTTCCTAGGAGAGCTGGGTACAAACAATTCTGTGAGAATGCACTCCTGCAGTGGCCAGGACTTCGAGCACCCAGCCCTTCCAGGAGGCAGTGGTGAAATCACCCTTGCCACCTGGAAGCATTACATTGTTACATAGTTACATAGTTAGTGAGGTTGAAAAAAGACACCAGTCCATCCAGTTCAACCTATGATGTGTGTGTGTGTTTGCTTTTAACCGTACATTGTATACCCCTGTATGTTGTGGTCTCTAAGGTGCCCATCTAACAGTTTTTTGAAACTATCAATGCTCCCTGCTGATACGACTGCTTGTGGAAGCTGGGGTTAAGGTAAATGATTTTAAAATTTGTTTCAACAAACCGCTTATGTTTCAATGGTTCTTTTAAACCACTTGTATTTGTGCTGTAGGGGGCTGGCAATAAAACAGGGGGTTGCACTTGAGTCACTTCATGCTACTTGGCTGCAGCCTAATTATTGTAAACATTGAATTATGCTGAAAAAAATGAGTGGAAGTAGTGCTGCATTTAGGGAGGTAGGAGGCTTCAAGAAATCACTTCTTCTACCAGGTGTAATGCTGGAAATGTGGAGCACATGGGTGGTCCTCTTCACTTCTTTCGTCCAAAGGTCACATCCTTGATTGTGGTAATTTCAATGTGCATACTGAGATTTGGTTCTTATAGTACAACAATGACTAACACAGCGAGCAAAAGGTCCCAGGAGCCCAACAATTCCAAATCTCAAAAAAGAAAGGTATGCATTTAAACATATTATTTTAGCCTTCATTGCTTAACCATTTCTTCTAAATATTGTAATGTTGCAATCTTTCTGTGAAACTGCATTTCGTTCACTAAAAAAAGAATTTGCTTGGAAATAACAAGGTCAATTATACACATCATTGCCTGTGTTCTAAATCGAAAGTCAAATGTGCTTGAACTGTATTATTCACCACCACCTTCAAAAAGGCCAGTTCACTGGGTGGGACAGACCTCAATTCAAAAAGGTTGCATTTTCACCATTATCTCCAGATCTTGCATAGGTAAAAACATCCAGGTGGGAACACCATATTATTTCATAAAGGATATCATTTATTATCATTGCAACTTCAAATTAACTTCACTATATGCATTTCATCAAATTACTTCACCAGAAGCATTTGGCAAGGTCTTCTGTGTTCTAGTATTTGGCTCCATTGATGAATACTTTAATGCAGAAGAGACATTGCATGTCTCCCTTGTATTAAAAAGCCTGACTGTACACACTTTTTTTTAAGTAAAGTTCCCACTTTAAGGGGGCTGTTTACTTCACAGACTACAACCTTCTAGTAACCGAAGCTGAGGGACCTGTTCCCCATTAGGTCCGCTCTTTCCTTATAATTGACAGTAGGGAGTGGGTAGATTCTATGGTCAATGGCAGGCTGTCAATTGGCTATCGATCAGTCCACTGCCTCCTGTCAAACACAAGGGGAGCAGGCCTGATGAGGAACTAGTGTCTCTGAATCCCCATAATCCCAGATTCAAAAATCCAAAAATCATTGCCTGCTAGCTTTGTGACAGCTCATGGGGGGGGGGGGGGGGGAGAAGCTCAGCTGCACTTAGGATGGAGTGTCCTATGGACAGGTATATGAACCTGTCACTAAGACATTGTGACATTTGTTGTGCAGAGGAACATTGGAATTACATTATATGAACTTCATTGTATGTGCTGCATGGTTAGTATACCCTTTGTTTAAGAATTGAACTACGACTAAGCTTGCAGATAAGGATTAAGGATGATCGAACTTTTGAAAAGTTTGGTTCGACCAGAACACCCGAATTTTCCAAAAGTTTGGTTCGGATTTCAGAACCCCATTGAAATCAATGGGACCCGAACTTCGGTAATCAAAAAACACCATTTTGAAGCCCTAAAACCCAATAAATGCCCCTAAAAAGTGCCTAGGGTTCTGGGTCATGCCCCATTAACTATTAATCACACAAAAAAAGTTCTTAAAAATTGTCATTTTTGATAAAAAAGCCAATTATTGAAAAAAAAAAAAGAGAGATTTGGATTTAGTATCTGGGGGGTCTAAAAGGTGTGCATGTGAAGTTTCAGCTCTGTAGCATGTCCAAAACCATGAAAAAAAAAAAGATAATTTTTCAGTAGAACAGGGATGTGGGTCGGGACCCTCCTTTAACTTTAACACCTATATGATCTTTTTTTCTGGTTCTGGACATGCTACAGAGCTGAAACTTCACATGTACATCTTTTAGACCCCACAGACACAAAATCACACAAAAAAAGTTCTTAAAATTTGTCATTTTTGATAAAAAAAAGCCAATTATTGAAAAATTAAAAAAAAAAGAGAGATTTTTTGATTTTTACTTTGGATTTAGTATCTGGGGGGTCTAAAAGGTGTGCATGTGAAGTTGCAGCTCTGTAGCATGTCCAGAACCATGGGGAAAAAAAGATAATTTTTCAGTAGAACAGGGATGTGGGTCGGGACCCTCCTTTGACTTTAACACCTATATGATCTTTTTTTCTGGTTCTGGACATGCTACAGAGCTGAAACTTCACAGGTACACCTTTTAGACCCCCCAGACACAAAATCACACAAAAAAAGTTCTTAAAAATTGTCATTTTTGATAAAAAAGCCAATTATTGAAAAAATTAAAAAAAAAAGAGATTTTTTGATTTTTACTTTGGATTTCAGATCTGGGGGTCTAAAAAGTATACATGTGGAGTTTCAGCTCTGTAGCATGTCCAGAACCAGAAAAAAAAGATCGTTTGTATTAGAAAACTTTCTGACAGGGGGTTGGCTCCTGTAACGCTCTGGGTTCTTAGTTCAATGGGGCTGGATCTACAGCTGCAGAATTCCACTCAGTAGTCTTGTAGAGATATGTTAAATCAGCTGATCCAACACTCTTGACTCATCACAGTGGTTCAGCCTGATTCAGTATGCACATACACAAACACTCAGTTAATGATGTTGCAGGAGTGATAGGTAATTATGCAAGTAGCAGTGAAATGATACACTGAAGGTATAGGCTTTGAAGAGTGACAGTAGATGATGAGAAGCACTCAGATAGTGATGTTGCAGGAGTGATAGTAGATGATGATAGGTAGAGGTAATAGTTACAATGGATAACACAGGTATGTTAGTCTCTTTGTAGGTGTGTGGAGGTAGGTTGGTAACTGATGCAAGAATCGGATATAGCTGGTAACCGATGTGAGAATCGGATAGGGCTGGTTACTGATGTGAGAATCAGCTAGGCTGGTAACCGATGTGAGAATCGGATAGGGCTGGTAACCGATGTGGGAATCGGATAGGCTGGTAACCGATGTGAGAATCGGATAGGCTGGTAACCGATGTGAGAATCGGATAGGCTGGTAACCGATGTGAGAATCGGATAGGCTGGTAACCGATGTGAGAATCGGATAGGCTGGTAACCGATGTGGTGTTCAGAGGTATGCACAAACAGAGTTGCAGGGTAACAGATAGCAGTAGACACAAGAGCTAGCAATCTAGTTCAGGAATGCAGGGTTTAGTAAGCAGTAGGCACAAGAGCTAGCAATCTAGTTTAGTAATGCAGGTGATAGATACTAGAGAGCATGTATCCTAGAGCTAGCAACAGTTCTGTAATGCAGGTATTAGTTAGCAAGTGTTGTTGATAAGAGGGGGTCCCCTGTGGGGTACTTATCAATAGCCAGTAGTGAGGGAGTGCAGGACAAGGTAGCGAGGCTCCGGTCAATCCAGGTATAGGGTATGTAGCTGGAAGATTCGGCAGCGTCAGGTTAGGCAGGTATCACGAGCGGTTGCACGAACCATGTGTGAATGCAGACCGTCAGTTGAAATAGCCACTCAGTGCGGCGCCTGATAATGATGTCAGCCCTGTTAAAGGAATACACACCTATATGCGTTCCACCTACCTGAGTGGTGGAACGCAACCCGGAAGTGAGGTGATAGAAAGGCACTGAGAGTACCAGGATCTTACAGTAACCCCCCCCCCCCCCCGTAAGGCCGGCTCCAGAAGGCCTCTAAAGCTGGTTTTTAGGGTGTCTGCTATAGGACCCCCGAGTAAATCCGGACGCATGAACATCAGTAGTAGTCATAGCTTTCAATGCTTCTTCGAACAATTTCAGATCCTCCTTACGTACCACTGTGCCATTAGAAGCGTGTGTGCAGTCAGGTGTAAGAACTTCATTATTTTGATTGGAAGCAATAAGGGTGCTTACCAAAACAGGAATTTCTTTAGAAAGAGGTACAGGAGGGTTTTTAGAACGAGGTACAGAGTTCACTGGAGCTGAAGGAGGGGCTTCCCCAAGGTCATTGGGTTCAACAATTGCCAAAGTCTGGGTGCCCTTTTTAGACACAGAACGAGGACAGGGCTGACAACAACCTTGGCAGGTTCCAGGCTGTTTTACTGGGAAAACAGGACGGATCTGCATGGTCCCCACTGGGAGAGCCTTAGGCCTAGATGGACGAGTTGGGCAAAATGTAATAAAATGTTCCCCCTCTCCACAATAGAAACAAAGGCCGCAGTTTCTCCTATGGTCTTTTTTTTTTTAAAGACAGCCTGGTATGCACAGCACCGATCTCCATAGGCTCTTCTTCCTCCTCTGAAGGATCAGGACTTATTGGAGGTGTGTCAGGGTGACAAGGCTGACTGTTAAAGGCAGGCTTGTACCGTGACCAGGCAGAGCCATTATATTCATATGGTTTTCTTTTTTCTCTAGGTACCCGGGGTCTGCGGGAACCTGGAGCAGGCTTGGCAGTAACTTTCTGGGAGGAAAAACATTGAGAGTCCATAGCAGCTAAAAATGACTCCCAATTGTCCAAGATAGGACTTTTCTCCTGCAGGTTTTTGTATGCCCATGTTTTCATCTTTCCGGAAAGCAAATTAATAGCAGAATGAACCTTGATGAAATCATTGTAGTAGGTCCTGGGCTTAAGAACAAACAGGAGCTCACAATCCATCCGGAAAGTTGAAAATGCGGAACGGGAACCATCAAATCTATCAGGTAACAGGACATAGGGTTCTGGGGGTTGGGCAGCAGTAAGCTGTGATACACAAGCTAATTGCTGTGTTAGGGTGTGGTTCTCTTTTTGTACTTTAGAGACTGTGTGTACAAGTGCCTCCACTTTTTGGGTTAAATGCTTGACTTGAGTGGCCATATCTGCTGGATCCATTTTTTTCGGGTTCGTGCAATCTGTAACGCTCTGGGTTCTTAGTTCAATGGGGCTGGATCTACAGCTGCAGAATTCCACTCAGTAGTCTTGTAGAGATATGTTAAATCACCTGATCCAACACTCTTGATTCATCACAGTGGTTCAGCCTGATTCAGTATGCACATACACAAACACTCAGTTAATGATGTTGCAGGAGTGATAGGTAATTATGCAAGTAGCAGTGAAATGATACACTGAAGGTATAGGCTTTGAAGAGTGACAGTAGATGATGAGAAGCACTCAGATAGTGATGTTGCAGGAGTGATAGTAGATGATGATAGGTAGAGGTAATAGTTACAATGGATAACACAGGTATGTTAGTCTCTTTGTAGGTGTGTGGAGGTAGGTTGGTAACTGATGCGAGAATCGGATATAGCTGGTAACCGATGTGAGAATCGGATAGGGCTGGTAACTGATGTGAGAATCAGCTAGGCTGGTAACCGATGTGAGAATCGGATAGGGCTGGTAACCGATGTGAGAATCGGATAGGGCTGGTAACCGATGTGAGAATCGGATAGGCTGGTAACTGTAAAAATTCACTTTATGAGCAGGCTTTGATTGGCGCAGCAGAATTATACTAAGTCAGGTTGCAAAGGGAGAATAGGGCTCCACCTGTTGACTGCATAAAAGACTACATGTTATTAAAAGAAATGTAGGGGAAAAGAACCCTTACAGAAGTAGGCATTAAGTGTGACCTCAAATGGTAATATCAAAAATACTTTATTAACGGTCACAATCACTCATAGACCATCAACGGTGTCTCTTTACTCAAACACTGAGCCTGTATATGTATCACAACACTAATAGCGCTTTAACAGGTGGTGATGGACACAACTTTTAAAAAGTATATCACAACTTATAGATAGCTGATTAACTACATCAATAATTGGATGCCCATAAGCAAACCTCAAATAGTAAAGCTGCAGTATAAAGGCAGGTATATGCAAAGTATGCGTCATCTAAAATTTAAATAAATCACGCATCTAGATCTAAAAATGTCTATATGGAATCAATCCTCCTGTTGCTTATGTGATCACATTAGTCTATCTATAGACATGCAGTCTAATGAAAAGTCAAAATTGCACCAATATCATAATCCAGACGGATTTTGTCCGGATCATGACATTGGTGCAATTTGTGACTTTTCATTAGTCTGCATGTCTACATATTGATCAATTAGGCAACAGGAGGATTGATTCCATATAGACTTTTTTAGATCTAGAAGCGTTATAAATTTACATTTTAGATGTGCCTTTAGCGTATTGATATACTGTATATACAGGCTTGGTATTAGAGCAAGAAGACCCGGTTGGTGGTCTATGAGTGATTATTATGACCGTTATCATGACATTTTGGTTTGGATTCTGTCATTCTTGAGTCTGGACTCTGTTTTGGTTTTAAAAAATAACAACTTTGTTATTTTTAGTGATGGGTGGAGGTGTTGATGGCACTTTAGTGTATTGATTTTTCAATTGAATGAAATAGTTCATAATAAAGTATTTTTGATATTACCATTTGAGGTTGCACTTAATACCTACTTCTGTAAAGATTCTTTCCCTCTATATTTCTTTTGCTATTGGGATCTGGTTATGCTGACCCACACCAGATATGGTGTTTGGAATGGAATTTTGCAATTTTTTCTCCCTCTCATTGATGTCATCCTAGACCACATTTTGTTAATATATGTGACTACCTAATATTAATGTGCAATTTTTCACATTTACCCATCTAAAAAAGTAGAATATTTTCATATTTTATATTTTTTATTCCTGACTATAATACATAAATTAAAAATAAATAAATACAATTTGTACAAAAACACTATACACTCCTTTTAAAGTTAGCGGAACAGCATTACAGCCATTCAACTAGCACAGTCAGATAGGGCAGCCCCCATATTTCTCTATATTTTCACTAATGTAAATATGTTTTTTTTTTTTAGCAACTAAATTGGTGTTATCAATTTACCAACAAAAGTGCAGTTTTCCTGTAAGTGAAGCTTTAATGGATACAGCATTGTGACATCATCACAGAACAATTATGATGTAATCAGCAAAGAAACTGCAGCTAAAAAGGTAGAGTAAAATATTTGTTTCTTATTTGCCTATCTTTTGTGAGAGAGACAATGATACTTCCCTGTCTGTCATGATGATCAGTTGGATTCAAAACTTTCAGTCCCTAACTTGAAATTTGAAAGTATGTAGCTAAGGATGTCTGATTTTTCTCTGACTCTTGATCTGCATGTATGTTTTCAGGTTTGTGATCTAGAAAAAAACTGAACCCAGAGGGTCAGCATAACTGGTTCTGTCTGTAAATTTACCAAATTGAGCTCCCTTCCTAGCTTGACAATATGGTATTGATTTACTAAAACTGGAAAGTGCAAAGTCTGGTGCAGATGTACATGGTAGCCAATCAGCTTCTAACCTCAGCTTGTTCTATTAAGCTTTGATAATAAAACCTGGAAGCTGATTGATTTCTATGCAGAATCTTTTTTAGTACCCCCCCCCCCCATGTGTTTTTTTAATTGAACCAACTGTGGGTGCCCAAGACCCAATGGAATATCTCTCTCATTTGAATCACATTCACCATGTAAAGGAATGGATGCACCACTACTACTTACTTTTACAATAAAAATGTACTATCCACTGAGCAACAACATCCCACTGGACAGGACCTTCTCAATCCTCTGACATATTTTGCCCAAATGCAGGGCCTAATTACAGAGGCAATGGTATGCAAAGTTTATACTACATTTGTTGTAGATTATATAATTGTTTCACTACCCCAGCATTTGTTTCACTTTATTTTTATTGTATCAAAACCATAAATACCAGAAACAATAAATTACATCATTAGAAAAATGAAAACCATTCCTGGGTGAAGATGAGTCCTATAATAGGCACATTTAAAGGGACTGACTATTTACATATGTAAAAACATTTCTTTAAACCAAAAAGTGAGAGGAAAAAGAGTGGGGAAAGGGAAAAAGAGGGGAAGGAAAGGGGGGGGGGGAGAAACAGAGAAGGGTAAAGGGGGGGGATGCTGGGAAGAAGAGTGGAATAGAAATCAAGATAAAGAAAAGGTGTTAGTAGAGGTTTTACTTTAATGTTTCCACTTAGAAGTTTAGGTCAACCTCTAGGTGTGTGACAAGACCCCAGAGAAAGACAGCTAGAGTCAGAAATTAGTTTTTACAAGTACAGTCACTGTGCACTAAACAACAAGCACCCCTATGTGCCTCAAACATTCTGTTGTGCCTTTTTCTATTTTTCTGACTTCTTTTAGGGCTTACGAATCATGACCAGGCTTAAAATGAGCTCAAGTAAAATTTCTCATTTTATTTCTACGTTCGACTTCCTGCAAAAGAATAACTTCCTTTGTGCTGAATTTATGGTGTTGAAAAGTTACTTTAAAGTCAATTTGTGATACAAAGAATGAAAGAAAAGCTATATCACCGGCCTCTGGAGAAGAATGGGGTATGTTCTAAAATATATCAGCGGTGAGAGTGTCTTTTAGACATAACCGGATTGGATTTTAGGCTTGTGTTATTGTTTGCTCTGCTATCTGGCCCTATTATAAGTAACTGTTACATGAAGAGGGAAGATCAAGTATTCATGCCTAGCAACCTAGAGTCCTTTTAAATCACAGAAACATGATCAATGCACAAAATCACTTCTTGCACACCCATAAATTATATTGCGAGTGTATGGTCACCCACAGAATATCTGATTTACATGCTGCTGTATAACAAGCCAAATTCTAATCTATTCCAGAGGGTTCAATATGTTCCTTGGTATTTCAGGAAGATTTATTTCAGAGAGGCTAGGGGATTATTTACAGATAGCTGCGGGTCATACTGTAAAATTGGCCAAAAATACTTTGCAGTTGCCCTGAGCGCATTTGGACAAATCGCACAGAACAGATTTAAAGGAATTTTTTTCTGAAATAGTCTTTAACCCCCTAAGTGTAGTCTTTGCTATGCATTCGCAGGAGAGTTCCAGGCTTCCTCTGCCTTTAAAGTGTTTTGAAATCATGCAGCGTCTCTGAAATTTGTAGCTGCTGTTGCTACTGACACAGTAATTTGCATCTCACTAGCATGAAGCATAATGCAGAATTGTCTCATGATTATTTTCTCTTGCAGGCTTAGTGAGGTCTCTGTGTACACCAGGTTACTGCTTATGAATCATGCATTCTGAACAACTGACACAGGCACACAACACACATACTTATAAATCAGCCATATCTGGCCTTGAATAATGATGAAAGGTCTATGGAGTTTTATTGTTCTTACTGGAATTTAAGCACTATTTTGATGCTGTTATTATGTATAGTACATCTATCTGTGTTTGCTTATTAATGCACAAGTTGCCTTAAACAATTGACATGTTAAGGCTTCCTCTATTGTGTCCTTTGCCATCTGGTGTAGTACTACTATAACTGTGAAAGTTCAAGCTGTGGATGTTGCAAATCAGAATATGTATTATCATCTCAGAAATGTTTTCACTGCAAATGTGGGCATTATTCCAATAAAGTGTATAACCAGTAACTATTGCTTTTAGTATCAAAAATGTATGCATGTAAGGTTGTTTTTGCATAAATTAAAATTAGTATAAAGAAGTGTACTCAGAAATATTGGTGAGGTTAAAATATGCTTCAATCCAAGATATTAAAGGAAGCTCAGAGTTTGCTTTATATGGAAAACTACTTTTCAGCTGTATGGTTTCTTTCTCAACCATAAATTCTTCCTGTAGGTCTCAAAATCCTGTGTGTTCTTTTGCCCTACAGTTCTCTTGCTAAACTTACACACAAATATCCAGAGGTAGACAGAGGAGAAAAACAAAAGAAAGAAAAAAATATTACATTTTGACATTTTTAAGCGTGGTACTGCCTGTACCCGTGTTATCCTAGGCCCAGGTCCACAAGTTCCATTCTTGTAACCACAACTGCTGGAAACCATAGCAGGCAATCAGATTAGTGCTTTTTTCCAAGGGTGATGCAAAACATTTTGGAAAACATAGGTGTTGGGCAGCATAATGGCTTGGTAAATAACATTGTGGTATTGCACACATGGGATTTTGATGAGATTTAATGTATGCCACTGAAACATAAAACATTTTCACAGACCTTACATAACAAAACAGTTCTGAGACTCCATCTCTCAGTATAAAAATCCCTTTCTAGGTGTCACCAGAGCATACCACATGGAGAACAAATGATACTCACCTGCATTTAATTACTAAGTTAATTTAAATCTGAGCTCTTACACACATTTGATGATATAAAGTACACACATTAATGCAGCTCTCTAACTATTATTACATATTTAATTTACTTTTTAAATTCAAATAACCCAAAAGCCTGAATTTGACCTAGCATGGCTACCTAAAAACAAATCCATGCCACTTAACCTAACACCTATGAAGTTAGGTAACCTTACAGACCTTGTACTTATTTGCACCTCAAAAGCTTTCAAAACCCAAGAGATACTGTTGTTCCCCTGCTGAAGGCAATGTACTACTCCACACACTCCTCTTTCCCTTATGATATCATGCTTCAAGATCCATCCTCCCATTGAGGCTTCTGACATCAGCACTTGGTCACTTATAGTATGGATGGCTCCCAGAGGCTGCAGTGAAGCTCTCCTACCATGGACATGGAACCACCCATTTGCTTGGAACACGAGGCAGTCATTACTTTACAGGCTATTTAGCTTCAGACAAAATTGGCACAAGTATTTGTGTGCATCTGTATTAATGTGGCAGGATCAATAGATTATAGGCTCTTTATGGCATTGCCTAAAATAAATGATTATATTCTCTGTAAACCTTTCCAGACAATGTTGGTGCAGCATAAATTAATAAAATATATAGGTTTCTGCAAATTCACTTTTCATTTGCTGTGTTTTAGTGCTTTCGTTGCAATATAATTGCTGCACATAGTGAACAGTTTTAAGTTTACACTTGGGAATGCTTTTGGCTTCTTTTTTTTTACTTCTTTTGAAATCTTTCTTACTAACCCTGTCTATGTTGATGGTGTCAGAGTTTACACAGGTTGGATGACATCCTTCTCAAAAGGCAATGTATGAGTATAGCAACATGACAGAGTCTCTTTATAAATTAAATTAATTTCAAGCAGATAAAAATGTATTTTCATGGGGTAAAGCAAATAAAATACTGCACCATTATATCATTTTATGGCAAGAATGGTCTTTGGTATACAACAGTGGAAGGCACTCAAAAGCAATATAGTCAAATAACTGTAAATTACAGAAAAAAATAGCTGGGTGTCTCTATATCTATTTCACAGTTATATTTTGTATTGCAATCAGTTTAACAAGTCCTTTTGGACAGTAGTGGGTGATGTTTATGTACCTTCAAGATCCATATGTAAAAAGTTCCAATACAGTCAGACAGACCAGAATTTGAGGCAAACTCAGGTTCTCACCTAGGTGAAGAGGAGAAAATGGCAGCGCTATCTGAGTGTAGCTTCCTGGATGGCTGTCAGGGAACCCTGGCCAGGGTCGGGTCAGCGTCCCTGTCAGTGGGCATGGCACACGTTTGGACCATGCATGCTCCTTTATAAGGTCATGCTCCTTCATTGATGGCCTGATGAAGGAGGACGCATGCTACGCATGCCATGCCCACCGCCAGTGACGCTGAACCGACCTCCGCCCACCCAGGGTTCACTAATAGCCATGCAGGAAGTGCTGGGAACCACAGGCATCTTTGAGGGTTCTATCCGGCATCCCACCAAGGAGAAACACCGACCATCCAGCTTACTGCAGAGGTGATTTACATCTTCAATGATGAACGCTTTTTAACCCCACTTCTGTAAGTTGCCACTTTGTTGCCTTTATTAAAAGTACTTTCCTGCTATGCTCAGATGGCACTGCTTTTTCTCCTCTTCCCATTATAGAGTATCTTCTAGCTGTCCAGCAGTGGCAGCCACTGATTTGAGCCTATTGAACTTTTGGTTTACATAAGACTGTCTTTACACTCCTTTGGTCATTGATTACCTGGGAATTTTTGCCTACAGTTCGCTGGCATTTCCTCTTTTCCTCACCCAGGTGAGCAGGTTAAAGTGGAACTGAACCCAAAAAATTAAGATTTGCTATTTCATAGAAAACAACTAGAAGTGCTAACTGTGCATAAGCTGTTTACCTGCAGTATGCAATCTAAGTCACTGCTGCCTCTGATTGCTAGTCTCATGAGATTTGGAGAGATATTTGGTGATATCACTACTGTACTGCTCATAGGTAGGGATAAGGCTCAAGCTCAGGGCAATGCAGGGATCACCCTTAAATCTAGCTGTTCATTCCCCCTGTTTAGGGAACAGGTGAACTAAATGGCCTGTTTACCCACCTGCCACAGCAAACCTCTGGCTGTACAGGAAGTTACTCATTAGTAGTGCTTTTACTACTGCCACTAAATGAATGACAGTCTCCGGCTTAGGGATCCAGGTGGGTAAATTGCTGGCGGCCACAGGCATCTATACTTACAATGGCGCATCTCTAGCCCCATTTGTTGAATGCAATCAATGGGGCTGGGAATGTTGGTTCATATAACCGACCAAATATGACTGGGCTGCAAAGCTGCTTGCATCTTAGTAACTAATGACAATAGGCAACACAGCCATATTTGGTCACTGATGTCACCCAGGAATACCTGCCAGCTTTTTTACAATTTGAAACAAGCTGGCAAGTAGTAGGATAGTTTTGAAGCACAAGTTTGTCTTAGGCATATGAAACAAAAAGTAATTTGCTTAGCTGTACTGCAGATATGCAACACCAATATTTGGAGATTGTAAACTGCATATGAACACCAAAAGGTATAGGATCTTCATAACTAGAATTCAAGGCAAATTTAGCTTCTTGAATAACTTTGATAGATTGTGTAGCACCCTACAGGTAGGTGCTAGGTAAATGTATAGTGGGCCTTGTCTGCCAAATGCAGGGCTGTGATTAATTTAGTTAGGATGTCAGAGCTTCCAGATGTGCCTGCTGAGGGGAGAAGTCTCCCCACTGGTTCCTGTGAGAGGCTTTTCATAGGGCAGTGTGGGAAGGCCAGTCAGGGGACACATCCGAGCTTGTAACTACCCCAGAAGGCAGATTATGCTGCAAAGGATTCTGGGAGTGGGTATAAGTTTGGGGGGAAGTGCGTGACACAGTGTCTTTGGTGGGAGCAGAGTCCCAGGAGGGAGAGAACGGCTGTCTCTCCTCCTGTCTGAGGAAGTGGATGTCTCGGGGTGCCGTCTGAGAATCCAGAGAGAGAGCTGAGTTGAGCTGAGGGGATCCGGTGCGCCGAGAACCAGCGGAGAGCGAAAGGGGTCCAGTCCCAGGAAAACCTACACAGGTCGTGAGTACTGAGGATTGCCCCTGGGGGTCTGCCTGAAGAGTTAGAGGAGGTTCGGGGATCCAGTGTCAGCTAGCTGTAAAGGGGGTACCTAGGTTGAGGACCCTGAAGTAGCAGAAGGGGTACATAGTCAGTGGACCCTGAAGAGCTTAAAGTGTAAAGGGGGCGCCAGCGGTTTGGGCCCTGATTTGTACAGAGTACCAGTTGAGAGTTGCAGCTATACAGTAATTCAAAGCAAGCTACCTCCAGCCAGTGCCAGGCTGGAGAGAGTGGTCAGAGACTTTGCATTGCAGCAGTGTCAGTAGTTCTATGCTCCACAGTCCTGAGTCTTCTGGATCTAGAGTCGAGGATTCAGCACTTCTGTCAAGTTACAGTGTGTTCCAAGCGTCAGTGAGCGCTGGCTAGCGTCGGCTGGCGTCAAGGCAGTGCTAACAGATATTTTCCGGATAAAGTCCCAAATTGTATCTAGTTAAGCCTAAAAGGAGTATCCCACTCATTTCTTTCTCCTATCCCCTTTATCTACAATAAAACCACAAAACAAAGAGGCCAGAGTTGTCGATGTCTCAGTTCTCACGCCCATGATCGCAGCTCACATGTGCTGGAGAGGTAGCCGGTAACAATGGCAGACCCACATCAGGCACAATGCTTGGAAAACCTGCTACAATTGCGTATTGGTTTTAGTTGTAGCCAGATATTGATCATTTTATGTGTGAAATAATGAGGCAAAAAATATACCACCTGTGGACTTTTTCAATTTGTCAGAACAGATGCAGCTATAAAATCCATTGTGACCAATCAGCTTTCAGATTAGTAAACAATGGTATTGGATAGGTTACTATGAATTACCTTTCCTCATTTTCGCTTTGTGATATACCATTTTGAGTAAAGTGTTTGTCATAATGGGTCTATAATAACTAGTAGTTGCACATACTGTATACATACCGGTATTGTAATTCAGAAGAATAATGAAACCTTTCTGCCTGCATGTAATTATATAAAACCAGGTACAAGTTACAAGCATGGTTAATAAAGAAAGCACATTTTTGTTCAGCGTTCTACAAGTCTCACAAACATGTCTTATTTCTTAAGCTTGGGTATAAGCACTACTACTTATTTTGTGTCTTCCATTTTATAGTCCTACTTACATATTTACACTGCTTTGAACATGTGCTTTGCTTGTAGTTTCAGTCATCTAAAATTGTAATTGCAAATAGCACAAATTGTGACAAAAAAGCTTTACTAAATGAGGTGCAATTCAGTGATGCACAAGGATATCTGGACTCCATAATGGGATGTTCAGAAAGCTGATGGCATCCATTAATTCACAAACCGGTGGCATTTAGGATCCAAGATTCACTGATTGTTGTTACAAGAAAAAAGGATGCTGACTTTAGAAGATGAAATGTTTATATTTTAAGCAATTTTCTTCCCGTTCAATATAAAGCTCATGAATGAAAAACATTTTAGCAGCCTCATGCATGCAATGTAAAATGTATGAATTTCGATGTGGAAAGCGGTCAACCTCACCAATCTCCTTTTCAGAAAGACCCATAGATCTAATAGCATCTTGGTATCTGTGCTAGCATCTCATATGTCACAATATGAAAACATATTTCTGTATGCAAATGGTTGTGTTTACATCACAATCTGACAGTCACCTCATTACGAGCGCTTCATATGTGCTTCTATGAAAAAAGAGCTTATTTAGCATTTCTTCATTACTTTGAAAGATCGTCGTCATTTTCTAGCCCAGGAGTTAAACCTGTTATCGGAATTTATAGTGTTTCTGCTTCCAAAAGCTCTTTGTGTAACATTTGAAAGTGAAAAGGATTGAAAGAAAAATTAAGTTCGCAGACTAGTATTTTTGTAGACTAGGAAATGTGCTGTGGTAGCCAGGGATCAGTTTACAATAATAAACAAGGCATGTAGGACACCATTTGATGGCTAACTAACTCTATTGCAGATGGCAGATTTTGGGGTAAACAGGCTCTTTTCTTCCTACAAGGCTAAACCTGAAAAAATATAGGATGATGGAAAAGTAAAGCATAACTCCACTTTTGTTGAGAAAAAACATTCCCCTCTGGGTGAACTCTGTACATTACAAGGATTTTAACAAACTTTGTTGCAGATTCCTACCTTTTGTTATTCTGAAGAAATCCCTGTTTGTTCCTCTGTGCTGAGTGGGTCTAATGGGAGTGGTTTCATAATTATCTATCAGCTGTGGCAACTGCAGGGCTCTAATGAGGAAATCTGCTTGGCCTGCATCCCTTTAGAAGTGCTCCTATTGGGAGTATCTCACCAAAAATGACATTTTTATTGCAGGGGATGCCAGAAATCTGACTTGTATCTTAGGCATACTTCTGAGAAAATTGGTGAGCCAATCACACAAGCAGGAAATTATGTTTCTGGGGTGTGGTCAGTACACATTCTGTGTACAGAACAACTCCAGGTAGCCATATTGCATTGCAATTTCAGAAAATACAACAGCTGCAGATTGAAAAGGAAAGGTAAGTTTGAATAACATTCAATTACAATATGATTTAGGTCGCAGTTGTATACGCTATATTGTTTTTTCTTTATTTGCTATTTTTTTCCCCATGAAAGTGGAGTTAGCCTTTAAGAAGGAATCCCCAGGACTTAAAGATAATGCATTTACTATTCAATTTTCCATTAAATTGCACCTGTGTCAAGAAACACTAAATTACTTTTATATTCTGAACCAGCAGTAAATGCCCTTTAACATATTTTATGTCAGCCTCGCACATATATGCGGTGTCCCTTTTTCTAATCTTTATCTCAGTGTAACGTATCATTCTCTCCTAGCCAGAAGAAAAGGATGTATGTTTTTAATCAATAAATAACAAAGAATAATGAAGATTGTACAAACATTGTAAAACTAGATTGTATAGAGTATGCTTACCTTTATACATCTAAAATGAACTAGTCACACTTTTGGTGTCATTAATCGGTAATGGCACCCCAAACATGGAAGCGAACATGCATTATGCGGCGTGAAAAAATGTGTGACAAATGTGGCAAACCGCGTAGTAAAAGCATGCAAAACGCAATGCACTTAGCCACTTTTATCATGCATAGGGAAGCCCCTATTAAATCTCTTTTCCCCCAGACATAAAGAGTGCCCCCTTGTTCTCTGTGATGACCTTAAAGTGAATAACTCAACACCAAGTTCACTATATGGACCCCTTATGTATCTATACATGGAGATCATATCCCCCCTTAATCTCCTCTTCTTAAGAGAGAATAAATTCAGTTCTTCTAATCTTTCCTCATAGCTGAGCTCCTCCATGCCTCTTATCAGTTTGGTTGCCCTTCTCTGCAATTTTTCCAGGTCCCCGATTTTTGTGAATTGGTGTCCACAACTGAACTGCATATTCTAGATGAGGTCTTACTAATGATTTATACAGGGGCAAAACTATATCACTCTCTCTGGAGTCCATACCTCTCTCTGGAGTCCATAATACAAGAAAGGTTTTTTCTTTCTATGGAAATGGCTGCTTGGCATTGCATGCCATTATTAATCACTTAAGAACCGGAAAGTTTTACCCCCTTAACCACTTCCATACCGGGCCATGGTAAAATGACGCCGGCAGGAAGTGCTCCTAGATCCGGGCGGCTGTCCAATCACAGCCAATCACATGAGTGACTCCAGCGCGAGCCGCTCGTTCTCTCCGCAATGCACGGCGATCGGGGACAAGGCTAGTCCCCAATCTAGGTAAAGAGCCAATGAAATTGGCTTTTTACCACGTGACCGGTTGTCAATCACAGCCGGTCACAGAATGTCAACAGAGAACATGGTAACTAGCTGTCACCGTGTTCTCCTCCTCACACACTGCTCCTGTGAGAGGAGGAGATTGTGTTAACAGCTAGTTATCGATCATAATGCACCCCAAAACACACTTATTGCCCCCCAATAAAGAGGACCTGTGACTAGCCCATCAAAGTACCTGTCACCAGCCCATCAGAGTACCCGAGTACCTGTCACCAGCCCATCAGGTACTCTGATGACAGGTACTCGGGTACTCTGATGGGCGGGTGACAGGTACTCTGATGGGCTAGGGACAGGTATTCAGGTACTCTGATGACAGGTACTTAGGTACTCTGATGACAGGTACTCGGGTACTCTGATGGGCTGGTGACAGATACTTGGGTGCTCTGATGACAGGTACTCGGGTACTCTGATGACAGGTATTCAGGTACTTTGAGTACCTGTCATCAGAGTACCCGAGTACCTGTCATCGGAGTACCCAAGTACCTGTCATCAGAGTACCTGAGCATCTGTCATCAGAGTACCCGAGTACCTGTCATCAGAGTACCCGAGTACCTCTCTGTATCCCATCAGAGTACAGAGTACCCGTCTCCAGCCCATCAGGGTATCTGAGTACCTATCTGCAGCCCAATAGAGTACCTGAGTACCTGTTTTCTGCCCATAAAACTATCCGAGTACCTGTCTCCAGCCCATTAGAGTACCCAAATACCTCTCTTCAGCCCATCATAGTACCCAAGTACCTCTCTGTAGTCCATCAGAGTACCCGAGTACCTGTCTCTAACCCAGAGTACCCAAGTACCTGTCTCCAGCCCTGAGTACCTATCTCCAGCCCCGATTACCCGAGTACCTGTCTCCAGCCTAGAGCACCCGACTACCTGTCTCCAGCCCAGAGTGCCCGAGTACATATCTGCACCCCATCAGATTACCCGAGTACCTCTCTGAAGCTCATCAGAGTACCTGAGTACCTTTCTGAAGCCGATCAGTGTACCTGAGTACCTGTCTGCAGCCCATCAGAGTACCTGAGTACCTATCTGCAGCCCATGCCTCCTAGATTATGTGTTGAGGTGTTTGCTTTCCAAAATTGGGTCATTTTGTGGGGGCTTCCATTGTCTTGGTGTTCCAGGGCCTTCAAAAGTGTGATAGGTTGTAATGAAATAAGATGTGTAATTTATGCTCCTAGAACACCTAAAGGTGCTCCTTGCATGTTGGGCCTCTGTATGTGGCTATGCTGTGACAAAGTCCCACATAGGTGGTATCGCCATACTCAGGAGGAGTAGTAGAATGTATTTTGGGTGTCATTTTTGCTATGTACATGCTTTGTGTCAGAAATATCTTATAAATTGACAACTTTGTGTAAAAAAAAATGCGTTTTCATTTTCTTTCCACACATTCCAAAAACTTGTGGAAAAAAATGACATGTTCAAAAGACTCATTATTAGGGTTGAGCGAACACCTAGATGTCCGTGTTCGACGGGTTCGGCCGAACTTTAAAAAAAAGTCCGGGTCCGTGTCCCGGACTTTTACCGAACTTTTCCCGGACACCGAACCCCATTGAAGTCAATGGGGACCCGAACTTTAAGGCACTAAAATGGCTCTAAAACACCAAAGGAAAGGGCTAGAGTGCTGCAAATGGCAGCAAAACGTAATTAAGAGCATGGCAAGTGCTCTGCAAACAAATGTGGATAGGGAAATAACTTAAAACAACAAAAAAAAAACAGAAAAATAAAACAATGTTCTTCTTCATCTCTGAAGGACGAGGCCCATATGGAGTAGGAGGGAGGTTGAGGTGGTGGTGGATGTGGCGGTGACATAGGCGTGCGCACAGGGTGTGCTGGGTGTGCCTGGGCACACCCTAATCACCTAGGGCACATAGCATTGCCAGTGAGGAGATGGGAAAGATCTCCCTGGGACCTGCTCTGCTCTATTTCTCCTTGCCTACAGGTACATGGCCCCGATACATTACTCTCCCTGCTGGCAAACACATGCATGTGTATTTCAACTTTGGGGTGCACACCTTAATGCAATAGGCTGCGCACACCTATGGGCGGTGTAGGTGGAAGCGGCGGTGGAGGAGGACCAGGGCCGGATTAACAGCATCATGGGCTTGGTGCTGAGGATTTTGAAGGGCCTTAAGGGCCGTGCCTTGCCATGCACCCAGAGGAGGAAGGGTGCAGCCATGCATGCCTAATTCAACATGGGATGCTGTCTCTGAAGCCCATAAACACATCCATGCATCGCCAACTGTCCCTCCTTGTCCGGCCTTCACGCTGTGTGGGGAGGTTCTGAGGGTGCTGCCTGGGGAAGCGAGCATAGAAGCCAGACTTCTGTGTTTACAAGTGACAGAAGAGCGGTAACAGTGAATATGGCCAACCCGGGGCCTATATAAAAGGTAGGGGCCTGGAGCTGCAGCTCCAATAGCCCCTACATTAATCTGGCCCTGAGGAGGAGGACGAGGTAGCCAACACTGCTTCTTTTCAAAAATTTTAAATGAGGGTACACCCCAAAAGAGTGAGAAAGAGCAAAAATGGAACAATGGGTGGGTAAGGTCGGTATCCATTGCTATTCTGCATAAGGTACGGAAAAGTCCCGTGGGATCCATGCCTGGTTCATTTTAATGAACGTGAGCTTGTCCACATTGTCTCTGGACAGGCGGCTGCGCTTGTCTGTTATAACGCCCCCAGCCGTGCTAAATACCCGTTCAGATAATACACTGGCTGCAGGGCACGCCAGCACCTCCAAGGCGTAAAGGGCAAGCTCAAGCCATGTGCCCAATTTGGAGACCCAGAAGTTGAAGGGGGCAGACCCGTCATTCACTACATGTAGGCGTGTGCACACATACTGCTCCACCATGTTGGTAAAATGCTGCCTCCTGCTAAGACGTTCCATCTGAGCTGCTGGTGCTGCTGTTTGTTGTGGCGTGCTGACAAAGCTTTTCCACATTTCGGCCATGCTAACCCTGCCTTCTGAGGTGCTGGCGGTGCCCTGGTTGCGTTGGCGACCTCCTCCTCCTCTGCCTTGTGCTTCCACTGTGGCCCCGCTGTCAGATGGGAATGCCAGCAGCATGGCGTCTACCAGCGTGCGCTTGTACTCGCGCATCTTGCGATCGCGCTCCAGTGAGTGAATTAAGGACGGTACGTTGTCCTTGTAACGGGGATCCAGCAGCGTGGCCACCCAGTAATCAGCACAAGTTAGAATGTGGGCAACTCGGCGGTCGTTGTGGAGACACTGCAGCATGTAATCGCTCATGTGTGCCAGGCTGCCCAGAGGCGACGAAAGGCTGTCCTCTGTGGGAGGTGTATCGTCCGTGTCCTCTGTATCCCCCCAGCCACGCACCAGTGATGGCCATGAGCTGGCCTGGGTGCCACCCTGCTGTGAACATGGTTCCATCTCCTCCTCCAGCTCCTCCTCCTCCTCATCCTCCTCATCCTCCAGAACTGTGCCCCTGCTGGACAATTGCGTCCCTGGCGTTTGCGTGTGCAGGAACCCACCCTCGGAGCCCCTTGCGAATGACTGCCCTGAAAGCCTTGGAAATGTTACCTCTTCATCCTCCTCCTCCTCCTCATCCTGTGCCACATCCTCTTCCATCATCGCCCGAATTGTTTTTTCAAGGAGGCATAGAAGTGGGATAGTTAAGCTGAGAACGGCGTCATTGCCACTGGCCATGTTGGTGGAGTACTCAAAACAGCGCAACAAGACACACAGGTCTCGCATGGAGGCCCAGTTAAATTAAATAGCGGAATAGAAAATATGATCCAAAAAAAGTGTATGTATATCACACGTACACAACCACACTGGGCCCCAATTACTATTGTTTGTACCCCTAAAAGGCTAGATGAGGAGTAGGGGGAGTATGGAACAGGCAGCACCCTCAAACCTTCAGAAGTATGAGATGAACCCCAACAACTTGGAAAGGTGGATCTCTCTCACACGTACCGACACAGACTATCCCGCAATTCAATTGATCCTCAAAGGTTTTTATTGAATAGCGGAATAGGAAATATGATCAAAAAAAGTGTATGTATCTCGCACGTACACAACCACACTAGGCCCCAATTACTATTGTTTGTACCCCTAAAAGGCTAGATGAGGAGTAGGGGGGGTATGGAACAGGCAGCACCCTCAAACCTTCAGAAGTATGAGATGAACCCCAAAAACTTGGAAAGGTGGATCTCTCTCACACGTACCGACACAGACTATCCCCCAATTTAACTGATCCCCAAAGGTTTTTGATTAAATAGCGGAATAGAAAATATGATCCAAAAAAAGTGTATGTATATCACACGTACACAACCACACTAGGCCCCAATTACTATTGTTTGTACCCCTAAAAGGCTAGATGAGGAGTAGGGGGGGTATGGAACAGGCAGCACCCTCAAACCTTCAGAAGTATGAGATGAACCCCAACAACTTGGAAAGGTGGATCTCTCTCACACGTACCAACACAGACTATCCCCCAATTTAACTGATCCCCAAAGATTTTTGATTAAATAGCGGAATAGAAAATATGATCCAAAAAAAGTGTATGTATATCACACGTACACAACCACACTAGGCCCCAATTACTATTGTTTGTACCCCTAAAAGGCTAGATGAGGAGTAGGGGGAGTATGGAACAGGCAGCACCCTCAAACCTTCAGAAGTATGAGATGAACCCCAACAACTTGGAAAGGTGGATCTCTCTCACACGTACCGACACAGACTATCCCGCAATTCAATTGATCCTCAAAGGTTTTTATTGAATAGCGGAATAGGAAATATGATCAAAAAAAGTGTATGTATCTCGCACGTACACAACCACACTAGGCCCCAATTACTATTGTTTTTACCCCTAAAAGGCTAGATGAGGAGTAGGGGGGGTATGGAACAGGCAGCACCCTCAAACCTTCAGAAGTATGAGATGAACCCCAAAAACTTGGAAAGGTGGATCTCTCTCACACGTACCGACACAGACTATCCCCCAATTTAACTGATCCCCAAAGGTTTTTGATTAAATAGCGGAATAGAAAATATGATCCAAAAAAAGTGTATGTATATCACACGTACACAACCACACTAGGCCCCAATTACTATTGTTTGTACCCCTAAAAGGCTAGATGAGGAGTAGGGGGGGTATGGAACAGGCAGCACCCTCAAACCTTCAGAAGTATGAGATGAACCCCAACAACTTGGAAAGGTGGATCTCTCTCACACGTACCAACACAGACTATCCCCCAATTTAACTGATCCCCAAAGGTTTTTGATTAAATAGCGGAATAGAAAATATGATCCAAAAAAAGTGTATGTATATCACACGTACACAACCACACTAGGCCCCAATTACTATTGTTTGTACCCCTAAAAGGCTAGATGAGGAGTAGGGGGAGTATGGAACAGGCAGCACCCTCAAACCTTCAGAAGTATGAGATGAACCCCAACAACTTGGAAAGGTGGATCTCTCTCACACGTACCGACACAGACTATCCCGCAATTCAATTGATCCTCAAAGGTTTTTATTGAATAGCGGAATAGGAAATATGATCAAAAAAAGTGTATGTATCTCGCACGTACACAACCACACTAGGCCCCAATTACTATTGTTTGTACCCCTAAAAGGCTAGATGAGGAGTAGGGGGGGTATGGAACAGGCAGCACCCTCAAACCTTCAGAAGTATGAGATGAACCCCAACAACTTGGAAAGGTGGATCTCTCTCACACGTACCAACACAGACTATCCCCCAATTTAACTGATCCCCAAAGGTTTTTGATTAAATAGCGGAATAGAAAATATGATCCCAAAAAAGTGTATGTATATCACACGTACACAACCACACTAGGCCCCAATTACTATTGTTTGTACCCCTAAAAGGCTAGATGAGGAGTAGGGGGAGTATGGAACAGGCAGCACCCTCAAACCTTCAGAAGTATGAGATTGTGTTCACTGTACCCCACAAAGATTGAGTTCACTGCACCCCACAATGATTGTGTTCACTGCACCCCACAAAGATTGTGTTCACTGCACCTCACAAAGATTGTGTTCACTGTACCCCCCAAAGATTGTGTTCACTGCACCCCACAAAGATTCTGTTCACTGTACCCCACAAAGATTGTGTTCACTGCACCCCAAAAAGATTGTGTTCACTGCACCCCAAAAAGGATGTTGTTCACTGCACCCCAAAAAGGATGTTGTTCACTCCACCCCAAAAAGATTGTGTTCACTGCACCCCACAAAGATTGTGTTCACTGCACCCCAAAAATGATTTTGTTCACTGCACCCCAAAAAGGATTTTGTTCACTGCACCCCAAAAAGGATGTTGTTCACTCCACCCCAAAAAGATTGTGTTCACTGCACCCCAAAAAGATTGTGTTCACTGCACCCCACAAAGGATTTTGTTCACTGCACCCCAAAAAGATTGTGTTCACTGCACCCCAAAAAGGATGTTGTTCACTGCACCCCAAAAAGGATTTTGTTCACTGCACCCCAAAAAGATTGTGTTCACTGCACCCCACAAAGGATTTTGTTCACTGCACCCCACAAAGATTGTGTTCACTGCACACCAAAAAGGATTGTGTTCACTGCACCCCAAAAAGATTTTGTTCACTGCACCCCAAAAAGATTGTGTTCACTGCAGCCCAAAAAGATTGTGTTCACTGCAGCTCACACACAGAAAAATGGATGTGGATCACTGACACCTGCCTATCTCCAATCCCACACCACACAGCAATATCGATTGTAGTTTGTAGAACACAGTTTCCCTAAAATTCAGCAGACTCTGTCCCTAACAGGATTGAGAAGAGATCGTAGATCAGGATTGAGTGCAGACCCCACCCCCCACACAGCAATATCGATTGTAGTTTGTAGAAGACACTGACCCTATAATTCAGCAGACTCTATCCCTAAAATGCCTACAACTCGCCCTGCCTAAACACTCCGACCTGTCCCTCAATTCTATCCGGACACAAATGTTTTTTTCCTGCCTATCTTTCCCTAATCAGCAGCCAGCACGTTGATGTGTGCTCTGTCCCTGAATCTAAGCAGCATAATGACGCCGCTGCGGCTGCCTCGAACTTATAAAGACTTGGTCACATGCTTCAGACGGCCAATCACAGCTACTGAGACATTTGCAGGCATGGCTGGGATGGCTTAAGGCACACCAGTTAAACGATTGTTGATTGGCTGTTGAAAGCCCGCCATGAAAAGAGCGCCAAAGCATGCAAAACCCGGAAATAAAACGACCGAACACGGATTTTTACCCGAACATACAGTAAAGTGTCCGTGTCCGTGTTCGGGTACAAAAAATCCAATTATTCAGTACGAACACGAATAATACAGTCCGTGTTCGCTCAACACTACTCATTATCCCTCATAGAATATACGTTGGGGTGTTTTCTTTCCAAAATGGGGTCATTTTGACAGTAATTCCATTGTCCTGGTGCTCCAGGGCCTTCAAAAGTGTGATAGGTCGTTAGGAAATTATATGTATAATTTATGTTCCTAGAACACCAGACGGTGCTCCTTGCATGTTGGGCCTCTGTATGTGGCCAAGCTGTGTAAAAGGCTCACACATGTGGTATTGCCATACTCAGGAGGAGTAGCAGAATGTATTTTGGGGTGTAATTGCAAGTTGGCATATACTGTGTGTGAGAAATAACTTGTTATTATGACAGTTTTGTGTAAAAAAATGATTTCTTTATTTTCCCAAAAATTGTGGGAAAAAATTACAACTTCAAAAAACTCACCATGCCTCTTACTAAATGCCCTGGAATGTCTACTTTCCAAAAAAGGGGTAATTTTGTATTTGTACTGTCCTGACATTTCAGGGCCTCAGGTGTGATCAATTTTCAATGATTGGCACCATAGCTTGTAGACTATAACTTTCACACAGACTAAATAATAACCACTAATTTGGGTTATTTTTACCAAAGATATGTAGAAGTATAAATATTGGCCCAAATTTATGAAAAAAAAATTACTTTTTTGCAAAATTTTATAATAGAAACTAAAACAGAATTTTTGCTCTTTTTTTTCACTTATATCGCAAAAAATAAAAAACCCAGTGGTGATTAAATACTACGAAAAGAAAGCTCTATTTGTGTGAAAAAATTATAAAAAATTTGATTGGGTACAGCGTTGTATGACACTTTAAAAATGTGAGAGTGCTGAAAGCTGAAAATTGGTCTGGGCAGGAAGGGGGTGTAACTGCTCTGTATGGAAGTGGTTAATGACCAGGCTATTTTTTGTTATTTGGCAGTGGTAATTGCAATGCTGTACCCAAACAAAATGTACAGTATCTATCTCCCAAAAGTGAGTAAACCCCTCACTTTTTTGTAAATATTCTATTATACCTTTTCATGTGACAACATTGAAGAAATTACACTTTTCTACTATGTAAAGTAGTGAGTGTACAGCTTGTATAAGTGTAAATTTGCTGTCCTCTCAAAATAACTCAACACACAGCCATTAATGTCTAAACTGCTGGCAACAAAAGTGCACCCCTAAGTCAAAATGTCCAAATTGGGCCCAATTAGCCATTTCCCCTCCCCGGTGTCATGTGACTCATTAGTGTTACAAGGTCTCAGGTGTGAATGGGGAGCAGGTGTGTTAAATTTGTTGTTATCACTCTCACTCTTTAATACTGGTCACTGGAAGTTCAATATGGCACCTCATGGCAAAGAACTCTCTGAGGATCTGAAAAAAAGAATTTTCGCTCTACATAAAGATGGCCTAGGCTATAAGAAGATTGCCAAGACCCTGACACTGAGCTGCAGCACGGTGGCCAAGACCATACAGTGGTTTAACAGGACAGGTTCCACTCAGAACAGTCTAAAAGGGAAAGTACTAAGTATGAATTCTCACAAAAAAAATCTAAATGGTATAATTAATATTAATGATCGTGGCAGCTATATCCAAGCATGTGAATCATGGCACATAAAAAAGGATATATACTGTAAATAAAGTGATACAGCGCCGCTGATCCCAATAAGGTGCAACAAGCAAAAATGATATGTGCAAATAGTGCAAATGGGTGCCCTATATACGATTGCAAATGAAAACCAAATATTGCTATATATACTTTCAAAGTGCTCACATCATTAATAGATGTATAGCTAACATAAATGCAAAGAATATGTACAAAAACGCACATATACTGAATTACCAAGTGTAAAGTGCTACTACAATATTAGTGTAAACTTTAGCGTGACGCATCAAATAAATGTGAAAATTGGCAAAAACAACACATATTACATATAAGATCCGTGAAACAGGAAATGAGGTGCTCAGTGCTAGTCCTATGGAGAAAGCATAGTAGATCACACTGTTATTAAGTGCAATCACACAGTCTCTTCAGTGACCATAAAGTGCACACGTGCCAAAAAGTGGATGTCGTAGGTGCTCTTGATCCCACAACCAATTATAGATGGCCTCTCACCTTAGGTTTTGAACCGTGTTTCACCACTGGGTCAAACAACGCTAAATAGATAAGGGAGGTATGCCAGGTTGTGTTGCCACATCCGGAAATCCTATGATACTGTGCAGGCTGATACAAGATTCTGTCTTCACATTCAGTAATCCCGGTCTCAGCGTGTGGTCAGAGAATGAGAAAATAGGGAGATCTAATGCTCTCTGTTTGCAAATTTTATTGAAGAGTAAAGGCAGAAATACACTCTTATTTGGTTGCACATGAAGCTGTGCAGGCTGGAGGAGACACTGTATGCTACGAAGGGAGACACAGGAAGCTCTCCTGTGCTGTTGTCAGATCTCGTCTGTCTGGAGTCCCTGCCCCCTAGATGCGTATCGTCAAGTGCTTACCCCTACTGAAGAAGTCAACGCCCACAAGCACTTGATGATACGCATACAAAACCACAATGTATTGCCCAATATTTGGGTAAAATATAAAAGATGATCTTATGCTGAGTACATAGATACCAAACATGACATGTTTTAAAAATTGCGCATGCCCATGCAGAATGTAAATATCCCCTATGATAGCATGTAGTGACAGGTACCTTTTTTTGAAAAAATCAGGGTTCTATTAGACTCTAGATCTCTCCTCTGCCCTTAAAGCATCTGGCTACACCAAGATCGGTGTGATAAGATGCTTTACCAATTTAAAAATTGCGCTGTTTATATCTGGCAAAATGGAAGTGATAAAATGTTCTTAGTTTCCGATATCTTAGGCCATAGAGATGATTTGAGCCATTCTGGTCTCCGATCAGCTCTATGGTCAGCTGATAGAACCACTGGCTGCATTCTCAAGTTACCTGGTGGTACAGGAGAGGCAGAGAAAACTTTGGAAGGTGGCAGGATGGGGGCGTGCCCCTCCCACTGCTTGTAAAAGCAGTCTAGTGGCTAATTAACCACTAGGATTGCTTTTAGATGTCTGAAAAAAAACAATACCAAGATGATGCCTAAACCTGCAGGCATCATCCTGGTATGACCACTCAAAGTCCAGTGACATACCAGTACGTTGCTGGTCCTTGTTGGGCATATATTTTGTTATGCAGCCTGTGAGCTGAACAAAAAAAAAAAGAACATAACAGATTCCTCCATTCACATTGATCAATGTGGATGAAGAATCTCTGCAAAGAAAAGTAAAAAAATATATGGTGACGCATAGGGCAGATCCACCCTCTGTGTCCACCCCATCCCTTATGCGTCGCCATATATGCTCTTATTTTAACTGTGGTGGTAAAATCACCTCCTATAGTGCTCCAATCATTGATTTACGTATATGCTAAAAGCAAACGCTCGTTGCTCTCAGGATAAACAGATCAGTGCTGCAGCTGATGGGTGTACCTGCAAAGCAAATTATGGTTAACAATAAAACACAGTAACAAAAAAACATTACAATATAATAGTATACAGTACAGTTAAACAGTAGAATGGCGGTATCTGGAAAGCAAACTATGGTTAACAATGAAAAATAGTAACAATAAAACATTACAGTATAGCAGTACATTATAAAGTACAGTAAAATGGTAAGAACAGAAAATAAAGTCAATAAAACGACAACTATTTTTGGCTTTTTTATTTTTTTAGGTTTTTTTTTTTAACTTTTTTTTTTACACTTACTTGTTTTTTAAACGTTCCAAGCTAGGGTCTCTCAAAATGCGATAGCCATCTAAGATCTTTTGAGACCCTGTGTGAAAATGTGCCCTAGACTGTGCTGTGCTGTACCCTATACAGACCCTGATGCAGAGACCAGGCTGGCCAGGGCCGGAGGGACACAAATAGAGGGTGTCACGCCTATATCCACATTTTCTACAGACACAACATCTTCTTTAGGGTGCTCTTTGGGTAGAGGTACCAGAGAAGTCATCCGGAAAATGCCTCTCATGCAGCCAACTTGGATCTGGATTATGAATTTTAGCCATAGCACCTTCTGGATACAGAAGGACTGTAAGAATCTCTTCCTGGAATTTTAGGAAGGATCCACTTCTTCCTAATGCTTTGTATAGTACATAAGCATTCAGCAGAGCCAATTGGAATAAGTATACAGACACTTTTTTGTACCAGCGTCTGGCCTTATGGGTAATAAAGTATGGTGCCATCATCTGGTCGTTGAAGTCCACCCCTCCCATGTTAAAATTGTAGTCGTGGACACAGAGAAGCTTCTCAACAACACCTGTCGCCGTTGTCATTTTGACTGTCGTATCTGCACGAATGGAGGACAGAACAAAAACATTCTGTGTGTGTCATTCCGTGTGTCCTTCCACTTCACTGCAAGCAATTTCACTGCAAGCAGGCTCTCGTCCCCCATCTAAGTCAGGCATCATTGGCCTGGACCTGATGAGTTATCGGTTCTGGAGCGAATCCGATCACCGCCGGCACGGCGGGGGCGCTCATATGCACCCCCTACCCGCGGGCACGAGTGCCGTACAGCTACGCCAATTGACACAGCCGAAACACCTTGCCACAGTAAATCTGTGGAGGGTGGTGGACAAGTGGTCAAGCTTATGATCTACCAGAACACCCAGATCCTTCTCCACCATTGATTCTTCCAGGTGTAACCCCCCCCCCCCCCAGTATGTATAATTTATCAACATTAAACCTCATTTGACAAATAGTTGCCCAATTAAACAGTGCAGGTTGAAGTTGGGGACATCCTGTAAGGATGTTATTCAACTGCATAGATTGGTGTCATCTGCAAATACTGAAATAGTGCTTTTAATTCCAGACTTCAGAGTCTTCAGGGAATCCCTAGGTGCTAAGACCTAGGAACAAGACAAATGTTATACTTGAATTCTCACAGGGAAAAAGCCAAGGAGGGAAGAGTATGTGTCAGGAAGGGTTTTAGAGATGATTTCTCTCCCAGCATGCACCAGCAGGCCCCCAAAACCTGCTGATTGGCCTGGTATTAAACCTCTTTAGCACAGAATAACATCTGTAGCAAACAATGCTGCAGAGCACTCACACAGCAATTGATCAAGATGATGCACTATATGATTTGAGAACACTAACAGACATGCAGCTAAGCTGACTAAGATTGACTTCGTTGAATTAGAAATATAGGTTTTCATTAATGTTCAGTTGTGTATACTGGTGCAAACAATTTCAGTTGTCAGACTCAGGTACAACCAAAAACATGTTTTTTGCTTAATATGTTCAACCAATGCTGATAGCAATGATTTTTTGGTCACTTATATAGCTGAAGGCTAGTTGAAGTTTACATAAAAAGACATATCTCAGCAATCTGCAAACTCAAAAGAACTCCTCTGTGACACCTTGTTGCGACACTATGTTTGTTTGAGATGGATGAAAAGGGAGATGTGCGTAGTGTGGGCCAGGTTTCTAGGACACATCGCCCCACCAACCAGTCAAACTGGGGCTTTTTGAGAGGCTTCCTGGCCAGAGGGGGAGGAGTCAGAAAAAAGGAGTGTGTGAGTGGCTTTGGAAGGTTCTAGAGGATTGAGTGGAGACTAGAGAGAGAGGACACACAGACCAGGAGCTCTAAACCTGTGAAGCTTTCTTGGCCATGGTATCCCCCCTCCCCCATCCCTGGCCCCTACTCTTTCCTATTGGCAACGATACTTGTTTGTTCAGAAATTTTGTCTTTATGCCTTATAATGGTTCTTGTTCTTTTCTGTTATGGATATCTCACTCCATATATTGTCTTGTTACATATGTTTTGAAAACTTCCAATAAAATTTGTTTAAAAAAAAAACTTGTGAAAAGAACTGCATAATCTCTAACCCAGTTTTCCTCTGTGAGTCTGGAGCCTCTAGTATTCTGAGAGAAGCCATTAGATATATGGGGAATCTTGCTCATTTCTAGTCGGTCTTCAGAAACAAGTAGTCAGTCAGAAATGTTAACCGGACTTCCGGTTCCGGCGCCTCATGTAGGGAGACGCGCGGAACAGCGGCTCCGATCCCGGCGGCATAAAAAACCCTATACATAGCCCATCCGAGCCTGCAGACCTCACGGAGCCCAGCCACACACCCTCCGGTCTGGACTCATCATGGGCAAATTCGTCCTCCATGGCCCCCCGCCGAGCTCACAAGCCCCCAGGAGCGACATGGCTGAACAGGCCTCCTCTGAGGCAAACATGGCGGACGCCTTGCACCAGCTGCAAGCTCCCCCACAGGGAGCATCCGCATCGGTCTTCCCCGATGCACAAATAGCCACACTGGCACAAGCGGTTGCCACCCTGCTATCGCCCACTATCACAGCAGCAGTGGATAAGGCTATAGCGCAGGGCCTCACTCACCTCAGGAAGGAGCTGGGGGAACAGGCAGGCAGACTTGCTGAGCTGGAACACAGAGTCTCCGACATAGAAGATGAGGTACAAAACTCTTTTACACATGACCAGCAGGCCCGGCAAATGCAGAGTTATATCTTAGAGAAGCTGGACGATTTGGAAAATTGATCTCGGCGCAATAATCTGCGGATCATCGGATTACCAGAATCTTTTAACACGGACTCTCTTCATGACATCTGCATGACCAGGATCCCTGCAGCCCTGGGAATTGTTACACCCTGCACGGTGGAAAGAGCCCATAGACTGGGAGCCCCCTCTAACGAACGCCGCTCTCCTCGCCCTGTGATTGTACGATATCTAAACTACATGGACAGAGTAAACATCTTGAAATCTTTTAGAAATTCCAAATCGCTCCAAATGGATGGCCACAAGCTTCTCATCTTTGCGGACTATTCGCAGGAGGTCTCCAAACGAAGGAAAGCTTTCCAGCCGCTCTGTCAGGCATTATACCAGAAGGCTATCAAGTTTACTCTGGCGTACCCTGCTACCATCTGCTTCTCAGATGCGGCGGGTGTCCAAAAATCATTCACCCATCCCGAGGAGGCAAGTCATTACCTACAATCCTATCTTCACATCTCGCTGGACCCCACCCGGAGTTCCGGTCAAAGTTCCCCAGGATCCAGAGAGCAACGTAGCCCGAGAAGGGATCCTGCCAAAAAGCAACGTTTGACCGGTCCTTTTGGTCGCCCGTGATCAGCACTCCTAGGGCCCTCCTACGCTTAGAAGTTTGTTTCTGTTCCAGCTCTGGGTGCTCAGTCACTGTTCACAATGTTATGTCCCTAGCTCCATGGGATTCTACGTTTGTATGCACCGCCCTGTCGCTGCCTCTAGATGGCGATAGTTGTTTAATGCTTGTATTGTTTCTGCACTTTTATTCATTTCCACAGGGGCTGATGTTTAAACCCCCTGGGTATTACTACATTGCATGCGGGTTTAACTAATGCTGTTTTTGCATTTCTTTTTCTTCTCTCCCTAGCTACAGCCTTGCCGTGTGTCTTTTGTCCCTTTGTTCAGATGTCTTCGACGCTCCCGAGGTTACCAGTTACACCCTATCTTGCCGAGTTGGGCGCCAACGGCAGACTATCGGTAACGCTGTCTCTGGGCGATAGTGTGGCTTACATGAGGAAAAAAGGGAAGTCAAGACTTCCTCTCACAGGTACCCTGTTATGTGTTTCCCTGGACCCCTGTTGGGTTCACACCCTGTATTACCCCCCTAGCAGAACGCTCTTATGCCTACTCGCACTCACTGCTGATGTGCTATTGCACCGATGGCAGAGACCCACAGATACTACTTTGACCACTTGCGCACTCATACATCTGCTCATTAACCCCCCCCCCCCCCCGACGTTTTCCATGTCGATAAAAATTGTCAGCTGGAATGTTAAGGGCCTTAAATCCCCTAATAAGAGAATGGCTGTCCTCAGGCATCTGAAGCGCCTGAGGGCAGACATTGCGGTGTTGCAGGAAACTCACCTGGCGCATGCGTAAATTGTGGGTGGGTAAGGTTTATGGATCTCTGGCGGTCAGAGGCAAGGCAGGAGTAGTAGTTTTATTACACAAACATCTAACCTACACCGTCAATGACACATCTCATGACGACACTGGACGTATGCTGTCCCTGACCCTCACAACTGGTACTAAAACTTGGACTCCCCACTAGTGGTAGCCGGTGACTTTAATTCGGTGATGCATGTGGCGGAGGACAAGCGGGGCGGGGAGGATCGCTCACCGGCGCGACCGCTCCCTCTAGCTTCGCCCCTACAGACATTTGCAAACGGACTGCTCCTGACGGATGTCTGGCGTCTGACACACCCCACAGAGAGCGAATTCACTTTCTTTTCGCACCCGCACAACTCCTTGTCACGCATTGACTATATATTTTCTAATGCTTCCCTCCTATCTCACGTTACCCGACCTGAAATCCACGACATTGCAATATCAGATCATGCCCCTATATCGGTAGAATTGTCAAATATGGCCCCTTCCGCTACCAAATCCCCATGGCGTTTCCCAGCATATTTGGCAAGAGATGCCGGGCTTCAAAAGCTCATTAGAGATACCTGGGCGGACTTCCTATCTACTAACTCCTCACCAGACTGTTCTCCCGTACTTCTGTGGGAGACGGGCAAGGCGGTACTCAGGGGGCGCATCATTTCCTATGCCGCGGCCCACAAGCGAAAGGTTACTGCAGCATATACAGCGGCCAGTACTTCTCTACGAGAGGCACAACAGCTTCTCAATGGTTCTAACACAGCGGCGAACAGGGACCGCTGGTCCAAAGCCAAATCTAACTTCGAGATGTGGGCTGAGGCACAGGAAACCATGTATACCCATTTTCAAGATTGGCGATTTCACAAATATGGTAATAAGCCGGGTAAGCTTTTAGCGACGCTATGCAGACCACCCTTCACCCCCACAGTAGTGACTGCATTGAAAACTGCACAGGGGATGGTAGTACACACACCGAAAGATATACTGAACACCTTTTACACGTCTCTTTATGGCCCTGACCCCATTGATGTCACGAAAGCGGAAGCCTTGCTCGACTCGGTTACTCTCCCCTCAATCACTGCCGACCAACTAGTCTCCTTGAATGCTCCCTTCTCCCTAGAGGAACTTACTGCGGCTATCAAGTCCCTCTCGCCGGGTAAAGCGCCGGGTCCGGACGGGTACACCTCGGAATTCTACAGACTGGCATTAGAACCGCTGGCCCCGTCCCTCCTTGATCTATACAACTCGATCTACCAGGGAGGCAAGTACATGCCCACCGGGTACCAGGCCTACATTAAATTGATTTATAAGCGAGGGAAAGATCCTACCAACCCCGGTTCATACAGGCCTATATCGCTGCTAAATCTGGACGCCAAACTCTTGTCAAAGATGGTGGCGAACAGACTAGCTTCTATTTTACCGTCCTTGATTCATCCTGCCCAATCGGGTTTCACCCAGGGGAGGTCGGCCACTTCCAACCTTAGAAAGGTGATTGCAGCCTTGGAATACGCGGGGGCCGATCCGGTCGCGGATGCTGCCATTGTCACATTAGATGCTGAGAAAGCTTTTGATAATGTCAGCTTCCGCTGGCTGGATATGGTCCTCACCAGATTTGGCTTTTCCGGTGCTTTCCTTCACTTAATCCGGGAAATGTACCGGACCCCTATGGCACAAGTGGTGGTGGCCGGCCTCACCTCGACGGCTTTCCAACTCCATAAAGGCACCAGACAGGGCTGCCCTCTCTCCGCCCTCCTTTTTAACATGGCCATCGAACCCCTCTCCAGAACATTGACCTTTCACCCTGACTTACGCGGCATCCCGGTGGGTACACAGCAATTGCGAACTGCGCTTTTTGCCGACGATGTACTTATTTTTACAGCTGACCCCGCGCATGACTTACCGCTGATCCAATCACTTTTTGCTAATTTCCGTTCATGCACAGGATTACGTATAAATTTCTCTAAAAGTGAAGTGCTACCCCTGCGCTCCCCTCACCGGCCGCATTGGGCGTCCTGCTCCACATTCTCTATAGTTCGATCCCACATCACGTATCTAGGCATTCAAGTGGGGAGACATCCTTCCTCCCTCTACTCTCTAAACATTACCCCTGTAGTGGATAAAATTATAGCTGAAATGCAAAACTGGCGGTCGCTGCCCCTATCATTCAGGGGTAGGTGCCATTTATTTAAAATGTCTAGTTTTCCAAAACTGTTGTATCCCTTACAGACGTTACCTATCCTACTGAAACACAAAGATATTCAATGCCTTAACCGTGCCCTCTCAGTATTTATCTGGCAGGGCAGACGCTCCCGAATCGCACTGCGCAAGTTATACCTTCCGAAATGGAAGGGAGGAGTAGGTCTACCAGACATACGGATGTATAACCTTTCTTGCCTCTTTCGGGGTGCTTTAGACTGGATTTCGGGTAGCTCTAGATATACGAATTATGATCTGGAAATGCAAATGGTGCGGCCCTATGACTTAACGGCCCTGCTGCACTGTAGACATGGAGACATCCCTCCGGGCTTGCGTTCTAACCTCCTGTTAGAGATACTGTCATAGCCTGGAGGGAGGTACGCAGGAGGCTTGGGACCCCTCACAGGGTCTCCGGCTTCCTGCCTATCCAAAAACATCCTCTTTTTCCGCAGGGGCAGCAGGGCCGGGTGTTTGATCTGTGGGCAGACAGAGGTCTTAAAACATTTTCCCAGCTGTATGACTCTAGTTCTGGCCTCCCTCTGCCCTTCTCAGATATCTGTCGGACGTATGATTTACCCAGGGGCCACTATCTATATGTGCAACAATGTGTCAGCTTCATTCATTCCTTAGGTACCCTGGCCACAGCCTGCTTTCAGTCATCCATTATAGACTCTTGGGTGAAGCGGGGAGCCCACAAAATTTCACACATTTACCCCTCATTATGTCTGGAACTATACGACCATGTAGCCTCACAGGTTGCTACTCGATGGGATACAATTCTCTCCTCACAATCAGCCCACAACCGAATTCTAAAAGGGTACAACGACACATGCCTCTTTGTGCATAATGAATTCTAGAGGGAGCAACAACTTAAAATCATACATGGGGCATATATACCATCTCCTGTTGTACATTTAAGCTGCATATTTGTAAAGCTTTGGCCCGTATTGTGACGAGAAAATAGAAATATGGCGGCTCCAGTACTTCCTGTTGGGTGGAGATGAAGCCACATACACCCATCAGGAACAGGAAGTTCGTCACTTGCTAATTAGATGGAGCAATACTTAAACACTGCCCATCGCCGCAGACCGGAAATACGTCTGTGAAAACGCCCGGAAGAGGAGGGCGAAACGCGTCGACGCACTTCCGGTCTACGTCCTAGCGATACGTCACTTCCGGTGCGGTGGAACGCACGCCGAAACCACGGGGCGTTCTAGCGGCACCTGCTACCAGGAAGGACGAGATTTTTAACCTATATGCCTTTTACTAAGCAACGAAATGTGAGTGTATTTTCATTATTTTGCACAATAAATACCTTTTATCGGATTTACACTATATGAGCATCCTTTTCTCCAATACATGTATCGGGGTATTTACATCTGTGGAGATACTTTCGCCTTGGAGGAGTTAATAGCCGGTTCCTTACTAGAACATAAGCCTTGTCGATCTCTATTGCTATACAGCATAGGGGTCACCATTGTCCGGTAAGTGAACACCCAAAGGGGGAGGTCCGGCACTGGCTCACTGCACCACAAAAGATTGCATGTTTTGTGCACTTTCTTCCTGGCACTCCAGCACCTTTGTGAGACATCTTTTGGGACTGTGTACATCTTATCATCTACTGAGATCTTAAACAACTATTACATCTGGACTGGCACTTTATATTTATACATTTTAATTATATTTATATAGTATATGTCTATATGGTTTCTACACCCCAATTTTTGCACACAATTGCACGGTGCACTTTATGAGTCTTTTAAGTAGAACGTAATCACTTTATTATTGTTTGCGCTGTGATATATTTTTCTCATATATACCATGCCTCCGGTGGTCCCCGGACCCGACCAAGTCTCTCTGTCCTCTCTGCAACCAACATTTGCCATCCCTTCTTCACAAATTCTGGCTATGCCCAACGGTTTCTCTTTTCTGGGACAGGGTCTTGGTCCTTATCAATCGAACTCTGGACCTATCTCTGCCAAAGGATGTATACCTACTTCTCTTTGGAGACACTCAGGGCACTCTTCCCCTCCTGCCCAAGCCTCAGAGAAAACTCCTGCAGCACCACAAACCCTGGCTCCTGAGTTGTTTGATGATAGCCAGAAGGAGCATCTTAAAGCATTGGACATCTAAGGACCCTCCCTCTATCACGGAAGTCAGGGGGGAACTACAAGTGCTTCTACGGAGAAACTTGATGGACTTACACCAACTAAGGATTCTCTATCACTCTCGATTCCACCGAAAATGGTCTGCCTATCTCCTAGCTACTGGCTCCTCCGCTTCACCCTCCTCACTGACTCTGCCTCCCCTTAGCGTTCCTATGAGCTCTGGAGCGTCGGGCTCCGACATATAGACACCCGATACGTACTTTGATAAGGGTCATAATGTTTAATCTTTGCAAATTGCATACTGGGTCTCCAAGTTGTGTCCTCTACATCTTTGGATGTCGTACCTTGACACATCCGCAAATGTGATATGGTATCGCTCTGCAACAGCTCTTTCTCCCTCTCCCCCCCCCCCACCCTCTTTACTCTTTCCTTTCCACTACCTTCCCCCTCCCTTATACTTCATCCCCTCTCCCTTACCTCCACCCTCCCCCCTCTCTCTCTCTCTCTCTCCCTCTCTCTCTTTCTCTCTCTCCTCCTCTTCCTTCTTCCCCCCCCCCTCCCTCACACTACTCTATTTTTGGATGTTTTACTCTATGCTCTCTTATTCCCCCAAGTGGGATCAGTATACGGTGTAAAATGTGAAATGAAGTGTCGATGCCAACCTATTGCATTCATTCTCGGGGTCAGAGTTTCTTTGATTGGATCTGACTGTTTGTTGTACATCCCTGTTTTAACTGTTTCTGATGTATTGTTTATCGACCTTCAATAAAATATTATAAAAAAAAAAAAAAAAAAAAAAGAAATGTTAACCGGATATCACAGGCGTACTTTAAGACAGTTAATATAATTGGGCTTCACCAGCAATCTGATAGTTGGTCAGCACAGACAGGACATCAGCCTGTTACCTCAAGGAAAGTATTCAACAGGTACCATAGACAAGTGATCAGCCAGTTATCTCATGAGAGATATCAATCTGTTCCCTCAGGCAAAGCCCTTCTACTGAATACTAAACACAAGTTGTTAGCTAGACACTTCAGATGATACAAGATACCATTAGGTATCATACATGTCTGATGTTCTATCTTACAGATATTTTACATGCATTCACTATTCAAGAGTGAACAAAGAGTCACGAAACGCATCGGGTTTATGGATGCAATCTTTGTGCATGAAATGTAACAATTTGGATTCAAAGTATGAAATGCTATCATATGGATTTACTACAAATCAGCTTGTTATTTTATCCTGTTTTGTATGCAATATTTATTCATTCATTGTAAACTAGTTATTCCTTGATTGCATGTGGTGTGCCTCATTTAACCCTTTCGCTGCCAGGCCCTGCGCTCCACTTTTAAACTCAGCTAGCCAGACCGTTTTTGCAATGTTTCCTTTTTTTCATTTTTCACTTATAGCTTTAAGAGTTTGTAAAAGACCCCCCAAACCATATATTTTCTGAAAGCACATGACCTGTAGAATAAAAAGAAGGTGTTACTGATTTTTAAGATCCCGAGATATTTGCACAAATGTCCATCAAAACAATATCTTCGCTAAAAATACACTAAAACCATTATTAGCAGATAAAAACACAGCTAATTTTACAAAATTCCTGCTAAATTCCTAATAAATATAAATGCTTAACCTGTGTTGAGGTAATACATAACAAATATTTGTAAATTTTAAATTGCGCTTTTTAGTAAAATGGTGAAAATCGATCGTATCCAAAAATTTCTTAAAAAATCTGGAAATTTTAGTTTTCCACTTAGGCCCCTTTCACACGAGCGATCTGATCAGATCCGCCTGTCAGTTTTTTAGGCGGATCTGATCGGATCCCCCATGCATCCCTATGGGGCAGTGGATGTCAGCGGAGACATGTCCGCTGACACCCGCTGCCATCCGCATCCGATCCTGTCCGTAAAATCCGGACAGATGGAAACCCTATTTTCCATCCGTCCAGAGGATCGGATGGGATCGGATGAGAGCGGACAGGCGGTCCTCTCTCATCTGATTCCCCCATAGAGATGCTTGGGGCTCTGACATCTCCCTCTCTGCACACAGAGCGGAGAGGGAGATGTCACCTTCCTGCTCAGCGGGGATCTGTGTTTATGATCCCCTACTGAGCAGCACGGATCCGCCTACAGAGGCGGACCGTGTGAAAGAGCCCTTACAGCTTTCAAAGTTTGTAAGAGACCCCCCCCCCCCAACCATATATTTTCTGAAAGCACATGACCAGTAGAATAAAAAGAAGGCACTACTGATTTTTAAGGTCCCGGTATTTGTGTGCAAATGTTTATCAAATCACTATTTTCCAATTTTTTTTAAAAACACTAAAATCCTTATTTGCACACATAAACACAATATAACTTACGTAATTCCTGCTAAATTCCTAATAGGGCCTCATTCAGTGGGGTGTGCTAAAACGTACACCCATGGAGGGCCATGTTTACCTGCACAGGGATGCACAGGTATTCAAATGCATGATTGAGCTGCGTTTCTGCCACTCACCAACAACACCCTTCAAGCTTCAATAGGCAGCGGATGTGGTTGTTTACATGCTGGGGCTGCAATGCTTTACTCCCATGGCAAAGAGGACCTGACTTGTAGCGATTCCGCCTGCTGAAAACTACACATTCAAAATAATGGAGAAGGCAAGGGCCATTTAAATGCATTTCTAAATCTACCCTTAGGGCCCTTTCACAAAGGCTGTCTGTTTAGGTTCACCTGTCAGTTTTTCAGGCGGACCTGATTGGACCCTCCAGCTCTCCTATGGAGCGGCAGATGTCAGCGATGACATGCCTGCTGACATCCGCCGCTATCTGATCTTGCCCGCAAAAAACAGACGGATGGTGGTCCTATTTTCCATCTGTCTGTCGGATTGGATATGATTGAATAAAAATGGACAGGCGGTCTGTTTTCAGCCGATCTCCTCATAGAGGAGAGCGGGACTGTGTCCATCTCAGCTCTACACAGTAGAGCCGAGAGGGGACCTGTCATCCACGGGGATGAGCAGAGTGATCAGCAAGCGGACTCTGTCCTATGGATGTGTCTGTGTGAAAGGGGCCTTACTATGATTTTTATTTTATTTTTTACCATTTTTTTTTTTAACAGATACAATTGTAGCAGCCTTCTAGTTATGTGCTAAATAGACAGAACAGTTTTTGGCTCTTTCTGCTTAACAGCAGAGCAGCAGGCAAATCTATGTGCTCCCTTCTTCACAGGGATCAGGATTTGTTAGTTAGGCCTGTTTTTATGTGTTCATGTGTGATTCATCTGGGCTGAGTGATTTCACCCACTGTGTCCAATGCGGAGGCCTGTTGGACAGTGGAGGAAACTCAGTCAGTGACACACAGGCTTTTGTAGCTGTCTCAGTGGATTGGCACAGACAAGTGGTTCATCCTGGGATATGCTATAAAAACCAAGGGCACATGTGGCAGGGGGTCTTTGGGCGGGAAGCCAATTCCCAAAAGGAGGGTGATGACTGTCTCCTCTTCTGAAGCTTTGGAAGGTGTTCACCGGCAGTCGGCCTGGTGAACCAGAAAGTGTGTATAAAATTAAATAAGTGCGCAGGATCAATAGTGTGAATAGCTGCAACCTTCGAACCAAATGGTGATAAAATTGTGTAGAAAAGAAATCAGGTGCGCTAAAATTCACTAGTGTCACAAATCAGGAAAAGGTGTGACACTATAATGAGTGTCCCCCATATACCTGTGATGTGTTTCCAAAATTGATGTGCACTTGAACGGGTGTACAGTAAATACTATGCACCCTGGTGCATATACTTGGGTGTGTTATGGTGAATAGGTGATGATAAATGGATAATGTGATACCAACATAAACCAACAATGTGCACAAGTAATTCAAAGAAAAAGTGTCCAATATTTCAATGGTTGCCACCTCAGTGTATAGTCCATATACATATAAAAGTGCATAAAGTCCCAATCGTCCCCTCACAGGCTAAAGTAAAATCCACTCTGTGGGTTCCTCTAGATCCGTGGGGTGCAGATGGGTTCCACCACCTTTGTGGGGATTAGCCCCTTATCCGTCCTTAACCTCTTTTCTCTATGGTAAGGGGATAATCCCCACAAAGGTGGTGGAACCCATCTGCACCCCACGGATCTAGAGGAACCCACAGAGTGGATTTTACTTTAGCCTGTGAGGGGACGATTGGGACTTTATGCACTTTTATATGTATATGGACTATACACTGAGGTGGCAACCATTGAAATATTGGACACTTTTTCTTTGAATTACTTGTGCACTTTGTTGGTTTATGTTGGTATCACATTATCCATTTATCATCACCTATTCCCCATAACACACCCAAGTATATGCACCAGGGTGCATAGTATTTACTGTACACCCGTTCAAGTGCACATCAATTTTGGAAACACATCACAGGTATATGGGGGACACTCATTATAGTGTCACACCTTTTCCTGATTTGTGACACTAGTGAATTTTAGCGCACCTGATTTCTTTTCTACAGAACCAGAAAGTGTGGCTGAATCCAGAGGCCCGGTGGAGGCTGACTGGTGGAGTTTGGAGGCAACGGTGTCTCTGGACAAACAGTGTCCATGAGTACAAAGGAACTTGCCCAGGGGTCTGCCAGGAAGGGGACCACTACAGAGGCTAGAGTCAGTGGATGGGTGTCAGCACACAGGCAGTTAGAGTGAAGGGGGTGCCAAGTTTAGAACCCTGAAGAGAATATTCAAGTAGGAACATTTAAAGCATCTTCACTTCAGTGGCAGAGTGAAGCAGCGGCCTTGCTGCATTCTACAGTTAGCTGGGCTCAAGACTGTGAATAGTTAATAGTTGGAGTAACCCACTCATCCCTTCTCCTATCCAAGTTCTCAATAAAAACACAAAAAACAACATCCCCTGGATTGATTATTGACTGAGCCAAGAACTTTCATTGCTGTTTTTCTGCTGTCAGTTGCTAAGGATAACCCAGGGGAATCCAGAATGTGTAATTCTCAGCAGTTCCCTAGGGGGCAGTTCTACACAATTTTTTTTTTTTTTTTTTTTTTTAGTGGGAGACATCAGGAGTCTAAACAGACCTCTAATGTCTCTTTTTTTAAACAGAGAAAGGGACTGAAGGCAGAGTTCAGTCCCTATCTCTGCAGGCTCAGTTGTAACAGTTATAAATTGAATAAAGTCTCTGCATAGAGGCTCCCATTCCTTCATAAACGGTGGCATGATAAACACTGATTAATATGCCACCATGACAGCTGAACATAGAAGCAATCAATATAAAATACTCACTATGTTCACCTAGGAAAGGTAAACACATGTTTACCAGCCCCCCCCCCCCACTCCCTATCCTGACACGGAATGATCCAGACTCCCTCCCGAGCAGAAGCTGCAGCCAGCGGGAAGCGGGAAGAAAAGTTGCTTGCCTGCAGTGTAGGGAGGGGTCCCGGGAGTTTGGGGATGGGGGGGCACTACAAGAGGGAGCAGAGTGCCCACGGGGGGGGGGGGGGATTGAAGATTATTTTTTTTCCCACTGTGCCTCCCTTGCAGCATATGAGCCAGCGGGAGGGCAGAGGAGGGAAGCCACAAGCTGCAGGGGAGGATCGTGTTGCAGGGGGGGAGAGGGGTCAGGATTGGTGCGGGGTGTGGGCGGATTAGTGTATAGAGTTAGTGAGAGGTGCTGTAGGGATTAGTTAGGTGGGGAAGGGTTGTACTTTTAGGGAAAACCAGGTCCCTTGTCAGTGTAGCAGTGGCGGAAGTAGGGGGGGGGGCACATTTTTGGGGCGATAGCTCTGATCAAAAGATTGTCATCCACTGATCAGGGCTAAGGTTTTGTTCAGCAGAGTCTGCTGAGCAGTTTGGATAGAAGCTCATGGTCACTGAAGTAACCATGAGCTTATAACATAATGAGGTCCATAGGGCGTATGGACCTGGCCAGCTGGAAGCAGTTCTGTAGGTCCGTATGCCATACGGACCTGGCAGTGAAAGCTCCAGGACAAATAAATTGGTTGCATGAATTTAGGTGAATTATTAACTGAATACTTCAGACAAGCTCACAGCCGGCTACTATGGACAAGATATCAGTCATCCACTGCTAGAGAGGTATCAGCTCTTCATCAGATAAGTTGATAAATTCCCGTGGTGAGATTAGTAGCCATTGTAGCAATCTGCAATCTGAGGCATTAAGGAATTCAATTTTGATAAAGCAAAATTTAGGTTGTAACACTATTAAAAAAGCTTATCTACTACTGAAGCTTTTGGTCAAGCTGTGAGGAATAATTGACTATATACTAAAATTCTAAGACATTATTACATCATCCAGTCTACATTAACCACTTAAGGTTCGCCCACAGCCTTTTTACTGTGTCCGGGTGGCCCCCCTGAGCTGGATCACATAGATGTACATGGTCCAGTATTTCAGGACAGAGGGTGCGCGCCGCACAATCTGTACTGTCATTCACTATAGCACAAGTCAGTCATTAGTACAGTGACAGTGTATAGTATTATCACTAGTCACTGTATTAGTGTCACTGGTGATGTCAGTGTCAGTTCCCACCCAGTTTCAATTATTGTTAGATTGCCCTCTGCACTAACACAGTCCCACTACAAGTTGCTGATCACCACCATTACTAATGTAGCACCCTCCTAGGTAGGTGCTAGGAAAACCATGAGGGAAGCCCTGTCTGCTTTTCAGGGGGGTCTGATTGTTCAGCTAGGGTGGCATGTGTTTCCAGGTGTGCCTGTTGAGCTTGAGGAGTCTCCCCACTATGTCCAATGAGGGCTCTTATTTGACAGTGGAGGAAACCTGGCAAATAGCACACCAGTGCTTGTATCTATCCCAGAGGGCAGAATATGCCGCAATGCATTCTGGGATGGGGTATAAGTCTGAGGGGGACACATGACAGAGCATCTTTGGCGGGAAGCAGAGTCCCAGGAGGAGGGTGACGGCTGTCTCTCCTTCTGTCAGCGTGAGGAAAGTGTCCTGAGCAGTCGGCCTAGAGGACCGAAGGTTGAGCTGAGCTGCAGAGAGGGATCCAGTGTGCTGTAGACCGAGTGGAGCTGCTGGGCAGAGGTTTCCAGGAAAGCAGTGTCGTGAGTACTTTAAACTGCCCAGGGGTCTGCCTAGGATAGGGGACCACTCCAGACGGTCAGAGGGATCCGGAAGCCAGCTAACCAGTAGGAGGCTTAGAGAAAGGGGTGCCAGTGTCTACGCCCTGAAGATAAGTGTGTAAGAGTGCGGGCCCTGAAGCGTACAAGTGTTAAGCAGTGCAGCAGTGATAAAGTAGCTACCTCAGCAAGGAGTGCCAAAGGGAGCTTCAAAAGGACTTTGAGTCACAAGGAGGTGATCAGAAGTCAGTTCAGAGTTAACAGGCATCAGGCCAGCGTTATCCAGCATTAAACAGCGTTAACCGGCGTTGACCGGCATCAAGCCAGCATCAAGTCAGCGTCAACAAGCATTTTTCAGTTGTCCCCAACAAATTGTGCATAGTTGAGCCAAAGGAGTATCCCACTCATCCCTTCTCCTATCCAAGTTCTCAATAAATATAAAAACCCAAAGATACTGCACTGGTCATTGTCTCAGTGCTCACACTTGGAGAACATGTTTAAATGTGCTGTTGTTGTTAGCGGTAACCCAGGCGGACCCACATCCAGCACAATGGTTGGGAATTCTGCTACACTAGTATAAAAAAAAATCAACAAAAATTTCAGTAAATATACCATAATTTATAGACACTATAACATTCACACAAATGTATTAATTTTCACCTATTAGGATTTTTTTCCATTAATATAATAACAAAATAAAAAACCCAGTGTTGATCTAATACCACCAAAAGGAATCTCTGTTTGTATGAAAAAATATCATACATTTATTTTGGGTACATCATTGCATGACCGTGCAATTACCAGTTAAAGTAGTGCAGTGCCGAATAGAAATAAAAAACCCTGGTCATGAAGAGGGGGGCTTGGGGGGGAACGTTCGGAAGCTTAAGTGGTTATTCCCTTCTTCAGTTTACTTCATATTACATCAGTTCAGAATTTACATTTGTTCTCTCTACTGAGATATTTCTCAGGAAGTTACTTCTAAAAAGTTGAGAGTTTTGCACTGTGCAACACTGGAAGAAGCTGGTAAATTCTGTGATATCCCTGTATTGTGATACCTATGCTCATTGAGGTTGTCCCAAAAAGCATGATAGAGTTAAGGACTTGGTTTCCCTATTTGTTGTATCTTCTGCTGGGGCTCAAGGGTTGTATTACCCCTGCAAATTCCTAGAATGGACCAGACACCCCTTTCTTTGAGGCTCTCGGACCCCAGGTATCTGTATTCTTGTGACTAATTGCCTCCATTGTTGGTGACCCCCTGCGTGGCCATTATGTTTTTTGCTACCTGTTGTGTTGTTTCTTTTTCTTGTTGTTGTGTTCAAATTTTAATAAACAGATTAAAAAAAAAAAAAAAAGTTGAGAGTTTGACAGAAGATAAGGAAATAAATAAACAATAAGTCTTCATTAGAAAATACCTTCAGTTCAAAGGATCCTGCACATAAAGTTTATTCAAACAAAACTAAAAACATACCAAAAAATAATTAGAAATGTTCCATTATGACATTTTCAGGCTAGCAACATCACACCCTTTTTCAGATAGGAACAATTCAAAGTATAATGACACATACTGAAATTTATATACATCTTTTAAGCATTTGGAATCAATATATTTACTTAACAATCATTTGAATAAACATTACCATAATATCCTCAATTGTGAATTGACTCTGGGAAAAAGGGATATGCAGTGGAATATTTGAATATATTGTACCCCAGATACACATCTGAACTGGATCTATAGCTCTTTGTGTAAATGGGTCTCTTTTAACATTTTTGAGGATGTTTTGGATATTTTAAATATTGGTCCTTTGGTGATTGTTTTTATATTATTGTTATTTTTTTGTTATTTTTTCACAATAGGTCTTTATTGGGATGAATGTAAAGTGGTGTTAGGGAATATACCCATTTTGTTCAGTCATCTCCTTCCCTTGCTTAATTGAGGATATTATAGAGATGTTGTTTCAAATGATTGTTAAATTATTTAATTGATTCCAAATGCATATGAGATGTATATAAATATTGGTATGTGTCTTAAGACTTTGACGTTTTCCTATCTGAAGAAGGGTGTGATCTTGCTAGCCCAAAACTGTCATTATGGAATACTTCTGATTATTCTTTGTATGTTTTTTGTGTTGTTTGAATACATTTTATGTGCAGCATTCCTTTGCATTTGTTTCTATATATGACCTGTGGGATGGTCTGATTGCTTTACACACACACAGACACTATATATATATATATATATATATATATATACATATACAGTGTTTCACAAAACTGAGTACACCCCTCACATTTTTGTTAATATTTTATTATATATTTTTATGTGACAACACTGAAGAAATTACACTTTGCTGCAATGTAAAGTAGTGATTGCACGGCTGGTATAACAGTGTAAATTTTCTGTCCCTTCAAAATAACTCAACACACAGCCATTAATGTTGCTGGCAACAAAACTAAGTACACCCCTAAGTAAAAATGTCCAATTAGGGACCAATTAGCCATTTCCCCTCCCCGGTGTCATGTGACTCATTAGTGTTACAAGGTCTCAGGTGTGAATGGTGTTAATTGGTGTTATTGCTCTCACTCTCTCATACTGGTCACTGGAAGTTCAACATGGCACCTCATGACAAAAAAAACCTACAGTTCATTGAGAAAACCATGAATGCCAATATTGTACTGTGACATACTGAAGCAGAGCATGATCTCCTCCTTTAAGAGACTAGGCCGCAGGGCAGTATTCCAACATAATAACGAACCCAAACACATCTTCAAGATGACCACTGTCTTGCTAAAGAAGCTGAGGGTAGGGATGGACTGGCCAAGCATGTCTCCAGAGCTAGACTCTATTGAGCATCTGTGGGACATCCTTAAACGGAATGCGGAGGAACGCATGTCTCAACATCCCCCAGCTCCGGGATGTCATCATGGAGAAGTGGAAGAGGACTCCATTGGCAACCTGTGAAGCTCTGGTGAACTCCATGCCCAAGAGGGTTAAGGCAGTGCACTCACTAGGAGTGTACTCACTTTTGTTGCCAGCGGTTTAGACATTAATGGCTGTGTGTTGAGTTATTTTGAGGGGACAGCAAATTTACACTGTTATACAAGCTGTACACTCACTACTTTACATTGTAGCAAAGTGTCATTTCTTCTGTGTTGTCACATGAAAAGATATAATAAAATTTTAACAAAAATGTGAGGGGTGTACTCACTTTTGTGAGATACTGTATATACAATATATATATATGTATATATATTATATATATATATATATATATATAGATTGTGAGGGATTAGCTCGGTGGTAGGCGTGGATGACCCCTTTGGGGGTGCGTTTTCACAGAGAGATAGCCGAGCAGTGGTTGCAAACAACACTTTGTTTTATTCATGCAATTTACTTCACACAACTGCAAGCCTCAAAACAGCCAAAATAAAATAAAACAAAATAAATCCTTGCCACTGTGGGCGGCTACCTTCACACACACTGGAACCTATCTAATGAAGTCTGTCCCCAACCTACTGTTGGGCAGACTTGGCTGGTCATACAGCAGACTCTCAATAGTCCATATTTTATCTCTTCACAATTGCACAGTTCATCTATTTCTTCCCACATAGAAATAGTTCATTTAACATGTCCCTTTTCCTCTTCATTTGGAACATGTCCCTTTGTCTCTTCACACTCTTCACATTGAACACAGTTCATTTACTTGTCTCTTGGCTTGCCTCTTCACATGGCAAACATTCCTTTATTTCTTTCCACATAGAAATAGTTTCTCTTCTCACCTTGAGACGATCCAAGACCTCACTTCGAGTAGTCTTCACACTGGTTACCCTCCTTAGCGCATATCACTTCAGGGGGTCTTCTCCCATGCTCACCAGCTTGTCGGGAGGCACACATCTGACTGTCCTCCTTCTCCCAGCCCACATGGCTTCAGGAGGCAGCAGTCCTTCTCTCATGCTTCCTCAGCGTTGGGAGGCACACATCTGTCTGTCCCCCTCTCCCAGCCCACACGGCGACAGGAGGCAGCAATCCATAGACTTCCTTTGGACAAATTATAGAGGCCTTATCTTCCTCATTCAGAACAGCTGAAGGCCTTTCAACTTCTTTACACCTTCCTGCTGCCTTTGGCAGCTGACACCCTATAGTAATTAGTGAACTTTCCAAACCAGGTGGGAATCTGTCTCCTCTCTGTGACTACATTCCCAGATTTACCTGACTTCCTGTCACAATATGTATATATATTATATATATATATATATATATATATATATATATATATATATATATATATGTATATCCAGCAGGTTTATTGTATTCTTTATAATAAATAAATTCAAGTTTAACTGGACCACTATAGATTTTTTTTAACTCTTGGTGGTTTTGTAATAGCTTTATTTTACATTGCATTTCTTGTAACAACACCCCCAGTTGAGATAGCATATCACAGTGTGATCTGCAAGTTCACACAGAATCGGATTGCACTAGTGTTAACCACCATGCCATCCGATTCTACTGCGGATAAAAAAAAGGGTCATGTGCGTGTATAGTACAATTGCAGTGCAAATTCAGCCATACAAACTGTATGGCTGAAATTTGCACCGCACAGAGATCGCATGTAATTTAGGAGCAGTGCACTCCGAATTACATGCGATCTCTGTGATTGCACTAATGTGAACCGGCCCTTAGTGTATTGTGGGTTAAGAAATATAAACATTGAATATTTTTACAATTTAATGTCTAAAATATTATTCAAAATATTTAATGACAATCTAACCACTTGCCGACTAGTGTGCCCCTGGGGCATGCAGCGGTGAAATCCAAAACTGCTGTGTCCAATGGAGTGAATGAAAGCCCTTTATGACAGTTCAAACGATTGCTGTTTTCATCACCATAACAAGCAATCACAGACATAAAAAAAAAAAAGTCCCTGATCACCCCCAGAGTAGACATTAAACTACTCTGATGAAAGCATAAAAAAATAAATTGTAAAAGAAGAATAAAAATTGTTAAATAAGAAAAAAATGTAAACAATTTAATAAAAAGTTATTTATTTTTGTTTTGTTTTTTTACATACCAGTCAGTATTTCTGATCACTGCCACACCAGTCAAAAAATTATAATCATTTAATCTGGGTAAAGTTTTGCATGACTAAGCAATTGCCGGTAAAGTAGCACAAAGCTGAATACCAAAAAATGCCCTGGCCATAAAGGGGGTAAAACCCTCCAGAGGTCAAGTGGTTAAACATGTAAGGTTTATTTGTCTTAAGGGTGTGTCAGAGTGATTGTAATACTCCACGGTTTAAACATTTTAGTTACAGAAAAACTATTAAATTAGTGGTTTCCGAAGGGTGTGAGCTATACTCATTTTTCTCCATTTTCCTATTTCTATCTTTCTGCTTCTACTGAGTCAGAAGGAGGTTTTGGCTCAGGGCCCTACATAGCTTCCATCACCCAGACAGAGTACGACTACCTGAGCCCCGAGAGCTGTATGCATGAGGTGAATGGCCTAATAGAAGTTACTGACAAGTGAGTGGTGGTGCCGTAGATGGCGATTTTGGCAAAACCACAGGAGTAGAGAAATCCCTTGCCAGTGCATTTTGTTGCTGGTGTTAAGAAAAAAATAAACTGGAATTCTGCTCTTTTGGTGTTCTGTTGGAAAGGATGTGCAAATAATTTGTTTAGATACCATAAATGGGGTAAAGTGTACTGTATTCAAAAAAGGAAAAACAGTGAAAACATGAAAACTAAGATTTGGTATGGAAAATATACGCTCCAAAGCTTTCTAGTATATCCAAATCTAGTAAATAAATCGGTTCACACTTAAGCCCCGTACACACGCACCGATTGTTGGCCGACCGATCGGCCGTCTTTTGTCCAGTGTTGTTGTGTTGGTTGAAATGTGCTCTAGACTGCACACGAATTTTGTCGGCCAACAACAACCAACTGCAGAAGTGATGTCATGTTCTCGTCTACTTTTCGTGTGTTTTTTCTTCTCTGAGCATGCCCAGTCTTGCTCAACTGATTTTTGTCGGCCGAAATCTGTACTGACTGAGGAACAATCGGCCGTTCTGCTGACGACCAACAAAAATTTTATAGCATGCACACCAGATTTTGTTCGGCCGAAAAGTCGCAGTTGGTTGTCGGAATCATCATACTAACAAGCCGATAATCGGCCGATCGGGCGGCGGGCCGAAAATTCACGGCCAACAATCGGTACGTGTGTACGGGGCTTTACTTTTCACTGTTTCAAGTATGTAAGCTATACACTTCTTGGCACAGCATAAGACTGATATTTCTTGTTCTACTAACCTCTCTACTTCTACTTTTCTTCACACATACTGTAACAATACAGAGAAAATAATTTGGAGGTAACAGATGGATGTTCAGGGGAATATGACAAACAAATATGCCCTACTACTCCCATAAATAATATTTGATTGACATGTGCACACTGCATAAACTAAATTAAACATGTCCTCCCATCGGGCTTCAATGCTGGAGACAGTGAAGTCTCCCTTTACTAAGCATTCTGAATGTCATTTAAAAGCCATTACATCTACATTAATGCAGCATCATTTCAGCATTTTTATTATAGCATTTAATTTGAGAAGAAATGACGATCATATAATTTTCAAAGTTTAATAAACACATACCTTTTAAATGGTGATTGCATTTCCCATAGTAACCAAAAAGATTTGGGTATCATTTTTTTTTTTTAAACCAGGATTGCTTTTATTGAACAAATATGTGGTACAATTATAGCAAAAGAAAGCCACAACAAATCATATAACAAGATTACACTATACAGAGAATACAAAGTCAGATAGAGATCAAGGTACACATGAGCAGCATAAGATGATCCTGAAATGAAATAATAGTACAGATCACCTGCGGAAAAATAGACAGGTAACACTCATAATGACAACCATGGCTGCCAAATCTCTTCATTTCTTAGGACAGTCCTGCTGATATAGGTCAGCTTATACTGTACATAGGTAACACTGTGATAATTGCAGACTCCTATGAAGCTAGAAAATGTGGGGGGCTACTTACAATGAATGTATTTCTTAGTATAATATAATAAAAAGGAAATCAATAGTTTGGTATACCTAGGTCTCTGTTCATTATCCTGAATACCTAAGAGGGCAGGCTCAGGAGTCACTGGGAGGGGCAACTCTAAACAAGTGTTGATCAGGTCAAAAATCTCCATCCAGAACTGTGCAACCCTGGTATAGGTCCAAAACATATGAAAAAAATTACCAATGGAGGAATGACAATCTGGAGACCTGTTTGGATAAATTTGATGCAGTCTGTGTAGTGGGTAATACACTCTATTAAGAAATTTAGTCTGGATCAACCTATCTACAGAGGAGATAACAAATCTGTAGTTATCTTCAAAGCATTCCTCCCAAGTTTTCCTGTCTAGAGTAGGTATAACCACACTCCACCATTTCCATAATTTTTCTATCTTAGGAGACTCTATACACAAAAATGCTAGGTAAATTGTCGAAAGAGGTTTAGAGTGCTGCTCTTGTGAGTCTGCTTCTAGAGTGAGGGAGCCAGCAAACTGTGATCGAGCCACGTGATGCAACTGGCAGTATCAGAAGAATATCTATCAGGGTAGACCGTACCTAAGAGAGAGGTTGTGGAAGGATAACAGGACGCTCCTCTGCATAATATCACGTAGTGTCTTGATTCCATGCTGCTCCCAAACTTGAGGGTCAAGCATTGATCTAGACTGTGACAGAATGGGGTTTATAGGGAGATCACTGTTGGGCTTCAAGAACTTCTTCCTGGCCACAGACTAGACTTTAAGAGTGGTTCTAGTAGGGTGAGGAAGGGAAGCATAAGCTCTAGGGCCATGATAGACTAAATTAATCAGTTCAGTATGGGATCCCAAGATGGCAACAGATCGCTGCATTTGCCCTAGATCTTGCAAACCACCACCGAACTCTGACTAGCACTGCGGCCCAGTAGGAGACCTGCTGGTTGGGTAGGGTCAAGCCACCACAGCTAATCTGTAATTGAAGGGTGGATAAACTGCTGAAGCATTGGAGAGAGATTAGGATTAAAAAGGCTACCAAAGTCCCTTCTAATTTTGACACCTAAGTATTTGAATTCTTCAGCCCACAATAGAGGGGTAAGGACTGCAATTTCTCTAGCACCTGGGTAAAGCAGAAAAAGCACCATTATTATCCCGTTAATTCGGATCTCTGAGTACCTGCCAAACTCATCAAAGATATCAAGGGCGGCCTTCAAGGAGGAGTGTGCATCGTGCAATTATAGCAGGGTGTTGTCTGCATACAACAAAATCTTCTCCTCCAGGGGACCAACACTCCATCCCTCAATAAACCAGGACTCTCTGATCATAATGGCCAGGGCAAAGAGGTTCTAGAGCCAGGGCAAAGAGGCTTGGGGAAAGCAGGCATCACTGACGGGTCCCTCTCTCAAAAGGAAATGATTCTGAGATTCTAGTTCTTGGTCCTGACCCTAGCCCATAGGGCACAGTTAAGCATGCCGCCCATTGGAGAAACTACTTGCTAGTGTTCACTTAACCACCTGCCCTCTGAATCCTGTTCCCTCGCAAATGCTACGTTCACTCTCTGGCCCTGTTCTACACTCTCTAACCCACATCTTCAATCTCTCCCTCTCTTCTGGCATCTTCCCCAACTCTCTAAAACATGCACTAGTCAGCCCCATACTCAAAAAGCCCACACAGGACCCAACCGATCTTAACAACCTACGCCCTATTTCCCTGCTCCCCATTTTTATCCAAACTCCTTGAACGTCTGGCCTACAACCGACTGTGCAACCACCTTACTGAGAATAGCAGCCTTGATCCCCTTCAGTCTGGATTTCAGCCCCAACACTCCACTGAAACTGCTCTCCTAAAACTGACAAATGATCTACTAACGGCCAAAACCAATGGACATTATTCTGTACTCCTCTTCCTGGACCTTTCTGCTGCTTTTGATATGGTTGACCATCCCCTCCTCCTCAAAAAACTCCATGCCTTTGGTCTCTGTGACTGTACTCTTCACCGGTTATCTTCCTACTTATCCAACTGCACCTTTAGCGTTACTTACAATTCTACTTCCTCCTCTCCTCTTCCTTTGTCTGTTGGGGTCCCCCAAGGCTCTGTTCTCGGACCCCTCCTATTTTCAATCTACACCTCCTCTCTGGGTCAGCTGCTAGCCTCCCACGGCTTCCAATACCACCTCTACGCCCCACATCCAATCACTGTCCAAATATTGCTGCCTCAACCTCCACAACATCTCCAAAATATGCCCCTTTCTAACCAAAGACACAACAAAGCTCCTAGTTCCCTCCCTGGTCATCTTGCGCCTCGACTACTGCAATTCCCTTCTCATTGGTTTACCTCTACATAGGCTATCCCCACTTCAATCCATCATGAACGCTGCTGCCAGACTCATCCACCTTACCAATCGCTCAGTGTCCGCTGCGCCTCTCGGTCAAGCCCTCCACTGGCTTCCGCTCACTCAACGAATTAAATTCAAAATACTAACAACATCTTACAAAGCCATCCACAACTTAGTCCCCAGCTACATCACCAGCCTAGTCTCAAAATACCAACCTAATCGCTCTCTTCGTTCCTCTCAAGACCTCCTGCTCTCTAGCTCCCTCGTCACCTCCTCCCATGCTTGCCTCCAGGACTTTACCAGAGCCTCTCAAATTCTATGGAACTCCTTACCCTTATCTGTCCGATTATCTCCTACTCTATTAGCTTTTAGACGATCCCTGAAAACCCTCCTCTTCAGAGAAGCCTATCCTACCCACACCTAACAACTATACCTCCGTTTTCTCCATCAGCTCATCCCCCACAGCTATTGCCTTTTGTTTCACTTGACCCCCCCCCCCCCTTTCCAGATTGTAAGCTCTAAAGAGCAGGGCCCTCTAATTCCTCCTGTATTGAATTGTATTGTAACTGTATTGTCTTCCCTTATATTGTAAAGCGCTGCGCAAACTGTCGCCACTATATAAATCCTGTATAATAATAATAATATGGTATTTTCCACATATAAATGTTCTAGAAGCAAGCACATGAACAGCAGCTCACACTCTGAAGTCTTCCACCTCTGATCACACCTCCAGTGTCTTTCACTCCTGACAGTGTTTTATCATGGAGACAGTGGCAGTCCAAAAGGGAGACATCTTAAAGTGGTTGTAAACCTTAGACATTGTCATGAACTATGAACCAGGCAGAGACTGAAAATGCAGTTAATAATCACACCTTCAATGTAATAGTAAAATAATACAAATCAGGAACATAGTCAAAAACAGAGCCAGAGTAAGGAAGACAAAATGGGTAACCAAAGGAGCCAGAATCAGGAAGCCAGGAACCAGCATAGTCAGAAGCCAAAGATCAGGATCAGAAACAAGAAGAAACGTCAGCCAGGCAAACTCAAACAGGAACATGGCAAAGTCAAACAGGAACACATCAGAGATTCTCCTGATTACGTTTGTCTGCTGCCTGCCCTTAACCTTGGCTTATTATCTGTCTCTCCTTTTGCTCCATCCATCCATCTGTGCTTGCACTGTCTCTTTGGGAACTCTCCTCATGAGCTGAGTGAACCTAGGGGGTCATGACCTGGGGTCAGCACGCAGCTAAGTCCAAACTCCTGTGAGGGGGTCCCTGGCAGAACACTGGCTGGCCCTTAGATTCCACGTTCTGGGGGATTTCGTGTCACCTGTTCGCCTGTGGGCTCACATCCGTAGAACCATGACATAAAACATGCTGTTGTACAACAATAAAGCTAAATTTAAGGCAGACATAATAGAGCACCATTTAATTTAGGTCTGTATTACTCATAATATTTAATATATGTATGAGGAAATCCAGTATAAGCACCTACAAATTTTTATAAGTAGCTTCCTGTAATCTACTGCACAGCAGGTCTCAGACAGGAACACAATAGGTGTGTAAGAAAAATAAAACAAATTATCTTTTGGGGCAGCTCTCTCTCAACCAGGTTATCTCTTGAGATCTATGAGGTAGTCAAAGAATGGATGTAGAAAGAATAAGAGTGTTATAGAAATTGTGTAAGTCCAGTAAATCTTTACTTAAGGCAGGCATGTCCAAAGTCCGGGCCGCGGGCCAAATGCGGCCCCCGGGCTGCTTTAATACGGCCCCACAGGTCATTTGGAAAAATACATTGGCATCATTCATGACTTTTTTTGCTGCCATCATTAATCATCATCGGTGGGTTCATATAGCGCTTATATTTGGTTAACCACTTAAGCCCCAGCCCTATTTCGGACACTTTTTGTTTACAAGTTAAAACCAGTATTTTTTCCTAGAAAACTACTTAGAACCCCCAAACATTATATATATATATATTTTTTAGCAAAGACTCTGGAGAATAAAATGTCGGTCATTGCAAAATTTTTTGTCAAGCGGTATTTGCGCAGCGGTCTTTAAAACGCCATTTTTTTGGAAAAAATTTGAAAAATCACATTTCACTGCATTTAAAAAATACTAAACAGTAAAGTTAGCCCATTTTTTTTGTATATTGTGAAAGATAATGTCACGCCGAGTAAATAGATACCCCACATGTTACAGTTTAAAATTGCGCCCCCCCGTGGGATGGCGACAAATTACGGTCAATAGAGATCTCAATCTGCGACATTTTAAATTTATTTAACGGTTACCAGTTTAGAGTTAGAGTGTAGCTCTTTTTTTTAGATTATTGCCCATGCTCTGGCGATCGCGGCGATACCTCACATGTGTGGTTTAAACAGCGATTTCATTTGCGGCTCGACTTGTGTATACGTTTTTTTTGTGCGCGAGCTAACGGTGATGGGGGCAGCTAATTTTTTTTTTTTCCTATTTATTTTTTCTTTTTTTTAACTTTATTACAGGTTTTTTTTAAAAAAAAATCTGATCACTTTTATTGCTGTCACAAGCAATGTAAACATCCCTTGTGACACCAATATGTAGTGACAGGTACACTTTATGGAGGGATCGAGGGTCTAAAAGACCCTAGACCCCTCCACTACACTTCCCTGTAGTGTAGTTTTTTTTGCATACAGCCGTTTTTCAAATCTGCCGCCTTTTGCAGCACAGTAACCCGTAAAGTTGTAAGTAAAGTGACGTCATGGACGCCGCCTCCGGGTTACGTCATCGGAGACCCGATCGATGCCGTTTCCGGCATTCATCGGGACTCCATCCAGCCGGCGGACGTGCCGGCTGGGTGCTCGGGGCTCCCGGTGGGACGGGAGCCCCGAGCAAAGCCACGGAAGGCGGCGGGAGGGGGGGGGGACGTCCCCTCCCACTCACCCAGGTAACGATCGATCGGCTCCCGAGCCGCATCGGTCGTTACCGACGGAAAGCCGACCGTTGGCTTCAAACCACGGTACCGGGATGATGCCTCTAGCTAGAGAATCCTCCCGGTATAAGCCCGCAAAGTTACCCGACGTACCGGTACGTTGATATGCGTTAAGTGGTTAACCCTTGTGTGACTGATTAGGGAGCACGCATGCTCCGGATTGAGATGAATACATTGTAAAATCTCAGTTAACGTCAGTTGGTCTAAATCAGTTATCAATATATTTGAACACAACATGTATACTTATATGTGTACTTATATGTGTTATATTCCTGTTCATATTTTTTTTTTACTTAAAAGTTGACAGACAACCTTTATTACCAATAATATGTAATGTACTTTACAATGTTCCTGACATATTTCAGCTTCCTGGATTTTTTTTTTTCATCTGGCCTTCAGATAAAGAAAAGAGCAGAGCGATTTAACATTCGTTTAGATTTGTCATCCATGTGATGAAAGCAAAAGTTTGCCATTTGCAATAACCTTTGCATAAAATAGTTAGTTTGTATTTAATTTGAATTGTCCATAGAATGTCAGGTAAAATAGTCGGCCCTCACTCATGTTCACTTCATCAAATCTGGCCCTCATTGAAAAAAGTTTGGACACCCCTGACTTAAGGCAAAAAGTAGTCACATAGCAAAGCCAGGAGTTTACGGGGGGCTCAAAACTCGCCATTCATCAGGATTTAGATGCTGATAATAATAATTACAGAGAACATCAGACAACATGTTTGAAACTAGGAGATAGAGTTATGCTTATTTGGGATGCCAATCAGGCAGCCCAATCAAACAGGGAGAGGAAGAGCAACACTTTGCAATAACCAAACTCTAGTGCATTGCTCCACTGCTCCACTATTCAGTAAGCAATCTTTACTGACCAAGCTGTTTAGCTTAATAATTGTGAAAAAACATAGGGAAACGAACATGACTATGCTGCCTTGTAAGGTATCTGGATCCCATGACTATAGTTCTGCTGTTGTGACCCACACTTCAATTCACTTGTAACCTCTTGGAATGGTGGGTGCTTGAAATTACATGTTGGATAAAACCATCAAATGGTCCAAGTATGTTAAAAGTCACTAGCATTCATACCATTGATCACATAGTTGATTTAGAGTCCTAAAACATTGGTATTTACTTGTGGCAAGAAATGTTCACAATAAAAGAAAAAAAAATAATATCTGGAGTGCTGGTGACTTTCTGCAAACTTGGATCACAAGGCAGGCTGTACAAACTTTGACATTTTTAAAACAAATTGACATGCACAGTATATTTTATATATTATCCTGACTGGCTGGAGGTCGGCATTAAAGTAACCCTGTATGGAAAAGTAAACATATCCCGTAAAAGAAAATGCTATTTACGTACCTGATATATACTTACCACCTGTCAAAAGTATATTTTATATACATATAAGTTGTAACAACAAACACAGTTTAAAATGGAAAATGTATCTATCTTTTTAAGTTTTGGATGACACTTGAAGGTCAAATGGACCTTGGTGCAAATACAATTTAAATGTATTTGCACCATTTATTAATAAAGCTAAACTTAAGGCAAACATTTGGAATACAGATAAAATACAATATACAGTAAAGGCTGAATTACGTGCCAATAGGTTTGTATTTATATCTATTCAGTACTGAGGTTTGCAAAGCCTCATTATACAGTATGGCCAAATATATTATATATTTTAGCTGTTACAATTGAGTAAGGTGGTGCTGGCACATTCACATCCATTGGACAGTAAATAAGCAGCAGCAGTAAGTACTACAGCACTCTTTACAGTTCGGGCACTTCCCCTCCCCTTGCCCACCTCACTGCTTTTCTACACTCTGTCCCTTTACCGAAACTAAAGGGCCATCACAGCTCCATTATGGAGGCGTCTTTCTCCACTAAAGAGATTGAACTGGTCATTAAAAATTTAAAGGGGGGCTCCGCACCGGGTCCGGATGGCTTCTCTGGCCCTTATTATAAGGCCTTTTCCTCTACTCTTTCACCCTATTTGGCTCGCTTCTTCAACGACCTTCGTAATACACCACACTTGGATTCCACACTTAACTCAGCTTTTATATCTGTGATTCCCAAACCCGGGAAGGATGACAGTGAGGTGGGTAGTTACCGTCCAATCTCTCTCATCAACAATGACCTGAAGATTATGACCAAAATTTTGGCCAACAGGTTATCTTCCTTCATTTCGCAATACATACACAAAGATCAGGTGGGTTTCATTCCGGGCAGACAAGGTACAGACCAAATTCGCCGAGCCATTGATGTGGTTTCACTGCTTCACTCAGGTTGGGATGGGGGTCTCCGCCAGGAAGGTCTTCTTTTATCCATAGACCTACAAAAAGCGTTTGATTCTATTTCATGGAATTATCTCTTTTCTATCATTGACAAATGGGGTTTTGGCCCACACTTCATGAATATCCTCGGAGCACTCTACTCCACGCTCCAAGCTAGGGTGAGGTTTCAGGGTTGCTACTCTGACCCTCTTCCTATCTCTAGAGGCACATGCCAGGGCTGCCCCCTGTCGCCCCTTCTATTTGCTATTGCGATTGAAACTTTGGCGCAGGCGATCAGAGCCCACCCCGATGTTCATGGAGTTCAATTTGGTCCACACACGCACAAGTGTGCCCTCTTTGCCGACGATTTACACCTCTTTGTTACCTCACCACTAATATCACTACCGAACGTTTATAAACTACTGCAATCTTTTGGTGCAATCTCGGGGCTTCAAATTAACTTTTCCAAATCCCACGCCTTAAATGTCAACGTGCCGGACCGGGTGTTATCGGGTATCAAATCCCACTTCCCCTTTATCTGGAACGACCGGGCCATCCCTTATCTGGGCATCTCTCTCACAAACCACATAGACGGGCTGTATGATTCTAATTACCCACCTCTTTATAAGAAACTATGTCAGGATTTACATACGTGGTCTCACCTTCCCTTATCCTGGCTTGGCAGGATTCATGCATTGAAAATGACGCTGTTACCGAGAATTCTCTATTACTTTAGATCCCTGCCCATCCCCCTAGTCAGGGAGCATATCAACCGTTTCCAATCTAAAATTCTGACTTTTGTTTGGGGATCAAAGGGTCATAGAGTAGCTAAGGGGACCTTGTTTCGATCCCGGAAAAAAGGAGGGCTGGGCCTTCCCAACCTCGTCTGGTATTACCAAGCGGCCCAATTGGCCCAGCTTTCAGTTATTTACTCACGAGCTGCGAAGCCGGACTGGGTGACCATGGAATGTCAGGCAGTCCCACTTCACACTATTGATTTCCTTTTGTGGTGTCTCCCAAAATACAGACCTGCTATTCTAGCCGCCAACTCTTTCACACTCCTTCGCACTATGGGATAGACTTAAAGGTAGACCTGAACTTACATCGTCTATACGTCCCCTCTCCCTTCTGTTCCAAAACCGTAACTTTCCCCCGGGCTTACACATCTCAGACTTCAAATGGTGGCTAGACAGAGGCCTTTATAGAATAGGACACTTTTTCACTCCCTCTGGACCTCTCTCTATTACCCATTGCACAAATAAACTTAAGATGCCCGAATCGGAACATTTCCGGTTCCACCAGATTTCACACTTCCTACACTCTATTTGGACAACTAAACCAATACCTCCTACTGCTACAAACTATGAAGTGTGGTGTGGATCAGCCATGGAGCAGAGGGGGGGTATCTCGTGGTGATATATGAGTCACTCTCGGGACAAGGCCCTAAACCAGGATACGCTCTGGCCTGGGAGAGGGACCTATCCCAGGAATGGGATCCGGAGCAGTGGTATTCCACCATGACGCGGGCATACAAAGGGGTCCTGAACGTTACATTAATTGAGGCCAGTCTGAAAGTTATTACTAGATGGTACCTTTAACCAGAAAGGCTTCACCAATGTTTCCCTTCCTCCTCCCCACTATGCTTCAGGGACTGTTCACATAGAGGCTAATTTTTACACATTTGGTGGGAATGTCCAAAAATCAGGGGTTTCTGGAACAGGGTTTTCCATCTAATCCGCAAAGTCACTGGAGTTCCGGTGGCACAATCCCCTCACGTAGCTCTTTTGAACTTTGCACCGGCCGAGGCTTCTAAATCCCAAAAGCGATTGATTCACTTTATGTTACTGGGAGCTAAGTTGACTATTGCTAAAGCATGGAAATCCTCCACAGTTTCTTTCACTCTGCTAAAAAGAAAGATATCTTGGATCATGACTCAAGAAAAACTGGCTAGTAGTCTCTTGAATACTTCCCAGAAGTTTGAGATTACATGGGAACCTTGGGCGAAGTACACAAATACTTCCCTGATCTTTTAATCATCTCTCTTGCTTCTCTGTTGTTTCGTGAGACCTCCAGGGCATATGTAGCCTCCTTTGTTCTTCCTTTCTTCCCTCCTTCTTCTTCTTTGGCTTCTCTTTTGCTTCTTTTCTCTCCTCTTGTTTCCTGTTCTCCTCACCGCTCACATGAGTTCTTATACATCTTCATCGAGATTGCTTTTAGGGGTTTCCTTTGGGTTCAGTTATCTTTCAGTTCAGGGCTCGTTAGGGGTATACCCAATACTGATGTTCTCCACTCCATTTAGGTGAAAGCAGTCTGCTTTCGGGTTATGCCCTTTGCTTTTGTAGTCTTATTAATTGCTCAAGCTGCTTTCCACTCATTATAAGACAGTATTATTTTGCTTAGGCTCCTTGGATACCTGTTGAATAATTTGCGCTGTGGGGCTTCTTCCAGTTCCCTTGGTAACAGCTTCTGATCCCATTGGGGTTGCCTCGGGACTGGGCGAATCTCCCCCGAAGTTTTGGTTCTTTATCTAGGCCGGTTGCCTCCTCTTCCTTGGAGCCTTGTTACCTGTATTGCCTTGTTTTACTGAAGATGTTATTTTACCATGTAATGCTTTGTTAAGCGGTGCACAAAGTTTGTTACCCCCTTTACAAAAAGCGAAATATTTCGTTTTGCAGTTGTTACCTGTATTGATATCTCTTAATAAAAATCTTTGAAAGAAAGAAGCAGCAGCAGACTGATCAGGTAATCCATTCGCTGTGCCTTCTTGTACATTCATGCAACACTCATGATTAGCTTCCACTGATGCTTCCTCTCTCCAAGTTTAAATGCTTCTGTACAGTATAATGCAGGAGGCTGACACCAAGCAGAATTTAGACATATAAACTAGTTGAAAAAAAAAAAAAACAGGATTCATTTTATGAATATGTAACTATATAAATGTGTGTGCTTTATATCTTCTTGGATGTGTTATTTGTTGTTTTTGGGGGTTTTCATGACAGGTACACTTTAAATGTATCTATTTTGTGGGCCTACTATATTGATTTCAATGTGAAGTCACAGTATTTAACTGTGCATCTTAATAATACAAAGTCAGCTTGCGTTGTTTTACTATTATTTTGATAAACTTTTGTTACACAATGAGTAAGGCTATTGTTATTACATCGGTGCACATTTCTAAAGTCCATACATTTTTAGCACTTTGACCAAAGAGATGATGTTTTATATCTCATTTTCTTTCTTTTTTATCTTAACAATGCAAAATGGAAGGAAAAAATAAATGTATAGACAGTATCTTTTGTATTTACACTCTACATAAACATCAACATGCTGTCTGTTTCAAAACCAATTGGTCAGCAGAAAATATTTTTTAACATGCTATAAATGAACTTGAAACAAAACCATTAACCTCCATAGTGAAAGCCGCAGCGCATGCAATTCAATGATAACATGGCCTGTCAAAAGAAAAACAATAAACTGTTCATCATATGAATGGGACACATTGAAATCTAGGTGAATGCTAAACATATAGTGAATCCATCCAAAACAAATGGCAGTATGGGAAATCTAAGCTGCGTATTTAAGAGGTCTCCATTGAGTTCAGCTGGCTCACTTTGTAAAATCTATTGTCACATTTCTGAAATTGGATTCTGCAAGTAAAACAAATGAGAGAGAATCGGCATACAGGGAATAGAAAACCCAATTTCACGTCTGTCAGCTTAGTTGCTAAAGTGTATATAAACGGAGTTCTTCACCACTTATTCCAATCGTTGCAAGGAGCTCATTGCGAGAACGTTATAACAGGGTCAAAAAGTACATCTATGATTCTGTGTTTTAATCACAAATAAAGGACAGAGAAGGATATATGATATTTTTCTACCATCTAATACAAAGACATTTATTCACAGTAACAGTACTATGCAGATGGTAGTCTAGTATTAGCTGTAGAATAGAAATCAGTTGGGAACTTTTTCTTTTTTAGATAAAGTGACTTTATGGCATACTTTTTAAAAGTTAGTTGTAATAGCCAAATGTGGTAACATGCAATATTAAGGTGTCCTGACATCAAAGTGTGATGAATGTGGTTGCCCTGGCTATGCCATCACATTGATTCAAATATATGTCTGATACACGTATGGGCACTAAACATTTAGCAGAGTCTTACAAGCTCAAGGAATGGTATTGTCTGCCTTATGGCCTTTCTTTTAAAACACTTTGAATGGAAATTTAGCAAACACACTGAATAAGGAACTTATTGTGACAAAAGCACTGGGAAGGCCATTTTTTTGCATGTGTCTACATTATTAAATACAGGAAATGTTGATTATTCTTTTCTGATGCTGAAAACACAGTAAATATGGTTTGGCACAGCACAAAACCTATTTCTTTGTGGGTTCTTGCTGCCCACCTGAGGATGCAAATTTGCTGCCAGTATATTATTTATAATGATGAATATGTAAGAATTTCACCTACTGTAGATATATGCACACCTGTGTACCAAAAATGTGCATGTCTGTGACCTGTAGTGCTGTAGTGTAGTTATCTTTTCCTTAATACTTTTAAAGTAAAACCAATGAAATTTAGGCAAAAATCCGCTAAGTGGCTAACTCACTGTGCCATTTAGTATTACACCAAATTGGCAATTATTCATACACCAATGGCTGTCAGATTACAAAGTACAGGGGGCATTAACTGCAGCCCCTGGCATTGCCAAAGGAACTCGAATATTAATCGATATACAGTATGTTATGCTTGAGAGGACTTTTAGAGACTGCAAAAATACCAGGGGAAATAATAGCCAGAGACTGGTGGCATGCTACAGGTTTGTTGGAGAATGAAGACAGGCTGCAGAAGACAGTGAGATATTGGGGATGTGTTACATGAGGCTAGTAAAGAACACTGCTTTTACAAATCAATTATTTCATTCCCAGTACTGATTGATGGGCTAAGAGAGACATGCAGCAAGTACCAAAGGGCTACATTTGGCCCTCAGGCCACAGGTTTGGCACTGAGGTTTTGCACACTGCCAGACCTGTTGAAGTTTCCTCTATCCGATGATAGGTGTTAGTTTCTATAGTCCCCTTAATTTCTATGAAAACCATTCAGACATGTTCATTTAAGCAGTGCAAAATGCATTCATGGCATGTAAAGTTCAATATATTTTATTGCTCAAGCTTACTTAAACAAGCTGGGATTAGAAGCTGATTGGTTTCGCTGCAGATTTGTGATTAATGTTACCCTTTCTAACTTTAAGAAATAAACTCCTGTATTAAGATATCCTTAAATAGGTCGTCTGGCACCAAAATTGACTGTGGATGTACTCCCATGTCCATATGCACATCCTACTGCATTCCTGTGTGCATGTGCTCACCTGATCAGGGCCAGGACAAGGGGTGGGCAGGATGGGCGGCTGCCCTGGGTGCAATGGTTTATTGCAGGGATGTAAGCACCCTGACCCTAACCCTAAGGAAAGGAGGGGGACGCATTTTGGCATCTTTGCCCTGGGAGCTGGATGACCTTGTCCCGACACTGCACCTGATCACAGGAATTTCCTGACAGCTGCATTGTACTTTGCATAATTATGACTTCTGCTCCCAGTAGGCCATTGTATAGTCCTGACCATATACCCTGTCATTTGTGTTAAATACTCCTGACTGAAGGAAATACATTTGAAAAAAAAAAAAAAAAGTGCAGCACTATCTAGAAAAATCTCTCAATAAAATAAGTGTAAATAGCAAAGATTATTAATATGTGACATAGAACACAAACTTGAAATTACAAAGAGAACATCCCAGAAAATTGTGCAGAAAAAAAAAAATACAACGTGAGAAAAACATACAATGCAGCCAAAAAAAACCCTCTAAACGTCTTCTTAAAATAATCTTGCTGTGGTCAAAACAGGTGCTCTCCCAACTCCATCCGGTGGTAATCAAACTGCTCACCTTAAGCATAGACCCCTTACGTAAAAGGCAGTTCATTATCGCTTGATGTATAAATGGACTTAATCAGAAAGTAACTTTTGAGGATGTCCCCTGGGACTTAATGCATGAATGTAGAGCCTATGCCATTTTTTACGCTGATTGAAACCTGTCACTGGCAATCTCTGCAGAGAGAAGTATTCATCTCAAAACATATACTGTCTGACTATACTGCTGGTTTTTCTGTTCATTGGATGATTTTTGAAGTTTTTATCATGCTGCATGTTTTACCTTCTTACCTTCGGTGCCTGTGGAATGCACGATGCACCCCCACACAACGTCGGGGCGGCACCGTGCGCCCTGGAGTCAGTTGGTCCTATTGGCCAGATCCCGCACATGCACTGTCGTCTATTGACACAATACATGCACGGGTGTCCGACATCTCATTTAAACCGGCAAACTGACCGGTCTGACTGCAGAAAGTTGCCATCACACATACCTACTATACACATCGGAGGTAAGCTCTTACACACACCTTTATGGAACTGTCCCCACAGGGATTCCTTTGTGAAAAGGGGCCTCTCCTTTAGAGGGTTACAACAATTCTAATGTTTATATTTACCTTCTATCCTAGGCCCTACTTTTAGGAACAAACATGCGCGGAGACCTGTTGAGGTTTCCACTAGTAACAATTGGTACACTTCAAGGAGCAAGCAATACAATTTCTATCTACTCCAATATACAGGTATCGATCAGTTTCATTTACTGTTCTTATTTAGATATATGTTTAATATGGAAGGACCGGCTAATCTCCATGTATAATCAAACTCCTTTCTAGTCATATTCTAAATTTAAGCTCTGATACACCATATGCATTAATGTCTTACAGACAGGCTTCTCTTTGGGACACAGGGACTTTTAGCCCACTTTCCAGTGAGGACCTCCAAGGGATACTGTGAAGGGCTTGGTGACTCCACTGTCACCACTCTGACATGCGGCAAATACAACCATATCCTTTTTTCTTCCCCTTTCTTCCTTTGCTTCTTGGTTTTAATGTACACGGCTTATGATTGTCAGGAATATCTTGACTGGTATGTAACTAACTATACTGCAAAGATGAGGTTACAGATATGTAATATATTTGCTATATGATTCAAACAATATGTTTTTCTATTAATACAATGTAGGAATATCCATAGCTCCGCTTACTATACCCCTGAGGAAAGGTTTTCACCTGAAACACATCGGGTCACTTGGGGAAATTGTTACCATGATGTTCTATGCATCCTGACGATCACCTATTTTAAGCCGTGAACATTTTTTTTATTGTTCATCACACACATATGTTGTTTCTGTATATTTGTTATGTATTTCATAATGTCACCAAAATATTTATATCTTTATACAATTGAATAAAATAAGATTTTATTACTTTCTAATGCCCCGTACACACGTGCAGATTATCTGAAGACTTTTGTCTGCAGACTTACCAAAACCATATAATATGAGGTCAAACCTAAACACTTTCAATTTGTATGCAATCCGGCAGGCCCTTGCACTACATAGAAAAGGTAAATCTGAAGACAAAAGTCTGCAGATAATCTGCACGTGTGTACGGGGCATAATGCTTGGTTGCCTTCGAAGTCCCACCTGTATAGGAGGTTCTCCATTGATTGACATTATCACAGGGACGATGGCCACCAACATCTTGGACTTTGAATAGTGGGTTACTCTACATACCTTCTTGTTAATATTGTGGGTTGCGCTCTAAGTGGCTGTAATAATGCTAGCAGTGAGCACTATTATGTGGTTTTTGCTCTCTTCTATGAATGACTTAACACTGGGAGTATTCACTGGGAGTATTCACTGGGAGGTCAGCTCTTTACTACCACGTTTGTTGTTACATCTGAACCTAGCTGTGGAAATGTTTAACCCTTTTTTACATCAAGCAATACTCGATCTCCTATAGCTTAGGGGGTCAATGCTTAATCTGTGCTACCTGATTTGTATGAGGTGAGTACCTGTTTTGAGTAAAGCAAGTGTGTCTTAAGAAGATCATGTGTTTCTGACACAGAAAATGTTTAACAAGAAGACCACTTGTCATTGTCATTATATTTATACACATTCTGATATTCAAAAGTTTTTCTTTTGAATATCACTGTTTGTGCTTTTCACATTTTTTTTTTTTGCTTTGATTGTTGCATGCCACAATTGTCTGGGATGTTGGCTTTGTAACTGCAGGTTTGTATTCAGATGTCATATTTTTTTGGATTTGGAATGCATCTCTAATTTGGGGTTGATAATGCTTATATAGCAAGTAATTGCATGTTACACGATAGTCCTCTTGATACTGCCCATGTATAATTCCTCCCTTCCTCTTTTTACCCCTTTCATCTCCATTTTCTTCCTTTTCAACCCTTTTTACCATCTTTCCCTCTTCTTCCTTTTTCATTTCTTCTCCCCACTTAGTATACTCTTTTCCCCATTTAACCCCCTCCCCTTTCCAGGTTTGCCTTTTTAAAGTAATTTCCAATAAGAGTCCTTTCTCAGTTTCCCATTTACCCCCGAAAAATCCCTTCTCCCATGTATCCATTGCCTGTTTGTATCCTAATTTTATTCCAATAATTTAATATTACTACCTTAGATCTACACTTAATAATCACCAGATATATATATATTTGTCCTGTATACATGGTACATTTTTATTTGTGTTGCTATAATAAAGTTTTTTATTCTGGGAAGGTCCGTTGGTCGTTGTAGTGCCACGGCCACGGACCCTGTGCTCTCCTATTTAAGCTGCACCTTCCAGTGTAGCACCAGGCCAGTAGAAGGAGCAATGGACTCCAAGTGCATAGCTTTGTCTAATACAGCCTGTGTTATTCAAAGGATCACCTTAATACCTTCACTCAGTTGGCGCCTCCCCCATTTCTTTTCTTTCCTGCCCCTAATACTTACCTGAATCCCATCTCTTTCTATCCATTTCCAGCGATGTTGCAGGAGTGTCTCGGCTGCCCGAGGCTCTCCCCCTTAATTGGCTGAGATGGCAGCGTGGCTCCCACTGCTGTCAATCAAATTCAGTGAGCCAATCAGGAGAGATAGGGGGCAGGGCCAGGCCACAGCCCCATGTATGAATGGACACAGGGAGCTGCAGCTTGTCTCGGGTGCCCCCCATAGCAAGCTGCTTGCTGTGGGGCACTCAACAGGAGCGGGGGCAGGAGCAGAGAAATGGAGGATCCGGGCCACTCTGTGAAAAACCATTACACAGGGTAGGTAAGTATAACATGTTTGTTTGTATTGGTGTGAGTCTTGCGCTGTCTGGAGGATGTGTGCGTGTAGTGCCCCTTAGTGCTGCGTATACCAATTCTGTAAACCATACAGCATCAAATATAAATAAAGGGGGGAGGGGTATCGCGCTTCAGGGGGGTGGTATAGGTTGATATTGGATATTAAATAAATAAATTAGCTAAAAACGCTGTTAAATCAATACTCAATAATATGTGGTGGTGTTTAAATCAAATAAAATCATCTAGTGTACAGTGTATCCATAAAATATTCAATAAAACATATTAAATATCTAAACCACACTGCTTGTGCATATATCTATAAAGTGCACATGTGCTGTGAAAAAAATACAAAATTATATAATACAATAATCCATATACTGAATATTCTTAATTCATGTGACAATAAAGTGCTCAGTGCTCCATCTATACATAGGTGAGTGATATTCTCTCAGCATCCAGTGCTTTCAGTTCTTTTAAAGTGCTTAAATTGTCCCAAATTCAAAAATAAATGAAATAGACAAATCTTCTTATTCCAAGTGTTGAAGCTCCACCTTACACCGTGTGGACAAACGGGGTGATTCTCTGCACCTATCACCCCTCAGGGTGTGCTAGCCGCTCACCTTAATTTAGAAAATGTTGCGCCTTTTTTTTGTAAACATATACTGTAGTAATCCTCTCTTTCCTTGCTGTGTACTCAGGAGATGGTATGCAGCCTTCACTGACTAGATCGGGGTATACGTCCTCAAAGGGTCCCACGAATCTCAAAGGAAAGTGCTCACATAGTGCAGTATTGCCATAAAAATGTGTTTTTATTAAAGTAAATCGAAACACTTACAAACAAACGTGGTATCTGCGCATTCAATCGAATACAGAAGATCGCGGACCTTACTTCCGCATACAGAACGTCACTTCCGGTGCTGGCCGTTCATTTTCAATGCTGAGGCTGCTGAGAAAGGGACTGGGGAATCTGTGACCTCTGTCCTTTTCTCTGTCTCAAAGTGGGGATGTCAGGGGTCGTTTTAGACCCCTAATTTTTCCACCAAAGTCCATCAACAGGGCTAATAAAAAAAATTGCAAAAAGAAATAAAATATTAAATTGTGTAAAAATTGTATAAATTAAATTGTAAAAAAAATATAAAATAAAAAGCTACTGACACCAATCCCCCCCTGCTCTACCAACACTGCCCACTGCCCCCAAACCTCTCCCCCTAAAAAGCATTGTGAAAAAAAATTAAGACAATTTAAATTGTAAAAAAATAAATACATAAAAATAAGAAACTACTGACACCATCCACTGCTCTACTGACACTGTCTACTGCCCTACTGACACTGTCCTGCACATACTACCACCCTCCATACACTCCGCACCAATCTCACTGCACATACTACCCACCACCACACACTCAATACTCCTCTTCTGCACATACTACTTAATACCATACACTCCATACTCCTCTTCTGCACATACTACTTAACACCATACACTCCATACTCCTCTTCTGCACATACTACTTAACACCATACACTCCATACCCCTCTCCTGCACATAATACCCACAGCTGTACACTCCGCATTGTACATTCCATATTTAACATTACTGCATTCTGCACTATGTAAGTAATCTCAGACTCTATTAAACCACACCCCCATTAAGCTATGCCTAATAATTAGTGCAAATTGAGCCACACCCATATTCTGCTGCATTTTTGTTTATCAATGCCTAGGGCCCAATTTTATCTTGCACACTGGCCCACTCATTTCATTATATGCCCCAGTACTAGGCTGTAGGTTACATACTCCTAACCACTGAAGTCTGTATGCTAGGTACTCATTACATGGTTATGAACATTGCCCTGTACTCTTAGCATTGCATTACTTTACTCTTGCTCACCACAAGATTGGCTAAATGTTACATAGTATTTACTGTACTGATGTACTCTGTAAGCTTTGCTGCACATTACATACTACTGTCCAAAATTTTAACTGTTTCAACAAATATTGTTTTCTAAGTAGTTTTAAACTATTTGAATGAAGCCAGTCATGTAGGTACTCGGCCAAAAAAACTGGTAGAATACAGAAGATTCATTGACGATATATTTATAGTATGGAAGGGGGATCATGATTCTTTGGATTCTTTTGTCCAAATGATGAATGATAATAACAGTGGGATTCAACTTACATGGAATGTAAGTGAGGATAAGGTCGTTTTCCTAGATTTAGAAATTTACAAATATATGGGGAAATTGTACACGAGGAATTACTTTAAACCCACAGACCGCAATGCGTATCTACCCGTAGATAGCTGCCATCATCGCTCCTGGATTAAAAATATACCCAAAGGGCAGTTCATCCGAATTAGGCAGAACTGCACCACAGCCGATGAATATAGACAGCAATCGGATACGCTCATCCAGAGATTTTACGAGAAAGGTTATGACCTAGATGAGATCAATAGGGAACGGGATGAAGTATGTAAAATAGACAGCGATTTATTAGTTTATAATGGTCCAATAGAATGAAACAGGGGAAATCCGAATTTGGAGTTTTATTGGAATATAATGTCCAATATAGACAAATTGAAAATAATATTAAAAAACATTGGGGTGTGCTTCAAAAAGACAAAGTTCTGGGTCCACATTTGCCTGCGGTTCCTAAATTTATATATAAAAAGGAAGGCCCCCACTCTTAAAGACAGATTGGCCCCCGGGGCAATAGACCCTCCTGTTTTAACTAACAATTAAATTTTTTAAAAGGTTTTTTTGCTTGTGGGAAATGCTCAGCATGTCAACATAGTAAAGTGAACCCTAGAAAAATGAAAGAATTTGTGGCGACTAGTACAGGCACCACATATCCCATTAAAGATCTGATCACCTGCACCACTGAGGGTGTAGTATATATGCTCGAATGTGGATACGGCCTGCAATATGTGGGACGGACATTGCGTGCTTTGAAAGTCCGCCTCAGAGAGCATGTGCTGAATATCAAAAAGGGTAAAGTGGAACACAATGTGTCCAAACATTTTAGATTGTTCCATCAGAGAGACCCTAGCTCGCTCAAATTCTGGGGGATTGAAAAGGTCTCCAAGCATTGGAGGGAGGGTAACTTTATTTGAGCCCTTAGCAAAAGAGAGACTGCCTGGATATATCAAACCAAAGTTATAACACCTTTAAATTTTGATATTGATGTCAATTGCTTTATTAGTGATTGTTGATTTTATCTTTTTAATAATATATTATTAAGATAAATATATGTAATAAATGTTGTGACCCTTGATATTTAATCCGATTTTAGCCAATTTTATATAAATGTATTTTTCACCTTTATTTCATTTTTATTTTTTTTATTATTATTTATATTTATATTTATTTTTATTTTATTCTGTCTTTTTAGGGACCACTTTCCCTGATATAGTTCATTCTTTGAAGAGACTTTTCTCCCTCTTTTTCAGTATTCTTAAACTTTTTATTCTTAAAATGCCTAATTTGGTTTATGTTCGTAATACAATATTGCAGAGCAGATCGTCTATAATTGTATATTTTGAGAAATTCTGGCTTGTATAAATGTTCTCTGTGAATATTGTTCAATATTGGATGGTCCCTACTTGTTCCTTGTTTGTCTGTCCCCTGACTTAAAATGCCTAATTAGGTTTATATTTGTAATATAATATTGCAGAGCAGATTGTCTATAATTTTACATTTTGAGAAATTCTGGCTTGCATAAATGTTCCCTGTGAATATTGTTCAATATTGGACGGTCCCTATTTGCTCCTTGTCTGTTTGTCCCCTGATTTGTAAACATGGTATCTATTATACATTTTTGGTGTTGTTCCATCTGTGCGGTGCATCATTCTCCGCTTGATTCTTCCCCCCAGCGCACCAAGGGGCGGTGCTCTACCCCACTTCGGTCGCAAGACGCCGTCCACCATGGGCGAGCGTCCGCGGCCGATGACGTGATGCGTCGGCGTGCCTGGAGTGCACGTCGTGGGAAACACAGTCTCCAGTGGGCGGCGCCGTGCGCTCCAGACACAGGGGACCCCTCCAGGTGCGGCTTGACCTCGCCGACTGCGCAGGCGTTGGCGTCTTCATATACGGCGGACTCCATGAGCATTTCGCTTGCCGCCACCGGGAGACTTCACCTCACTGTTCCAAACAGGTAAAACTCACCGGCTGTTCACTCTTCTGTTTGATCACTTGGATTGTTCCCCTCTTTGTGGATATTTCTCTTTCCTCTGTTTCATAGTGGCATCCCTTGTTGGGACTTATACATTCCACCCACCTCACACGCTGTACCTCTCTCCAATTATTATATTGTTTTACTTTTTTCACCATTTATCTTGTCCTTACACAGACCAGATCACTTATGGGTGGAATCCTATCACCACTTGGACTTTGTTATGTTCCATAAGGTAATTATATGGTTTCGGACTATAATATCTCACATCAGTGTCCCCTTGACTCTCCCTCTTCACCATATTTTCTCATTAATCATACAGCCATTTATCTAATCATCAACACTTGTTGTTTTTTCTAAAGGGAGTGCCCTGTGATACCATATACTCTTATACAACAAAACTATATATACCATTAAAGTTGAGTTCCACCCTAAAATGTAACTTCGGTCCATCTTCTTGCTCCAGGTCACCTGAAAAACAAACGGATAATCGCAATTTTTTTTTTTTTTACTTACCTGTGTTTTAGAAGAAAATATACTCACCTTACTTCCTCTTCCGGCCCGTCGTCACTTTCTGGCTTGCAATGATTCCTGGGAGCTAAACGTCATCGCTCCCAGGAATCAATGCACCTGCACCGGCCCCGACGTCAGTTCCGGTGCAGGCGCATCATACCTTGCTAAACAGCTTCTGGGCATGCCCAGAAGCTGTGCAGGGATGATGCTGCAGCCCCGGAAGTGACGGCGGGGCCGGTGCAGTGCCTTGTGGGACCGAAGAGGACGGAAGAGGACGCAGAAGAGGATCGCGCTGGCTTCAGCTGCCCACACTTGAGATGGCAGCGCTGGACAAAACATTTTCAAGGTAAGTATTTCTTCTAAAAGGTAAGGTATTTCAAGGTAAGTATTTCTTCTAAAAGGTAAGTGCAACCTTGGACAGTTCAGAGGCTATCCATTGTGGAATGCACTAGCCCTGACTGTCCCAGGGGTATTTTTATGTATTTTTTTTTGTTTTAGGTGGAACTCCGCTTTAAAGACCAACATATATCCTCCTCCCCGAACTCAGTATGTATGAACTACACTGGCTTCTTTTCTATTGTCTATACTTCTTATATATTATTATTTCTAACTATCACTTTTTCTTATTCCCAGATGCCCCCTAGGGGACCATTTTTTCGGGATCCTTGTGGGAACTACTAGTGGGGACTGACCGCATTCTTTTGGAACAGCACCACATATTATTCATCCTCCCTGGGCCGTGGCAAATTTACTCTCTTTTTGTATTTCACAGTTACAGCACCCCACTACTTGGTGTGCAACACTCATTTGTGTTTTTTAAATAATAGTGGCTATATACCTCACATGGAGTGGCATGACTGGTACGTATATATATATATATATATATATATATATATATATATATATATATATATATATATATATATACATTTTTTAATGATAATAAAAAATATTTTCATTTGATACACATTCCTGTATAACAGATACTCTGTATATCCAATACATAATTGTAATTTGGGAATGTATATGCATATGTATATCCAACTTTACTTATACTTGTTTTTCATACTTATAGCCTGAGATGTATTTCTATTGACCTCTGAAAAAGGCCAAGTCCGAAATACGTCAGGTTATCATATGGAATTCTCTTGCTCTTCATACCACTTTTTCTTCCAAGTGATGTAACAACTAGCCACATGCCTTTTAACCATTATTGCGTTGTCTTTCATATAATTTCTTTTTGCATAATATTCTGTATATTTTGAATAAAACTACATTGATTTACTACTTAGTCTACTTTGTGATGGGTTATTGCCTAAAAAGTCCCACACCCTAGGGGACTTAGGGATGTTGGCAATACCCATCCTAACCACCAGACCCGAACATCCTTCATTTTATTTTTATTTCCAGTTTTTCTTTTATTTATATATTTTTTTATTTTTATTTTTGTTTTTGTTTTTATTTTTATATTTATATTTCATTTATTATTATTTTCTTTTTCAATATTTTTAATATTTTAAATATCTATTAGAATAATTTTTGTATTCCTGCTTAAGCTAGTTTTAGACATTCCATTGATTGTACAAGTCATGTTGTGGGGTCCCCGCTCGTCCGGAATATTAATATTTACCTAGTGTCATTACCAAACTTCTCCGCTATGTATTGCCTTGTGTTTATTTCCTTTTCAGTTGGCTTCCGGGGACACTCGGGAAGCCGCCCTTCCTCAGGAGGAGCTATCCATGTATAAACCTTCGCTGATCCGTCCAGTCTCCACCTCTACTGACGAAGTCGTGACGCTCAAGCATATGACGCCAGATATATAGGGTGCTGAGACTCCGGCGGACGAGCAGCGGTCTCACAGCACGGCTCCCGATTGTGCCACAATATGTGAGTGACATTTTATATATTTAAATAAAGGGTTGTATTGCAGTGAGCACTTAGATCTCTTGCAACTTTTTTTCATGTCCTCCATTGGTGCTGAGCTTGAGACATTAGCAGCCCAGTAATTGGCATCCAGTGGTCTTGAATCACCTCCATTAAGGATCTATTGCTTCCTATTTACTTATTTAAGGTGAGAGGCCATCTTGTGGCTAATGGTGGTGGTGTTTTTGAGCACATTGTGAATAGAGACATCTATCAAGCACTTTATGTATTAAGTTTACACTTGGGACTTTCCTAGATTGGACTTGAATACTTTTCATGCACTTTATTGAGAATCCTTTTCAGTGAGGACGTTTTTTGTATAGCAGCTGTATATGATGTACATAGTTTGTTGCTAAATTTGCAGTGAGGAAGTTTTGTGTATAGCAGCTGTATATGATTTACATAGTTTGTTGCTAAATTTGCACGTTCCATATACTTTTGAACCGTGTCCATGCACTGTGTTACTTTATATTTATTGAGTTGGTAATTGCGCTGATTTTTTCATGTTTGCACAGTCATTTAGGTAGGTCCAAGTGAAGTGTTATCTTGTGTCTGTGATAGAAGAGATTTACTTTTTAACCCCTTGGCACCAGCTGTACACAAATGTGCGGCCTATCGGCGCCTGGTCCTTAGTTCCAAGGGGCTGCATATTTGAGTGAATTGCTCTTAATACACCTGTGCGAAGAGCGTGCCTGCTGCGTGTTTCATGCACAGGTACCATCGCCCAACCGAAAGCTCTCGATTGCTCCTTGCGATCAGGAGTTTTTGGACCATGTGACTGCCGTGACAGCCAATCACGGCAGTCACGTGATCTTAAGCTGCGCCCCACCTCCCGGTGTCATAAACCTCTTAACCACTTCTGGACCAGAAAGTTTTCCCCGTAATCACCAGGCCCTTTTTTGCGACTCGGCACTGCATTATTTTACCTGTGAATTGTGCGGTCGTGCAACACTGTACCCAAATAAATGTGATGTTCTTTTTTTCCCACAAATAGAGCTTTCTTTTGGTGGTATTTGATCACCTCTGCGATTTTATTTTTTGCGTTATAAACAAAAAAAGAGCGACAATTCTGAAAAAAAAAAAACAATATTTTTCACTTTCTGTTATATAACATTCCCAATTAAAAAAAAAATATTAATCAAATGTTTTCATTATTTTAGGCCAACTTGTATTCTGCTACACATGTTTGGTAACAAAAAATCTCAATAAAAGTATTTTGATTTGTTTTGCGCAAAAGCTATTGCGTCTACAAACTAGGGGAAATATTTATGTCATTTTTTTTTACTAGTAAAAACGGTGACTGTGACATTGTGGCAGACAGATCAGACACCTAACTGACATTTTTGACACTTTTGGGGGAACCAGGGACATTACTACAGTAATCAGTGCTAAAAATATGCAATGTTACTGTACTAATGACACTGGCAGGGAAGTGGTTAACCTAGGGTGATCAAAGGGTTAAATGGATGCCTAGGGGGTTGTTTTAACTTTTGGGGGATGGGCTTATGGAATCAACACAGGGACCTGTGTTCTAAAATTGGTGGAACACAGGAGCCCTGTGATGATTGCTGAGAGAACAAAGGTCTGCTGTGTTTACAACAGCAGATCGCAGTTCTCTCTCCATGGGGAGCGATCGCAGGTGCCTGGCGGCAATCGCAGCTGCCGGCCCCGCGGATCAGCTTCCCTACTGGCAAATGGGCACGTGATCACTTCAGGTACGGCGATTCACTGGAACCTGCTGACTTGCCGCCATATATGTGCGGTGGCAGGTTGGCAAGTGGTTAAAGGGCCGGGAGGCACCAGCGCTAAGAGATTAAAAGTTTGGGGGTTGGGGTTGATTTATTACAACTTGAGAGTGAAAAATCTGTTGCAGCTCTACATAGAAATCAATCATTTTCCAGGTTTTAGTGTCAAAGCTCAATTGAGCAAGCTGAAGTTTAAAGCTGATTGGCAACCATGCACAGCTGAACCAGATTCTGAATGCTGTAGTTTTAGACCCTTTTCACATGGGCTTTCCGATCAGGTCCGCCTGTCAGACGGACCTGATCGGATGCTCCATGCACCCCTATAGATCAGCGAATGTCAGTGGTGATATCTCCGTTAACACCCACTGCTATCCGATCCAATCCTGTCCGTGAAATCCAGACAGATGGAAACCCTATTTTTCATCCATCTGGAGCAGGGTTTCTCAACTCCGGTTCTCGAGGCACACTAACAGGCCAGATTTTAAATATTACCTTGGGGAGATGCAGACTAGAATACTGCAATCACTGAGCAGCAAATGATTTCAGTTTCAGCAATGTATTTCAGTTTTCTTGCAAACCTGGCCTGTTAGTGTGCCTTGAGGACTGGAGTTGAGAAACACTGGGAGGATCGGATCTGATAGGATTGGATGAAAAAGGACAGGCGGTCCATTATTATCCGATCTCCCATAGAGGAGAGCGAAGATTTTACAGGTCTCTCTCTGCACGCAGAGCGGAGACGGACCTGTCATCCGCCTGCTCAGTGAGGATCAGAGTATTGATCCTCGCTGAGGAAAATGGAGTCTGCCAGATGGAAAGCCCTTTTGAAAGGGCCCTAAGTAAATCTTCCCCATTCTTTTGAGTCTTATGTGTGTCATTGAGACTTGCCCTAAATAATCATATACCTTTAGGCCTCTCCCACTGTTAGCACTGACCAGGCCCAGCCAAGTAAAACATTATTGCTTTCTAGGTTGACCAAGGTTTTTCACAAGTACAGCAATGTCTTCACTTTAATTGAATAACCGCGGCTATATATGCCATGCACATATCTTTAATACACATGAATGCAAGCAATAGAATAAAGCTTGGCTTCTAATTTCATCCTTTGGCTTATAATTTTCTTTTGATGTTTAGAGGAACAATTTATAATAAAAAAATTGCTTGTTAAAAGCTGACTTTGTGATTGTTAAAGCATCAAGTCTGAAAATAACATTCTGCATAGCTGTCATACATTCACCATTCTTGCAGTTTTCAAAATGCCATGATTAAGCAGAAACTAATTTCTGGAGAGGCAGAATCAGCAGAATGTGAAGCTACGAGCTGAATAGCATGAGGTAAAACAACAAGTCACATAAAACACTTTACTGTGGAAGAAAATGCTCTATAGAGCTGCAAAGTCACTGGGACACATCCAGGAATCAGCACATTTAAATGTTACTAATTCACAAATTAAAAGGGAATTTGCTATGCTTGTCCTCTAAATCTTCTTTTCCTTTTTGAGTATGGTTAGAATGGCGATTATAATACTTTGCTCTTTGGCAGAATCACTTTGTTATTTTCTTGCAATCTATATAAATAATAGAAATTGTGATCTATCTGAAATGAGGATGCTTTTCTTAAAAGAGGGCACTGCATCTTACCACTGCTTGGCTCACTCTGAAGGCCATATCATTTAGGATTAAGTATGAGGTTCGGGTTCACTGATGCCATGGGTTCCTGTAAAACCCCTGGGATTCATTAAAATTAGAGATATAAAATTTCCCGAAATATTCAAGCCATGAGAAAAAACATTTTTTCTTGACAAATAGAAATTTAGGATTAAGTATGAGGTTCGGGTTCACTGATGCCAAGGGTTCCTGGAAAACCCCTGGGATTCATTAAAATTAGAGATGTAAAATTTCCCGAAATATTCAAGCCATGAGAAAAAACATTTTTTCTTGACAAAATAGAAATTTTGGGAAAATATGAAAAAAAAAACTACTGTGGATTATTAATTTTATTATTCATTTTAATTTTTCCCCTTATTTTTTATGATTTTCATTTTATTAAGTAGCAGCATATGTTGGTAGTGGATATTTATTGAGTATTTAGGATATTTTATGTGCAGTGCACATATTTAAAAAAAAATACAGATGAACTGTATCAGCTAAACTTCAATGAGGTGATTAATACTGCCAAGGAGAAAAAACATTCAAACTACATTTACACATGGCACAGACGACTTGAGCACAGAAATCCTGACATAATAAAGAAATAACTGAGAATGACTATGCAAGTGGAATAAAAATTAGTCCATATGATCAAACAATAAAATTCACCAGCTGTATACTACACTTTATCTGTTGCACATCAAAAGTGAAGTATCAGAGAAACTTGAACAATATTTGGCTCAAGTAAGCAACAAATTTGGCAAAATGCTGAGTGTATTGTGCACAGACAATGGAACTGAATATGCCGCTGATAATGCACAGGTGATTCTCAGAAAGCATGTCATAATATTTCAAGCTACTGTACCATACAACCCAGTACAAAACAGGGTTGCAGAAAGAATAAACAGTGACCGCATGCTATTTCCAAAATTGACTACCAGGAAAATCAACTGAGAAAACTCCATGTAACCTGTGGAATGGAAGGGCCCTGAATTTGAACCATCTGAAAACATTTTGAAAGAAAGCCTATGTGCACAAAAAAAAAAAAAAAAAAACGTACAAAATGGGATGCCTGCACAAAGAGAGGTATACTTGTGGTGTACAGTGAATCTCAAAAGGGATACAGAATCCTACACCAAGACACAAACAAGGTAACCATCAGTAGAAGTGTAATTGTCAGTGAAACATCAGTTTGTTCAAAATTTCATGAACTAACACAAACTGAGGGAAATTCCACATCAGTGTCACATGAAGAAAAGCAACAAACTGACTCAGAAACAGAAATGAACGCAGACAACCCAAATGCTGTAAAAGAAACCAGGCCACAATTAGGAATTCCACCAGAAGCCATAGAGGTATCAAGCATCTTTCCTATGTTGCTCACGTAGCATTAAAACCAGAGCCAGATTCATGGGAATCTCATGAGTTGGATGAGAGTTGGCATCCAGCTCATGAGAAACCAAAGTGAATCTGATGCTTTGACAATTTTTAGAACTGAGATTTGAAATGGGAATAATATTAGGAGTAGTATTTCAAGTAGGGGTGTTGGAATACAAAATTTTAATTTATACAGCAACATTAGTATTTAGTAGAGATAAATTCTTCAACCAGTAGATGGTAGTGTTTATAGGTTTGCAGCTGCATCTATGGTATGCTCTATGTCTTTTACCTGAATAAAGTTTCCTGCTTCCTGTCTGCAGTTAAGCAGCAGCAAAGCCCATGTGTACTTTGCACTGTCTGTTCTGTAGGACTATATACAAAATATCTAACACAACGGTACACAAACCCTGTGTGATGAACTGAAGATCTCAACATGTGATTTAATGGTCCATAAGAATGCAGTGCTTAGTTAAATTATAAATGTATGCTGCACTTTTATTGATTGGATTTGTTTACAAGGTTTTGTACAATCACATCGCGTGCCAGCGGCTGATCTGTTTGGGATGCTCACTATACTTTTGTTTGTTGGTCTTTCAATCTAAAGAAGTCCACTAGCAGTGCTTCATGGCCCAGGCAAACCACTTTTTCTAATTTTGCCATTTTAACAATGGCTTTCTTACAGCCACTCAACCTGTCAAACCTTAAGATTGAAGTCTTCTCTTCACAGTTGAAACAGACGTGCTTACTTTAAACAGTGTAAAGCTATGCTTGAAGCTGTTGTCCTGTAAGCAACCTGTCATCAGAAATGTGTCTTATGATGGGGCTTTGGATCTGCCACTCCTCCTCCTTTTAGAGTTTCCCTCAGTTTCCAAGTGACCTTTGATGGTGTAGGAAATTGTACTCACTGACACCTTAGCATTCATTGCAATTTCTCTAAAGGAAAGATACAGTGTATGTGTCATATGGACTGTAGCTGATAACTGCTGTGGAACTTCTTTTGCTGCTGCTGTGTTATCTTTTTTGCAGTGTGGACAGAGGGGATTCACCTCACTTTGGAGAAATTTGCTCTCACTTCCTTTTGTTAAAGCAAAAGATCTCCAAAATGGGACACAAAAGGCAATGGTTAAAACCTTTAAAAAAAAGTTTTGGTATTAGATACACATTCATTAAAACTCTAGTTTTGTTGAGAAGAAAACAGTCCACTTAGGGGAAACTACATGCAACGCAATGATTTTTTAGAACGTATAAAACAGTACCCCGTGCAATTCAAACCCATGCTGTAAATACTGTAAACTATGCTAATAAATCCTAGATATAATAATAAATCTCTCAGCCACCAGTATAGTGTCAACCTAGTTGAACAAATCACCGCTCATATTTTAACGGGATTAAGGGCGATGTGCATGGGATCCCCTGGGGGATTTAACAAGCTTTTCTTTCTTCTGGTAATGTTGTATTTAAAAAACATTACATTTCAATGTCTTATGTAGCTATTATATAACATACGTAATTTGGCATGGCATTTTTTGAAGGTTAGCGGTGCGTTACGGGTTAGGGCTATGTCTGAGTTAGGGTAAGTGTTATGTCCTAGGGTTAGGTAAAGCAATAAGTGTTAGGAAGTGTATATAAACCCCAACCATGACATTTTCCTTTTTGCTCCCTTTTGACCTGTTATATACTCATTTGAAAGAGTTGTGTTATGGATGTTCATTAAGTGCATTTTATGAATGGAGCTAGTCACTGTAAATTGATATGTCTAATTTAATTAATAAAAAAAAGCAGAGACAAGAAGTAGAAATTGCATCACACAAAAGCATTAAAAGAGAAGTATAGATTTGGGCTTTTCTTTAGATTAATACTTACCTAGGTGGATGCAGCATCAGTCCGATGCTGCATCTGTGCCCCGGCACCTCTACACTGAGAACTGAGCGATCGAACACCGCCGATCGCTCGGTTCTGACAGTTCCCCGAGCAGAGAGCTACTGACTGTCAGTCACCACTCTCTGCTCTGCTCCCTCCTCGCTTATTGTAGTGCTGAGCTGTGGAGGGGCGGGAGCGGCCGGCTCAGGCTCTCAGCAGAGAGGGTCGCTAGAGAGGTGCTGTTGACATGTTCAAATCAACAGCGCACATCTTCAGCAATTTGGAAGTAGATGGTGCTGCTGAAGAAAAAATGTCAACAGCACACACCCACACAAGTTGGGTATAGGCAGATTGATTCACTTATGCTGCCTGCATAGTTCCATTACTGCCATTAAAGACAGATCTAGCAAGTAAAAAAAAAATTGACACATCTCCAATGCACTCTTTTTCACTGACCACTTTCACACCAACACATACTTCTTGTTCTGTTTCAAGCACCACCTTACACATTGACATACCTCCCATAGACCTTGGTCTGTGCTGCCATTGTACTCACATGTTAAATAATTTTTTCTCCAAAGACAATAAGACATGGAAGTTTAATTCAATTTAGTTTTACTTGTGAAAGGCAATACATATATGTTCAGCGCTTATATCAAAGTATAACGGGACAGTGATCTTCTACACCCTGTCCACTAAGAAGCTGAATAAGGACTAACTGAGGAACAGGAAGTAGAAGGAAAGAGCCTAGCTAAGGACTAAATTAACTAATCTAGATACACAGGAAGATTAGATTATGTCATTTTACAAGCATCACATTGCAAGTTGTAGTTATACTAGATTACCACTTGTGTCAGTACAAAGGTATAATACATTACATAACATAACTAAGTCCAGTATGTAAGGTGAGGGATAAACAAGGTGTTCCAGAACACTTCTAGACTGACCACCACTGCACTGATACACTTCTCTATTTATTTGCAAGATTAGGAAAAGAAGGAAATTGTAAAGGACTTAAAAGTTTGCCACCAGTAATCTCATAAAGGAAGAAAGAGTACTCAATGTAACATAAAATTGAAAATGTATCATAACGACATGATAAAAAAATGTTAAAAACATATCCAAAGAAGATATGTAGTGAATGATATGCGGCATCTCCCTATATATATATATATATATATATATATATATATATATAAGAATGAGTATGGGTATACAGAAGGTTGGATCGGCACGGACATGGACGGTGGCTTTCTATACTATAGGTCAGTCTCTCTCTAGACCATGATTTGGACTGTAATACCATTTGCTATCGCTACTTTATAGTCAAATATATTTAGTCTATGACTTACTATATTTAAAGCGGAATTGGCACACAAGGGACCCTCGAGTGATGCCACTTCAACTTTAATATATGGATGTCATATATTTGCTGTTGTTTTTTCAAGTGAGTCCTTAGTAACACACATATATTTGGCTTAGAGAGACTGATCTTAATTTACTGTATAGTCATCAATTTGTGTAGAGTGAGTGGCTGTATTTCTCTGTGGATCACAGGGTCATGCTTCCATTTGGAACAATCAACTAATATATACTGACCTGTACCTACATTATATCTTATTTGCCACGTTTTGTGACCCCAGGGCAAGGCTCCATTGTTTGGCTGTATGGTGCCCGGTGTTCATTTTTTTCAGAGCTGCTTTGCACGTGATTTCCCTCCTTACCATGCTATTGGCTCAGGTGCTCCATGTTCCCCCTTTGGGTTTGGGTAGGTACCTATGAGTACTCAAATATATATGTTTTCACATTTTGTTTCTGTTTTGGAATTTATAACATGTTTATCGAGGAATCAAATATGATGTATCAATAAAGTGAAAATTGAATAATTATGTCATATCTCCCAGTACCAATAGAATTCCCTAAAGAAGCTTTAAGCGAAACGCGTAGTGTTACCATGGCAAATGGTACACAAGTTTCCTGTTACATGAGATCACTGCAGATCTTGTGTTCCCAAGTACATGTTCTCTGCAGTTAATGGGCATGTAACAGGTCCTTCTGTATAACCATACTCATTCATATATATGGGGAGATGCCGCATATCATTCACTACATATTTTTTTGGATATGTTTTTAACATTTTTTTATCATGTTGTTATAATGGGATTATTGGTGGCAACCTCTAAAGTCCTATACATTTTCTTTCTTTTCCCAATTTTGCGAATCATTTTTGGATGTGGTGCCACACATAACTGAGTCACCTCCCTATATTTACTACTAACACTTCTCTATCGACTGCCACTGCCTTTGCACACTTCATCTTCTATGACTGCACAAATGCCACTACAGAATCTGACTCTCCTTGCACTGAAATACATCACTGATCATTACTGCACTGACACTCTCTGCCAACTCCCATTGCAATGTTACACTTTTTCTGCAGACTGCCACTGCACCCAGGCACTTCTCTAAAAACCATCACTGCACCTGCTCTCTTCTCTTCTGACCACTACTGCACCCATATACCATTCACAAACTGCCAAAGACCTTCTTCAGACTGCTCCAGTGACCACCACTGCAACAATGTGCACTTTTTTACTGACTGCCAGCACTTCAACTGGGCACTTATACAATGACCATTGCCAATGTAACAGAACACATGAAGAACCAAACTGCTGCACTATGTATGATGTGCATGATGATATGTGTGAAATGCTTTACATTTTCCACATTTCTGAACTCTACACTGTATTATACACCTATGCAATTATATATATTTTTTGGTATCAATATTTCATGACCAGACACATTTTTGGTAGTATACACAAAAAGAATAAGAATCTTTGTTACTGGTTTCTAAAAAAAAAAAAAAAATATTTCTAGAACAGTTAATGCAATCTACTTGGTTAGCTATACACATTCAAGTTTCCACAAGTGATACAACATTTATGAGAATAGGGAGACAATAAACACTTTAAATGAAAATGCTGGAAAATATCGATTAGTCATGCAATGGCTTTTAATTCTTTAAGGAATGGAAATTCAAGTAACTTTAGTGTTCCATCTAAAGAGCCACATTCAGCTAGATACCAACGTTTGGTGACAGAGAAACATGTACCCAACTATGGCTTATAAATATGACCTACTGTATATGAGCATATATTTCCTTCAGATTAAAATGTTTCATTCCACTGTTTGTTACACTTTCTGCTATTTATTTTCTGCATATTTTGTGGTTTTACCAATATGTAAGGGGTGCTGAACATGCTATATCACAGAGTAGAAAAAGATGCTTCAAAGAGCTACTGGATGTAAAATAAAACTTTACACTCACATCTTTCAGGCAGTGTTCTGTCTGTGGTTTGACCACTATCCTGGCAGGAAGCAATATGAATTACTAGGTAGCCATGACCTCAATGTTCCATTCATGCTGCATCACCACAATATAAATCCTGGCAATTGCCCATATGTACTAAGTCAATTAGCTCTGTGTTTGCCTTCATATTGGTTGCTTTAGAAAGTGTTTAACAGGGGCCAGAACTAGGTATGAGTAAATCTGCTTTTGTTTGGTTCGTGAGCAGTTTTGTGAATCTCGCTCAAATCTCAAACTATAAGAACACTTTGCAGCAAATTAAATTGAAGTCTATGAGAGAAAATTGTATTTTTCAATTCAGGCTATGCATATGACTAATAAATAGGCTATTGTCAGGCAACAGACATAGCAATATAGGTACTGCAATGGAGGCCAAAAGTATCTCTCTACACAGAACTGCCAGCCTTTCCTTATAACTCCAACACCCCCATACAATATGGCTATTGTTTCCCCACCTGTTTAAAGAAATAGAGCTTGGTTATCCACTACTTCAAATTATTGACTCTTGTGACTCAGCTGAGCAGGTACAAAGTCTATATACTGCATTATAGATTGTTCCTTTTTCGAGCAGTGAACCCGTAAACGTTTCAGGCAAAAAGTGTGTGATTCATGAAATATTTAAACCTTTAAAATTTGTTGTGAACCCAAACCTTATCCCCAGTCAGGACCACCTGCATGTATATGCACAAACGACCAGAGTACAATACAGGTCCTAGCTTTCAAAGTCTAATGGCAATGACATTCATGAAATCCAAACTAGGTCAAACAGGGAAATCCATAGTCAAAAGGAAACTAGTTCCTGCAGCTTCCAGATCCGAGATGATCCAAGGCAGCTCAAAAATACAGAAACCCAGGATTCCCATTGAAGTCATAGCATATGTTTATTAATAAAAAGGAACATAGCGCACTTACAGCTCAAACTTTGTAACATGTTTACAAGGACAGCGTCTTCTTTGTCAAACCTCTTTCTTTGACAAAGAAGAGGCTGTCCTTTGCAAAATGTTACCATAACCCCCCCCCGCATATAGAGGTCATCACGAGGCAGGGGACAGTGGCTGTGAATGCTGTATACTGGTGGACTTTTGACAGTTGTCAGTTTGGGTCTCTGTTTATGCCGACTTTGAGATCAGAATATGCTGCTTCTGCAGTACAGCTTTGCCACAGTTCCCTGTTATTGCCCTCTACTTCTCATGCTGATCTGACAAAGTTTGAACTGTAAGTGTGCTATGTTCTTTTTACTAATAAACATATGCTGTTATTTTAATGAGGATCCCATGCTCCTGTGTTTCTGTCTTTTTGAGGACCACCTGCAACAAACCCTGTTTAAGGAGTCCCATTTAAAAAAATTCTCCTTACAAAAGTCTTAACATTCGTGCAAGCATAATGAATAAGACCCATAATGTTTGTAATATGCGTGTAATCATTTCCTTGCTGCCTTTTGAAGGGAAAATGTAACGTTCCCTAGTGTTTTATCCTAAGAGAAAAATAGCTATATAAGCTATAACTAGCCTAACACTATAGGGTAAGAACAGTTGAGGGGAAATAGTATGAGGCAGACCTCTGCACTTTGTGCAGTCTATAAAAATTACTGTACAAATGGCTGGACCAATGAGTGTTTGGCTGAACAAATGCCAAAGAGCAGTGTGAAGCGAAACATTTAGCGGTGGTATTTTTACCACTGTTCAATGTGATAGCTTCCTCCTGGTTGTTTGGGAGCCAGCACCCAATGGCATCCTAACAACCAGTGACTCATCCCTGCCCAGGACATTCAACTGCCAGGCTGGGATTCCTGACTGAGAGGTGAGTGTAAACAAACAGCAGGGATGAAAAAAAATGTCCATATATGGTCAATGATATCACCCAAAACCCCCCACCATTTTGCTTATGTTGTGGCTTCTGAGATCGGAGATGGCATTCAGTGAGAGTCAAGCATCTGGTTCAAACATGTCAGTGGGTATCAGGTGTTTGTTCCATTTAGTGGGTTGTGGCCATCGGGCATCATGATTGATGTGGGTCTGTATGACTAGATGACATTTTTAATGGTGAATTCACATTGTGGGACACTTTTATCTAACTAAAAGACTTGTCAAAAAGTGTGTGTATTTACTTACCATTTACTTTTTTGTGTGAAGGAGTAGCGTTATTATATAACCCTTACTCATTTACATGGGAGGAGGATGGTATCTGGGTGTCTTCTTTTTTTTAAGGGGCTTCCAGATTCTGATAAGTCCTCCAGTCGCAGACCCCCACAATCACTGGACCAGGGTTGTGTAGGAGAGGCCCTTGTCCTTAATAACATGGGAACAAGGTGCTTTGCCAGGAGGTGCCCCCTGGCAAGGTACTCCCCAATGTAGAAGGCATGTGGTCTGGTTTGGTTCAGGGGCTGCATGCTCCTTTCCCCTTTCCTGGTCTCTCAGGCTGCATGCTAGGGTCAGGGTCTGGTATAGAATTTTTTGGGGGCAGACCTTATGCTTTTTTTCTTATTTTTTTTTTATGTGAGGTTCCACCTTAAAATCAATACCAGATTTGAAGGGTCTGGTATAGAATTTTCAGATGGTCCCAATGCCATTTTTTATGGGGCTCCCCCATACCAGACCAAAAGGGCTTGGTATGAATTTGTGGGGCCTTCATGCTGTTCTTTTTTTTTTTGTCCTTACACTACCCCTACTCTTTGTTTACATTCATCCGTGAGTCCGAAATCCCCGTCTGACAGCTGAATGTGCCAGGTGGGGATAAGTCACGGAATGTTGGGATGGAGGACGCTCTCACATTTAGCAGTGATAATATTACAACTGCAAAATGTTTTGCTTTGCACTGCAGCTGGAGGTTAATTCAGCTGAACACCCATTTGGTCGGCCATTTGTGAAGGAATCTCTTTAGACTGTACACAGTTCAGAAGTCTCCTTCATCATTTGCATTGCTGGTCAAATGTTCTTAGCCTATAGTGTTATATTGGTGAATGTTGACTCTCATGGTTGAATGTTGTTATAGCTATTTTTCTCTTATGATCAAGTGCTAGGGAATTTTCACCCATTTAAAGGCAACAAGGAAACTATTACACACATTTTACAAAAATTATTGGTATTATTCATTACACTTGTATGAATGTTGAGACATTTGCTAGTTAATTTTTTTATAAAAAGACCCCAACTGTCTACTGGGTCTCATTAACTTTTGGAATTTTTTTTTTTTTTTGTTATTGTAATCTTAAGCAGACAGACACATTTGCACAATTGATTTCAGTATTTGCTACGGTGTGATTGTGATTTTACTGTTAAAGATTACTTTCTGAATTGCATAGTTTTGTATCAAGGGATACAGTTGACAGTAATTTATTAGCAATAGTAACTGGCAACAATAATGATCGTAAAACAAATACAGATTAGTACCAAGTATGCATAAATCAGTATAATAAATAACAAGTGCTTTAAGCCTATAAACATGTAAGGCTTCTGAAATTCTATGAAATTCTTGATGTCTAACTGTCAAAACAAAATCATAAACCATCTGGTTGAAAAGCAAGTGGGTGGATAGCGCATTAGTACAAAGTAAATACCAATAATAGAAACTCTTTCAACATATGAAATAACATAAGTTACACAAATCAAATAAAGTACACAGTAGTTTAACATCGACACTTGTCCTGTCCAGTAGTTTTAATATAGTGGCCAGACAGAACATACTGTATGTTAACTTGGGAGAGTGTAAATTTGCAGTGCATAGCTTCAAGAGTGTGCAGCTGCACTTTGTAATTGCTGCTTGTCTCTGACACAGCAGATCATAGAATGGGCTACAGGGCCAATTGAATTGGCCCATGTGATTGCTTTGACCAATCACAGCAATTGTAGTTGTAAATGAAGTCTCTATGCCTGCAAACTTTAAAAGGTTTCCTCTCCCAGCTATCTGCTGTAAAAATAAACAGATTGCTTACTAGAGTCATCAGAACTGTAGTAAGCAATCAGAGTGTAAAAAAAAAAAAAAAGAAAGGCACTGATCCCCCTCCCCTAAGCAGTACTGTCACTATGGTGATATTGTACTGCTCTGCTGCATGGTGATCAAAGACACTGATTGCTGCATTGATAATATTATATGCCAGTTTATGGACAATGGCTACAGTCATTCAATGTCACCATAGTGCCATTGCACTGTTCTGGTGAAAGTATGTAAAAAAAAAAAAAATCTATTTTTTTTTTTTACCTACTGTCACCCAAGCAAGTGCAGTGTCACTATGGTGACATGGTACTGCTTTGGTGGTGATCATATACAATGGCTGGCTGCTCTGATATCCCTGTATGTCAGTGCCACCAGCCATTATTATCCATGATCTCTGATCACTGCCACAGCAGTACAGTGTAACAAGAGCTGTGCAGCCAGTCACAGTGTCCCTAATCACTGCCACACCAGTCCTGCCATAAGGTCTCATTCACATGTGCAGTGCTTTCTGAACAGTAATCTGTGCTCAAGTCACTCTTCAGAGAGCATTTGGCAGGCAGTGAGGACATTGTTGGTGTTGTTTTAACCCCTTGACGGGCATAGTTTACAGACGGGTATGGTGCCAGCAGATTGGAAAAAGGCCAACGTAGTACCAATATTTAAAAAGGGGCCGAGGTGTATCCCGGGTAACTATAGACCTGTCAGCCTAACATCTGTAGTCTGCAAGATTTTGGAGGGGATGTTAAGGGACCACATACAAGACTTTAGTAATGAAAACAGTATAATTAGTAGTAATCAGCATAGATTTATGAAAAATCGTTCTTGCCAAACCAATCTATTAACCTTCTATGATGAAGTGAGCTGCCACCTAGATAAAGGTAAGCCTGTGGATGTGGTGTATCTGTACTATGCAAAGGCCTTTGACACCGTTCCCCACAAACGCTTACTGTGCAAACTAAGGAAGGTAGGTATGGACCATAAGGTGAGTACCTGGATAGAGAACTGGCTCCAGGGGAGAGTCCAGAGGGTGATGATTAATGAGGAATACTCGGATTGGGCGGGTGTGGAAAGTGGGGTCCCCCAGGGTTCGGTCCTGGGACCAATCCTGTTTAATTTATTCATAAATGATCTAGAGGAGGGGATATCTAGTACAATTTCAGTATTTGCGGATGATACTAAACTAAGCATGCCAATATCTTCTATGCAGGATGTGGAAACCTTACAAGCGGACCTGAACAAAATAACGGGGTGGGCAACTACATGGCAGATGAGGTTTAATGTTGAAAAATGTAAAGTAATGTACTTGGGGGCCAGAAACCAGAAAGCAAGCTACTCACTAGGGGGGGAACCTCTGGGGGAGTCTAGGATGGAAAAAGACTTGGGGGTACTGGTAGACAACAGGCTTGGCAGTGGCATGCAATGCCAAGCAGCTGCAAGCAAAGCCAACAGAATACTGGGATGTATAAAAAAGGGGATTCACTCCAGAAATAAAGAGATTATTCTCCCGCTCTACAAGACTCTGGTCCGGCCACATCTGGAGTATGCTGTCCAGTTCTGGGCACCGGTCCTCAGGAAGGATGTGCTGGAATTGGAAAGAGTCCAGAGAAGGGCAACAAAAATAATTAGGGGAATGGAGGACATCAGCTATGAGGAAAGACTACAAGCACTGAACCTATTCTCTCTAGAGAAGAGACGTTTGAGGGGGGATATGATATCAATGTACAAATACTGTACTGGCGACCCTAGCATAAGGAAAAAAATATTCAGAGTAAGGAAATACAACAAGACACGTGGCCACTCACTAAAACTAGAGGAAAGGCAGTTTAACCTTAAAATGCGTAAGGGGTTCTTCACTGTAAGAGCGGTAAGGATGTGGAATTCTCTTCCACAAGCAGTCGTATCAGCAGGGAGCATTCATAGTTTCAAAAAACTATTAGATGGGCACCTTAAAGACCACAACATACAGGGGTATACAATGTACGGTTAAAAGCAAACACACACACACTTCATAGGTTGAACTGGATGGACTGATGTCTTTTTTCAACCTCACTAACTATGTAACTATGTAACATTCAGGGGGTTTAATTCCTGCTATTGCTGCAAAGCAAAGCATGTCAGTTGCAGCACGTGTATACCCCCAGTTGCTCTCTCCAGCTAAAGGGGTTAGCGGTTGAGGGTAGTAAAACCACACACGAATGAACCCTAATCATTCAGACAGTCATAGTGTCTCTGATCACCACTACACAAGAAACAGTGTTGCCAAACCAGTATATGCCAACAACAGAATTTCTGACCACCACCACACCAGTCACAGTGTCACCAGACCAGTGTATGCCAGCAACAGTGTTCCTGATCACCACCACACAAGTCCCAGTGTTACCAGATCATTGTAAGCCAGCAACAGTGTTCCTGATCCCCGCCACACAAGTCCCAGTGTCACCAGATCACTGTAAGCCAGCAACAATATTCCTGGTTACTGCCACACCAGTTTTAGCTTTACCAGACCAGTGTAAGCCAGCAACAATGTTCCTGATTGTTGCCACACTAGACCCTAGTGTCGCCAGACCAGTGCAGCCAGCAACAATGTTCCTGATCACCTCCACACCAGTTGTAGGGTCACCATACCAGTGCAGGCAACAGACCAGTGCAGGCAACAACAGTGTTCCTGGTCACTGCTACACCAGTGCAGTGTTGCCTCTGCCTACTGCCTGTACTGAACCTGGCCTGTTTATTGACCATATTTTTGTCTCCTACATGAGCTAATTCTTTGCTTGTTTGCTGTCTCTGCCTGCTGTCTGAACTGACCCATCTGCATGTCCCACTGACAATGTTCTCGCAAGACATCAGTCCCAGCCATCCTCTGTGGACAGCTGCACTGCTTACACTACATGACCTCTTTGTTCTTACTTTTTTTAGCCTCCTGTACTTCCTGGCCAGTGAACATGACATTCCTGGGGGCAGCCAAGTACCAGTGAATTAGGCTTGCAGCAACAGGGACTACTTCAGGTGATGCTACAATAAACAATATTCTCTGACCACTTGTACAGGGGTGACCATACCAGTACACTGGTTTTGATACAATTGGTTGATTTGTGTGATACACTAGATACAATGTCCAGTACAAAATCAGTCCAAACATTCAAAAAGTCTCACACAAGTTGTATCGCCATACTCGAGAGAGAAGCAGGATGTGTTTTGCAGTGCATTCTAAGTATGCCCATGCTGTGTTTGAAAAATATATTTTTAAAATAACAACTTTGTGTACCTTGTGTTTATGTTTTAATGTGTAGTCATTTTGTGGGTGTTTCTACTGTTTTTATTTTTTTTTACTCTGGGTCCTTGAAAAAGTAACAGGTAGTCAGGAAAATATATGTGTCATTTATATATAACTCCTGAAGGTTATCCTTGGATTTTGGCCCCTTTGTGTGGCTAGGCTATGAAAAAGTCTCACACATGTGGGATCACCATACTTGAAAAGCATAGTAGAATGTGTTTTTGGATGCAATTCTAAGTATGCCTTAGCTTATTACCTTATTACCATTTTTTTATTACTATTATTATTATTATTATACAGGATTTATATAGCGCCAACAGTTTGCGCAGCGCTTTGTGAGGGAAGACAATACAGTTACATTACAGTTCGAAACAGGAGGAACTAGAGGACCCTGCTCGTTAGAGCTTACAATCTAGAAGGGAGGGTCAAGTGAAACAAATGGCAACAACAAGGAAGGGTCAAGTGAAACAAATGGCAACAACCGTGGGGGATGGGTTGATGGGGGAAATGGAGGTACATTTATTGGGGCAAATGGAGGTACATTTATTAGGTGTTGGTAGGATAGGCTTCTCTGAAAAGGAGGGTTTTCAGAGACCGCCTAAAAGCTAATAGAGTAGGAGATAATCGGACAGATAAGGGTAAGGAGTTCCATAGGATTAGAGAGGCTCTGGAAAAGTCCTGGAGGCGAGCATGGGAGGAGGTGACGAGGGGGCTAGAGAGCAGGAGGTTTTGAGAGGAACGAAGAGAGCGATTAGGTTGGTATTTTGAGACTAGGCTAGTGATGTAGCTGGGGGCTAAGCTGTGGATTGCTTTGTAAGATGTTATTAGTATTTTGAATTTAATTCGTTGGGTGAGCGGAAGCCAGTGGAGGGCTTGACAGAGGGGAGCAGCGGACACTGAGCGATTGGTAAGGTGGATGAGTCTGGCGGCAGCATTCATGATGGATTGAAGGGGGGATAGCTTATGTAGAGGTAAGCCAATGAGAAGGGAGTTGCAGTAGTCAAGGCGCGAGATGACCATAGAGTGAACTAGGATTTATGTTGTGTCTTTGGTTAGAAAGGGGCGTATTTTGGAGATGTTGCGGAGGCTGAGGCGGCAAGATTTGGACAGCGATTGGATGTGGGGTTTAAAGGAGAGTTCAGAGTCCAGGACAACACCTAAGACCTTGGCATGCGGGGATGGGCTGATAGTAATTCCATCAATATTGACAGAGAAAGCAGGGGAAGGGGCACGTGGTGGAGGAAAAATTATAAGCTCGTTTTGGATGGATTTAGTTTGAGGAAGTGGTGAGACATCCAGACCGATATATCTGATAGTAAATTAGTGATACGTGTGGAGACTGAGGGAGAGAGCTGAGGGGTGGATAGATAGATTTGGGTATCGTCAGCGTAGAGATGGTATTGGAAGCCGTGGGAGGCTATCAGCTGACCCAGAGAGGAGGTGTAGATTGAAAATAGGAGGGGTCCAAGAACAGAGCCTTGGGGGACCCCAACAGAGAAGGGAAGAGGAGAGGAGGAAGTGGAATTGTAAGTAACGCTAAAGGTGCGGTTGGATAAGTAGGAAGATAACCAGTGAAGAGTACGGTCACGGAGACCAAAGGCGTGGAGTTTTTTGAGGAGGAGGGGATGGTCAACTGTGTCAAAGGCAGCAGAAAGGTCCAGAAGTAGGAGTACAGAATAGTGTCCATTGGTTTTGGCCATTAGTAGATCGTTTGTAGCCATTAGTAGCAACCTCATCTGTAGTGGCGGGGTTGAATGAGGGAAGTAATGATCGCACCTGTGGGCATGAAGCATTAGGCATGGAAGGTGTCTGAACAGCAACGATCTCCTTACGAATTGTGTCAATCTTCTGTTTGAAGTGGTAGGCAATCTCCTGGGCAGTGAGTGAATCGGTGGGAGGGGGAGGACGGAGTAGAGAGTTAAAGGTAGCGAAGAGTTGCCGGGGGCGTGATGACAGGCTGTTAATGAGAGTGATAAAATAGGTCTGTTTGGCAGTGTGGAGACTGGAACTGTATTTTTGGAGAGCAGATTTATATTGGTTGAAATCCTTCTGAGACCTAGTCTTACGCCATAGGCGCTCAAGAGCACGGCTGTGCTTTTTCAGACTTCTAGTGATTTCGGTTTGCCAAGGTTGAAGGGGTCGGGGCCTGATTCGGTGTGTGGTGAGGGGGGCCAGTGTGTCCAGGGAGGCTAAGAGTGAAGCATTGTAGACAGAAGTGGCTAGGTTGGTGCAGGATAGGGGTGCGATTTTGTCATAGAGGTGGTCGGTAGCAGAGTAGAGAAGAGAAGGGTTGAGATGGTGTAGGTTTCTGCGGGTAACTGTACGGTAGCTGGAGGGAGAGGAGGCGGAGGAGAGGGAGAGAGTGAAATTAATAAGGTAGTGATTGGAGAGAGGGAAAGGAATGTTTGAAAGGTTGTGCGGAGTGCACATGTAGGAGAAGACAAGGTCAAGGGTATTGCCTTCAGAGTGAGTAGAGGCATGTATCCATTGCTTCAGGTCGAAGGAGGAGGTTAGACTGAGAAGTTTGGAAGTGGTAGGAGTGTTAATATTAATAGGGATGTTGAAGTCGCAGAGAATGATTGTGGGGATTTCGGAACAGAGAAAGAAGGGTAGCCAGGCAGAGAAGTCATCAAGAAAGGTTGATACTGGTCCAGGGGGGCGGTAGATCACAGCTACCCTTAGAGAAAACGGGGAGAAAAGACGAATGCAGTGTACCTCAAATGAGGATAGTGACAGAGAGGGAGGTGGGTGAAATACCTGAAAGGTGCTATGTGGGGCTAGAAGGATCCCGACACCCCCTCCCTTGCGTCCATTGGGTCTAGGGGAGTGAGTCCATAGAAGACCACCTTAGCTTATACCTTATGCTGTTTGTTATAAATATCTATTTAATTGACAACTGTTTGTACAAAAATACATTTTAATTTTCTTTCCTGCATATTCCAAAAACTTGTGCAAAAAAATTAAATATTCAAAAGACTCACTATGCTTTTCAGAAAATGCCTTGGGGTGTTTGTTTTTCAAAATGTGGTCATTATGTGGGGGGTTTCTTCTGTCCTGGCACTTCAAAGACTAAAGAAATATGATAGGTAGTCAGTAAATTAGAAGCACAATTTCTGCTCCTTGAAAGCCCAAAAGTGTGTGGAATTTAGGCCCCTGTATGCATCTAGGCTGAGAAAAAGTCTCACATGGTATCCCCATGCTCGGGGGGAGTAGCAGAATGAGCTTTTTGAGTTTAGAGTTGTGTTAGAGTTTAGAGTGGGTAAATTCTAGTTTGTCTCAGAGTTAAGTCTGAGCCATGGAATCTGGGTCAGGGTTCAGTGAAGTTCAGGACTGGATGACTCATCCTGACAGCTCCTCTGGTGTTTCCCCCCAGCCTAGAAGGTTGTGGGATCTTCTAGAATTAGTAGGTGGAGGTTAGGAGGTGCTGCCTTGAATATTTATGAGGCCTTGGCCAATCCCCGGTAGTGGGCTGGCAGGGGACAGAGCTCACCTGAAATAGGCGTGAGCCAAATAGGCAAGAGCCATGCCAGCAGGGGCAGTCAGGTGGAAGATGAAGATACAGTGCTGAGAAGGCTGTTGGTGGCCCTCAGGGGTGCCCCCTAGTCTAGGGGGGGGGTGCTGGAAGGTCCCTTTTACAACACACAGGAGGAGGCTTTCCTGGAGGCATGGGGGCAAGAGAGAATAGAGTGAGTAGATCAGCACTGCTTTAGACTAACAAGGAGGGAGACTGCCATATGTAGTCAGTCTCCCTGAAGACAGAGGTGTACTTAAGTCTTTATCCTTCCCTGGGAGATCTCCTGAGAGTTAGCCAGGTGGGCTGGAGAGGAGAAGTGGCAAGCTGTTTCATTACATTTTTGCTGCACAACAAGGGTCTATGAGTTCCTGCATGTAAAGGGGTTATAGCTACAAATCTGACAGGAAGTCTGTCAGATTATTCCATAGTGACTCAGCTGGAACAAACAAGTGTGTGGAGGAGGCAGTATATAGACTGAATATAGGAAGATGTCCCTGAAGTTGCTGTTAGAGTTTTGTTGAAGTCAAGTTGGCATCCCATAACCTCCAATCCTGTTCAGTGAGAACTGTGTTATGTGCTGTCACCCGGTGGTACATGTGTCAACTTTCCCTGTCTAAGGGTGAACAGGAAGTTTTTTGCCATTCTCATACACCACTATTCCTGGCTCCAGCTGGCATGGCGTGAACCACCTCTGGGCCTGCCCCTGCAGAGGTGAAAGAATCTCTGCTCCAGTGTGGTTCCTGTCCCCTAGACACACTAACTGAAGCACTGCATGGTACCTTTTAGCTTGACTGATTGAATAGCCCCTTGATCACTTAGTGGTTACTTGTGGTTCGTAGGACAATTCAGCAGCAAAGGGCATGGAGGAGGAGGGGTAGAGCTGATAAATCTCCCATCAACACCAGTAGCTATATGGAGACATGGCTGCACAACAAGCTGCAGTACTGCGCCCTGTCCTGCATCCTTCTGAATTGCAAGCAGAGTTACCCAGTGTGCTGTGAATGAAATATAGCATCCCTGACCATGCCTGCTTGACCACGTTTCAGCAGTGACGTGGACTTTTCAGCTGACTGCCTTGCCCAACGGTGCCACAGAAAGGCAGAAGTTATAGAGCCAGCAGCTTTGACAAGCTTGCATTTAGCCACTGGGCATGTGGGTGGCAGTGACAGACATGGCAGAGAAGTTTATAGTCTACAGCTGATGGTTTGCTGCTGGCAGATGTGCTGCAAGGACCTGAAACACCCTGCACTATACCATCATCCCTCAGTGGAGGCTGCTGAGAGGTCATGAGGTATAGCAGGGGTAGACTGAGGTGAGTAAGGAGGAGGAACAGAATTGCGTCCCTTTTGTGTGGCTTTCAGGTGCTCTTGCCAACAGGCTGAGTGGTGGGAGGTAAATGCCTTGTCAAGCATGTGGTACCCAATTGGCAGGTGTTTTTGCCATGCTTGATGTGCTTGAGACAAAGTTTTCAAATTGCAACAGTGGGATCGGCTCTGCACATGTGCTAAAAAAGGCACAGACAGCTGAGCTGTGGGAAGTGTGGGAAGTGTGCCAGGAGATTACAGCTTCACAATGTGATGGAGTAGGGTGGCTCCTCGCTACTCTTCCATGATGGCTACCTTATTGGGGCTGTGCCTCAACCTTACTTTCCTCCTCTGCTCTATCCAGCACTCAAGTAATGTCAATGACCTCATCATCATCATCTCCTCCATCCTTATTACCACTGGAGACAACTTAGCAATGCGCCGCGGCTGGGGGAACATGACTGCCACTTTATGTACCAGTGTCCTCCCTTATCTGTAGGCTTATGTTCCTACCTACTTCATCCACAGAAGCAACATCTGATTCAAGTAATGTCAAGGAGCAAGTGGCTGATACTGTGTTCAAATAACTCAGCTGCCACTCTGGCAGCTGCAGTCGACTGTGCACTAGTCTCTGCTTGGGTGACAGAAGATAAGGAGGGTGAGGATGGTTTAGTAAGCCAGTCTACCACTTCCTCTGCATGCTGTGGCTGGATAGCACGGGCAACATCACTAAACAGAGGAATACATGTCCTGCCTGTGGACACATACACTGCTGGCCCCCTCACAGTGCCATGGGAACATCTGCCTATCCTTGTTGGCCTCCCAGACATGATGGGGGGGGGGGGGGGGGGCTTATTAACAAAATGTAATAAAGATGTGCAAATGTGTACATGGATGCACTTTAATCAATGGAAAGTGGTGTTTGGTGCACTTTAACCAGAGTAATCACTACACAGACACACTTCACTGACACACTACAACATACTGCAGTAAAACTACACTGACGCACTGCAATATACTGTGTTAAATGTGCAGTAAGGCACATAAATATACAGCATTAAATGTTCACTAAGGCACAGAAAAATACTGTGTTAAACATGCACTAACGCACTAAAATACACTGTGTTACACGTGCACTAATGCACAGACATATACTGCATTAAACATGCAGTAACTCACAGAAAAATACTGTGTTAAACGTGCACTAATGCACTGAAATATACTGCGTTAAACATGCACTAACGCACAGAAATATTCTGCATTAAATGTGCACTAACGCACAGATCTATACTGCAATTAAAGGTGCAGTAATGCACAGAAATGTACTGCTTTAAACGTCCAGTAATGCACTGAAATATACTGTGTTAAATATGCACTAATGCATTGAAACATACTGCCTTAAACAGCACGTAACGCAGTGAAATAAACTACGTTAAACGTGCAGTAACACACAGAAATATACGTTGTTAAACATGCACTATTTCACTGAACTACACTGCACTAAACCTGCCCTGACAAAATAAATGGACACTAATATAAAAATGAATAGTCACTACACTCACACTGACTGAACTATCACTGGATTCCCACTAAAGTGACACTAAAGTAAAAATGAATGGTCACTACACTCATACTGACTGAACTATCACTAGATTCACACTAAAGTAAAAATGAATGGCCATTACACTTATACTGACTGAACTATCACTAGGTTTACACTAAACTGATATTCTTCACTGACAATAGAATCAGAATAGCACAATATAGCACACTAAAGGGCCATACACACTATAAGATTTTCAGAAGATGTTTTCGGGGAGCTGATGGCAGCATCATAAGACTGCCATATCCCCATTTCTTTGTTATTTCCCCATTACTTGTTAAAGGACTGAAGTGAACTGTTCAGCCTGAGAGAGTTACAGAAATGGAGAGCACTGAGAGTACTGCTGTCTCTGTTTATTCCCTTTTCATCGACTAGGCCGGCCCAACACCTCATTTTTATCTCCAGCGGGGAATGTCCTGGTCTACTGAAGAACTATGGGTGAGGCCTAGTGTCATGCTGTTTGGAATAGGAGTAATAATATAAAATAAATTCATTTGTAAGATGTTTTTGAATGATTAACCCAATCAATAGGCACCCATACTTTGATACCTAGGAGATGGGAAATATAGCAGCAACACACTCTTTGTGGTGTACTCACTCTTGTGGTGAGCCCTACATTCTTAGCATGGCAGACACAGTTAAATTCAGTTGTTTTCCACACCTAAAATTATGGGGTTTGGATCAGGCTGAGCAGGAAAAATATGACTAATTTGCACTGACATTATGTCAAAACAAACTTTTCACTGCTACAAGGAGATACATCTCTCTTGCTGCAATAAATCTTTTAGCAACACCTATGTAAATTATTGCAATGTTTTCTAGGCTTCAGCGATATTCCAAAATTGACAGAGAAGAATTTATGCTGTACAGAAAACTAAGCATCGCTCAATTTCATCTTTAATTAAAAAAAGGAAATCTGCATCTTCTACCTAATACAGAAGAGATACTGTATTTCAGCTTATCCCCAGTCCCAATAACAAACTTCATTGGGCATGATACCCACTGAGGATCCTCTCAGAGAACTGAGAAGACACAGTCAGCTCAACTGAACATTCCTGCTTATGTCACTAAGGAAAGCAGTGGATAAAGAAAGATTAGGCGGGCAGAGAATTATGGATATCAGTACAGATGTTTTACCTTTTTAATTATGTTCCACAAAGAAGTTTGATGGTTACCACACTGACAGAAGATTGCGCTCTGATCTGGCTAAAAACAGCTGTCATCCTATGGCTGTGGGCAACGTCAATGTTTTTGACTTAAAGCAATGGGAAATTTAAAGAAAATAAAAACAAAAAAACCCTCTCCAAATATTATTATATACATTGTAATGACAGATCTGCCAATAAATATCTTTATTTTCAAGGTGTATGCTGTTTATAATCCCTTTTCTAGTGTTGTGCGAGCAATTCAGGAAAAGCATACGTTCAGCCCCAACATTGCCTGTTTACAGTGAACACTTAAATTTGCCGGGCGCTCGACACCGAGCACTCCACGATACACTACGCGCTGCACAGTGCATTCTAAGCCCAGATCGGCTGAGGCAATGCACCTGACCACTGGTCAGTTGCAAGGCTTTGCCCAATCAGGGCACAGTAAGTTGCTGGTTGTGGAAGTTACTGGGAAGCCGGCCATGGTGTCCTTAACAATAGATGAGTCATCAGCTGTCAGTGGGCTTCCCCGCTGATAGCCAAATGAAAAAAAAAAACATTGCCTGCAATACAAAAATGTAAAAAATCCCCCAATCCATACCAGGCCCTTTGTATCTGGTATGAAATTTAAGGGCAACCCCTGCCAAAAATTTTTGATAAAATGGCATGGGGTACCCCCCAAAATCCATACCAGACCCTTACTTGAGCATGCAGCTTGGCAGGCCAGGAAAGGGGGGGATGAGTGAGCGCTACCCCCCTTAAACCTTCCCAAGCCATATGCCATCAACATGGGGGGATACTTTGGGGCAGGGTAGGCTCCGCCCCCACCCCAAAGCACCTTGTCCCCATGTTGATGGGGACAAGGTCCTCTTCCCAAAAACCCTGTGGGGTGGTTGTCTGGATCTGACAGGGGGCATATTGGAATCTGCAAGCCCCCTATAACAAGGGGATCCCTTAGACGCCAGCCCCTCTTAATGTGAAAGAGTATATGGTACATTGTTACCCCTACTCATTCACCAAAAAAAAGTGTCAAGAAGAAATAAAAACACACACACAATGTTTTTGACAGTTCCTTTATTAATAATAAAAACTATGGCCTCGGTATAGATCCATCATCGATCCCGATGCTCGCTGCACCACTGGACCTGAAAAAAGAAAAAAAGGTCTGCCTGCGACGAAGGCTTCCTGCCAACTGTCTGCTTGACGATCTGGCAGTTCTTAAACAGGTAAGGGGCGGAGCCATCTGGTGACTTCACCGGTTACAACGCCCCATGTGAAATCATCAATCAGTGCATGCTGAATGGGTGATGTCACAAGGGAGCAGTGACACCAGGTGACATTGCCAGGTGGCCCCGCTCCTTCCTAATTTAGTACCTGTCACACAGCGGAGCAGGTAGACAGTGGTAGTCTTCAAGCTTTTTTTCTTGTCTCATTTTTTGGGTCCGACGGTGCGGCGGGCATTGTTATTGATAATGGATCTACATCTGGGGACATTTATTTTTAATAAAGGAATTGCCAAAAACTGTATGTGTGTTTTTATTTTTTTGATACTTTTTTTGGTAAATAAGTAGAGGTGCAATTTACCATATACTCATTCACAGAAGGGGGTGGGCTTGGATCTGGTCCCCTTGTTATAGGAGGCTTCCAGATTTCAATAAGCCCCCTGTCCGCAGACCCCCACAACCACCGCTCAGGGTTGCTGGAAAGAGGTCCTTGTCCTTATCAACATTGGGACAAGGTGCTTTGTGGTCCTGTCCCAAAGCAACCCCCCTACCCATGTTGTGGGCATGTGGCCTGGTATGGTTCAGCAGGGGGCCGCACGCTCATCCCCCCATTCATGTCCTGCCAGGCTGCATGGTCAGATAAGGGTCTGGTATGGATTTTGGGGGGACCCTACACCATTTTTTTAAATTGTGGCATGGGGATTCCCCTCAAAATCCATACCAGACCTAAGGGTCAGGGATGGATTTGGTGAGGACCCCACGCCGTTTTTTTTTTTTTTTACATTTTTGCGTTGCCAGCAATTGTTTTTTGTTTTTTGTTTTTTTAAGAAAGCTTGCAGCTGGGAAAATCAATTTGAAAAAAGGCCTTTCTTTTTCTTTATATATATCAGTTTTGCTGTAGCAGGTTCTATACAGATGCATCACTTTACAGGAAGACTAAGCGGACCCCTCAGGCACTATATTAAAGGAATTTTTTATTTTTTTTTGTTTCACTTTAAGCATTATTAAAATCACTGCTCCTTGAAAATGATCTTTATTACAAAATATATTTTCATTGATACATGTCCAGTATCCGGGCCTTATACCCTTTTTATGGACAATAACTTGCATATAAGCCTTCAAAATGTGGGTTTGATTTTTAAAGTTTGGGTCCCATTGTCTGTTAATAGCGTTCGTGGTTTGGGTCCCAACTTTTTCCAAATTGCTGGGAGTTCTTGTGTGAACCGAAGCGGAGGGTGTTCAGCCCAACTCTATTCCTTATTTTAAAATGGTTCCGGCCTATGTACATGTACAGTATATTACCATAGTGTAACTGATATGAATATGAATACATCTGTGCTGTCTTTAAAGTTCTGAAAGTCATGTTACTACATTAATAAGAAAAATGTATACAAAGGTCTAACACATTAAAGTAGAGTTCCAATGAAAATTTTTTAAATTTTTGGGTAGAATAGAAAAGGGTTGGGACCTTTTTCAGCTTCTATTGCTCCATATGGCCCAATTGGGAGGAGTTCTCTTTACATACTATCCTAGTGATATGAGAGTTGATTTACTAAAGGAAAAAAAGGCTGCTTACTTTGCAAGGGAAGTTGCACTTTACAAGGGAATCCTTGTAAAAGGATTTTAACAATCCTTTACTTGTTAAATTAGATGAAGTTTTGCTGTTGTCCAATCATGGCAAGCCAAAATGCTGTTTTTTTTTTTTTTTTTTTTTTTTTTTCAGTTTTCTTTGTACATTAATGGGTATTCCTTGCAATGGGAAACGTCGCCACTTTCACTAAGCTCTGTGGAAAATTCCCTTGCAAAGTGAAAAGCCTATGTGTTTTTAGAAAATCATCACCAAATTGTCACCAGAACAGAAAGTGGGGGAAATATTCATTTTTATTAGAGTAATGTAGATAAAGTAGACATTAACCCCCTTCTAGTTTTTTGTATAGCTTCCTGTATCTCCATTGGAAAGTTCCTCACACTTGCTGTTTGGGTGACAGCATTGTTACAGATAGAGGAATTCAGAACAAATCTTACCAACAAGGCTTTAGATAGAAATAGAACACTAATGAGGTTTTAGTCTTTTAAGGGTCTATACAAAATTATGATAAACATTATGGCCACTGTTGCACTTTAATGCTTCTGTATTATGTTTTTTAAGACTAGCATATACAGTATATATATATATATATATATATATATATATATAAAAATATAAAATATTTCCCAGTGCATTTTAGATGCTGTTTAAAACACGCTAACAATTAAATTAAAGAAAAAATGAATGTTCTGACAGCACATTAAAGTGATTGTAAAGTCTCGTTTTTTTTCTTTAAAAATAACAAACATGTAATACTTACCTGCGAACCCGCCCCCTCTCTCCTGATTGGCTAACTGGCTTTGATTGACAGCACTGGGAGCCAATGGCGCTGCTGTTGTGTCTCAGCCAATCAGGAGGGAAAGAGTAGTCCTGCACATCACTGGATAGAGAGGGAGCTCGGGTAATTATTAGGGAGGCTGAGAGGGGCTGCTACACATAGATGGTTTTTTATCTTAATGCATAGGAATCATTCAGATAAAAAAACCTTCTGACTTTACAACCACCATGAAGGCCAGTTGGTTATCCTCTGTATTTTTATTTTATTTTTATTTTTTTTTTGCAAAAGGTTGTTTGCTCATATTGACAACTTGTTTTAAAATAAAGGTAAACAAAAAGCAGGCAACCAAATACCTTTAAAATAATATCCTTTAGAAAATATAGCCTCAGCAACACTAATATTATGCTCAACATAATCACAGCCATAGAACGTTCAAGTCTTTGAAAATGTAACATGACTACAAAGACATTCTAAAAAGTATATAATGATTTTGCACTCAATGTGGTCCATCTTTTAGATAAACAATAATTACAATAGAACGTGGCATGGAAATAGCATTTCTTTCATTGTTAATAGCTAATCTATCATTTATGTTCCCCCTAATTTACTTGACAATAGTAAATGCCAGTGAAAAATTGTGTCTTGCTTTAAAATAGGTTATATGTCTATGCTTTGCAAACAATCCGCTCTGAGCGATTACAATAGCTGTCCTGAACATTACATTTCAATGAAAGAACTGCACCTCCAGTTCCAAAGAAAAATATATCCCTTTTCTATTTTTTAGCCATTTGGGTTTTCTAATGTAGACAGAATGAGATCAATGTAATAGCATGGCAAGGGGACCAATGGTCTGTGGTTGCCCATAGAAACAGAATCAAATAAATTGTATTTTTTGTTGACGTCACTAAAGTTTTAGAAGCTACAGTCCAGTTGTTTTGCTATAGGGTATGGAAAATACTACTACATTTTAGATTACATTTTCAGCCAGAATATAGTATTTTTGCATTCCAACATGGACCTACAGATAAAAGGGAAATACTTCAACAGCATATGTTTAACAACTGGCAAAATTTTAACCTCCCTGGCGGTATTCCTGAGTGTGGCTCAGGGTTAATATACAGTGCTAAAGCGGTAACCCTGCAGCCACACTCGGGATTACACTGCAATCACACTTACTTTCCGCTACGATTCCCCGCCATCCTCCCTCGCTGTCCTCCAGCCTACCTCCCGCTGTCCTCGCTGTGTGACCCGGCCGATGCCGACACCTGTCTTCCAGTTCCCTTCCCTGCGATGCAGGGGGGTGGAACCGGTGGGAAATAAAAAAAATAAATAAAACAAATTACATGATACAGTGTAATTTTTTAGAGTTACAACTTTTCACGCCATTTCCACCCCAGCTTTTCACCTAGTGACTTTTCCAGTGCCCTGCCTGTACTTTTGCGGTTCCTTGTGCCTGGAAAATTGAGAACATCCATGGCGTCCAAAAGCGTTCTTTTAGCTCAAAAGCACTTTTAGACAAACTGGAAAACAGCGACAATGTTTTATTAGACGACCTGGAAAACAACGACAAATATTTGAAGCACTGAGCGATAGTGATTAGTGGGAGAATTTGTCATCAGGTACTGAAAGTGACGACAGCGATGATTCTGCGACTGAGCTCAGTGATGTGCGAACTTGGTGCTCTATTGACAGTGGTATGGATCAGGCAGCGCCCCCAAGATTCCCATTTAATGGAGCATCTGATATGAAAGTTGACATTGACCATGACAACCTCTTGGCGTACCTACAATTATTTCTGACCAATGAGGTTATTGAAAAAATAGTTACTGAGACAAACTGGTACAAAGAGCAACAATTGGCTACGCATCAGAAGTTTGCAAGATGCAGAAAGTGGGAACCAGTGACCAAATTATTTTGTGATTTCGTGTTTCAAACTTTATCATACCCAGGATGTCTACTAGACTTTTGTTTGAACAGATTTATGTAAGTTATTCCTAAGAATTAAAATATTAAATATTAAAATATAAAACAACAGATTTCCATGCAAAACAATGTACCACTTTGAGATAAAAAATTCTGACAAAATCAGACCGCCAGGGAGGTTAAAGGGTAAAAGGTCACGTTGTTATAAGGTGTTATATATAACATTTTACATAGTATTTATTATACTGTAAGAGATGCCGTGGAGCACTGGTTCACATCCCTCGTCAGGCTATTTCTTGTATTTCTTGGGAACCACCATTTAAACATATAAGTTGATATTTTTATTTGCCTTCAGTTTCTTATATCTCTAGATCTATTGGTTATTTGAACATGTGGTTGAAGGTAATCTCTGCTTAGACATTTTTTCATGATGCGCACAGATTAATTTAACCAGATTTGTAATAAGTATTCTTTCAAATTTAGAGTTACTGTGGCCATGCTATGGACATTTAAATATTCAGATATACTAAACAAGCAGTAAATAAACTTTAAAATCCCACTCTATGCAATGCTATCTCCCTTTACAATTTTCAACTTATATTGTGAACTTTGAGGATGAATTACTCTATAGAGGATACAACTATATAGGTCAGTTTAGGCATATTTGAAAGTTGATTTAATCTTGTTAAGACTATGTTTTACTTGCTTTAGTTTTACATTAGGATTGTTCCCTGCAGGTGTTTTCATTAAGCACAGGAGCAATTTTTACATAAAGTGGACTAATCCCCCCCACCTGAAGTTGCCCACCTTCCTCTCTGGTATCTACTTGTAAATCCTGTGTTGCATGCACTGTAAAGAAACTTTTGAATGTATTGTTCTCTCATACATTTTCATACCATATTTGCTCATTAAGAAACACACCATACAACATAAAAGTGTTCCTATAAATGCAAGGCTGTGAAATAAAAAACAAAACAAACCACCAGTGAATCCCATGGTTAAAAACATATATCAAAAATATGTCACCAAGTAAACCAAATCCACCATGAACCTAAAAAATGTATAAAAAATCTCTTCAATGGTGAAGTATGTTTAAAACCAGGATATATTCTATCATCGCTTTTCTTCATATCCAACTTTTTCAAGGATACCCATGGCACAGTTTCTATACCTTATGAAACTGTCTAAAAAGAATGAAAGTTCATGATCACAAAAGTTCCAATTCCAGATAAAGAGTTTCCTAGTATATGCGCATTACAATAAGTACAATTTCTTTTTGATTTAGGGCTACATTCGTTAGGATTTATTTTAAGTGATATTAAAGCTTCGGGCTTTTTATAAAAATTTAAAAACACGTCATACTCACTGTGACGGTATTAACCATCACTGGGAGGGAAAGACTGATGGTTTGGATCACTTCATATGGGGTCTGTATTTACAAGTGGTGCTAATGTGTATTGTAAATATTGACAAAGTGTGCAGTGCTCAATATACAAAACCAAAGAACCCCAGAAAAGTTCATTAAGCTTTAAAGAGTGACTTTCAAATCATATATACTTAGGATCCAATACTGAAATAAATCCGCTTAAGTATGAATGATTAATGTCCATAAGCAGAGAACCCCTCAGAGAGAAAGTCCCATTAGTGTATGCTGGTTGGATATTAACAGAGAAGCCTCCACCAAACACCCAAAGGTGTGGCAGCTTACCAGAATGTGTAGATCCCCATAACAGAGATCCACACCAGCTCCAATGATAATAAGCCCCAGGGCGCAACGATCAGCAGAGTGGATGGGGGTGAATGTTTCATACATTGAGAGTGGTGGAGCACATTTGAAAGGTGCCTTTTGGGTGGATTAACACTTCACTTTCCGTAATAAGATTGAAGAAAGCATGGTTATTGGGCTTTAAGTGGACACTTAAATTGTTGATATGGGATTCACTGGTGGCTTTGTTTTTTATTTCTAAGTTTTTGGGGGATATGTTAATGTTGCAGCAGTGGTTTTGAACAAATCCATTGAATTATCACCCATACTGTATATACATATTTATTGAAGAGTTTTATTTTTTTTTTTTGGTCATATATTTATATTTTGAAGAGTATTTTATTCATTGTTTACACATATACTGTCCAATTTTATCTTTCCAGCATGGAGGTGGGGAAAACTAAAAATAATTAATGTTGGCACAATTTCTATACCATACGTAATTGTCAACGACATTTTTTGTTGTATTTGGAAAAAAAAAACATTTTTAAATCATTCCACAGACTAAGGCTGGCCATTCATTATACAATTTTCTTGTACAATTTTACTTTATGTTTACCAAAACCATAAAATATTAGGACAAAACTAAACACTTTCAATTTGTATGCAATCAGGTAGGCCCGTGGACTACATAGATGAAGGTAAAGCTAAAGGAAATTGAATAGGAAAATTGTACAATGTATGGCCAGCCCTAGTTACCTGCATTTTTACCTAAATGTTCACATGTTCAGTCAACTTCCTGCAAACATTGAACAGATTGAAATTGAAAAGGATTGTTAGATTAGATAGATATATTAGATAGAATAGATAGGATAGATAGAATAGATAGATAGATAGATAGATAGATAGATAGATAGATAGATAGATAGATAGATAGATAGATAGATAGATAGATAGATAGATAGATAGATAGATAGATAGATAGATAGATAGATAGATAGATAGATAGATAGATAGATAGATAGATAGATAGATAGATAGATAGATAGATAGATAGATATAGACAGACAGACAGACAGACAGACAGACAGACAGACAGACAGACAGACAGACAGACAGACAGACAGATAGATAGATAGATAGATAGATAGATAGATAGATAGATAGATAGATAGATAGATAGATAGATAGATAGATAGATAGATAGATAGATAGATAGATAGATAGATAGATAGATAGATAGATAGATAGATAGATAGATAGATAGATAGATAGATAGATAGATAGATAGATAGATAGATAGATAGATAGATAGATAGATAGAAAAAAGATGAAAACACTTCAAGTGCTTACATTATGTGAAGACCCACTACAAAGAATTTGTTCAGGCAGGGATCTTGTGTAGCTGAAATTAGATATAGCAGATTCATTAGGTAAACATCATTACACAGTTTTGCACAACCAACTGGGGCATTGATATGCCTGGGACATATACAAATGATGGACAGCATTTGATTCATTGACGCATTAGATGTAAGTTTTGCTTCACAGATCCTATATCCCCAGGTTGACATTCCTAAACTGCAAGGCTGAGAAAACAAAGTAAAGTACCTTGATGAACCAATTAAGCAAGTCACAAAATGCCAATTTAACATCTAGATTCAATATAAAATGATCCATTTTATTTGCCAGCATACTGTGAATATTGTAATGAATGACAAACTAATTTATAGGCACCTATGTGTTTTTTTTTCCATTAAAATGTTTCACACTCTTCCTGACCTTTTTTGTTTACAATATTTTATGATGCCTTTGCTCTAACATTTTATTTTTTATGTACTTTGAAAAGGAGTTCCCAGAATCGAGGGCTTCCCAGGATGATCTGACCCTGCATGTGAATAACAGAGAGGTATCCCTGCCACAAGCAGCCCCTTATTAAGAGAAAGTTGAACTCTCATCCTGCCACTTATTACACAATTTGGTATATTAAATGGTATATTAAAACTAACGTGAACAGAATTAATGGATATTGTATAGAAATATAGCTAAATGCATGTGCTCCGATCTCAGATTAAGCTGTGTTTGCTCCCAAATTGTAGGTGAAGACTACAATTGTAGCTGCTGAATTTTGGAAAAAATTTAATTATATGATGGCAGTGGTTGTCCTATATCATGGAAAATTGTCTATAAATAAACCTGTAAGGACAGAAATATGGGAGCTTCTATTACTGTTGTCTTTCTAGAAATGCAAGTCAGCTGGCTGTTATGCTTAAGCCAACTCCAGGCAATTTTGCCCACACTGCATGGGTTAACTGCTTGTTTTGGTCTAGGGGTATGAATATCTATGATTTATTCACCTAATCCTCCAATCCAATGATTGCAAAACCGGTCCCTTCGGCTTCTGCCCCCCTACAGGGTCCAGAGTTGGGTCCAGAGACTGGTTGTGAACATGAAGACATCAGAATAGTCCACTGCTGGACATGGGGAGGGGGTGCCATTTTCTTTTTTTTGATGGGCGGTGCTGTTTTCAATTAAAGTAATAATAAAATAATAGGCTCTGTATTCGACCCTAGACAAAACAAGCAGTTAACCAATGCAATGCAGGTACAGCCCCACTGCATGGGAAAAAGAATTGCCCAAGGTTGAGATTTGAAGGGTATGTATAGCTCAAATGTTTTTTTTCAGTTTTGAGCAGAGTATGGAAGATTTAAATGCCCATGCAAACTTATTTTTGTTGTCTGCGTACCATTGGGTACATCTCTGTTTACTTTCGGTCCCAGATATGCAATATGAAGTTAGAGAAATGGCAAGAAGAATTTCTCTTAGATAAGTTGTCCCTGGTATCCCCATTGGAAGATTTTCTCTTACCTTTTGTTTTGGGGATAATTGTAACATTTTTGATTTCCCTTCACTTTCTTTCCTGACAATGTTCACAAGTATAAATAGAGGACTCTTCCTAATGGGGACACAGACAGCAATTCAGGGGGTCAGAGGGTGTATTCTTTCCCCCCTTTTTCCAAAACAAACAAAAAAAGTTTTACCCAAAGATACTTTTCAAACAAGAGCATTAATATTCTCATAATCATTGACTGGGGACAAGAATAGTTCAGGAAAGTCAGGTCTTCATGTTGGTTCAGGGGTTTAGGGGGTCAGATGACAGGCAGGCAACTAGAGTGTTCAAAGGGAGAACTCATAAGTAACATCATGTTTAATTTATGACAGGTTGTTTTACTGTGATTCAGTAGATCCAATATAAGAGCAACAGTGCATAAGGTTTGATTGTCCCACACTTTTGGTTTTAACTGTTTAGTCTTCATTTGGCTATATCAGGAAGCTTCAGAAATGTTGCATGCTACATGCAAAGATTCCTTTTCTGCGCTACCAGGCTTTGACTGCCCATGTTTAGAAAGTTTTACCATATAACACTGCTGGTTTCATGTATTTATGTAGAATTTTTTTTCTTTATTACAGTAACTTAATAGCAATACTAGTAAAGTCCCAGATTTGCTATTAATACAGTAATAAGCAGATGGGGTAAACAAGGTATAGCTGAGTTGTTCTTTACAATGTGCTTCGCAAATTCCAACCTATATAGCAAACATTGCTTTTAGATGCTAAATGCAAAAAAAAAACAATTTAGAATCACAGGTGTTCTTTTATATGTAAGTCAATCATATGAAGACCTTGTGGGTTGCACAGTTCTCTTTGTCTCTAGCAAACGAGATACTAAACACCGTTTTTCCTAAAAGACATACAGCTTAAATAAATGATTAGAACCACCAGGCTTGACGTTTCCAAAATGCTTGGTGGTACTGTTTAAATAACTGATTATCAGGGGTACAAGTGGGATTTTTTTTATAGAACAAACCAGAGACTGGGAAAATGCCATACAATAAAACAAAGAGTGAACAAAACAAAACATTTTAATAGCATGCACTTTTCAGTAACTAGGTTTACCCAGTACACATAAATTATTTTCATGTATTTCTTTCTTTATTTTGAAACTGAATTTGATTTTAGTGTATAAATATGTAACTTCCACAATATTCGTTATACAGTTACTAATATTTTGGAAGTTTCATGAAAAAATGTTCATATCATTACCTTCAAGCTGGTCTTCATTCTGCCTTTTATTACTGACGAATGATGTAATTACTGATTTGTAAGTGTAGTGGTCAACAAGTAAGCCATAACAAACATGTTAACATGTGGACATCTCTGCTTTTATTTGCAGAATTTTCCAAAATATTGGAAACTTTTTTAAAAACTGATTCAGGATCATTTCCTTTTGAGATCTGTAATCGGAAACAAATATACCTGTCTATGCATTCAGCAACCATTTCTTTGGGTTTTTAGCTATCTGCCTGCTGTTCAGACCTACGATCAACACGGCTAGCAAAGTATAGTATTATCTTTCAACATAAACATAATTTGTGACTCTGAAATGTTATGCAGAATGGAACAATACAATGGAATTCAGGTGCTGCTGTGCTCAGTATGTAGCTACTTGAGTCCCCAGGCCTTTCCTTCTCAAAATCTCCTTGAGTCCCAGAGCATTTAAAAAAATCTCTCAGTTCTGCACATTATATGCTTCTAGGTTTTCTAGTCTACTCTTGTTTTTTTTTTGGACTAATAGTGCTCTAATTTGGTAGATATACCAAATTTGGTAGAAATGGCCGCGGAGCTCTTCCGGGTATGGGAGTGAACCTAGCATCCCGAAAGGAATGGGCGGTTCAGAAACCGCCGGCCAGCGATTGGATGCTGTCAGCCAGACATCTCTATTTAATGTGAATGGAAACGTACGGTCACATGATCCCCTGATGACGTCAGCGCGTCTGACGAAACATGCGTCGGGAACGTGAGACCTTGGAGTTCCGGGTAGGTGATACGCAGGAGCAGAGGAGCGTCCCGTACACCGAACCCATGCTGCATTTTACCGCATGAAGGCTTTTGTTTCTGATGTTTGAGTAAGTGCAATTTTTATCAATAAACCCTAATATTAGAACTTACTACACTATTGGAGTTTCCTTATCTTTCTCCCCATAACATCCTGGAATTACTTGGAGTTCCTTATGCGATCCGAGCCATATATAAAGGGACCTGAAGGATAGCTTGGAGGCATATGTGGACTATTTACGCTGCTTTTGACCCCCTGTAATTAAGGGGTCCATCAGCTTTGGTAAGAAGTATTTACCCTGAGCACTGGGTGAAGAAAGTCCCCTATGGTGGAGGTCCGTCACTTGAAGTTAGAGTGATATTCAGTCATTGCTGAGAGATCTGTATTGCACTGGGCACTTTAAGGACTGTTTTTATATTCATTTTACTAAGGACTTTTTTCACATGAAGGATTATATATTTATTTACTTATATTTATTTATTCATATATTTATGCACACAAGCACTTTTTGGTTGTGTTTTAAGTGCTGAGCGCAATTTATTCCAATTTATTCAAATTTTATGCGTTTTACACGTTTTTATTGCAGCTTGCACTATGGAAGCAATTCCTCATATATATATTTAATATATTTAATTAATTTATGACACTGTGATTGATTAATTTATTATCGAATATCACCATTTTGCGCAGTTTCTTTTGGGCTACCAAATTTTATCTCCATTCAAGTTCTTCCACCCAAAAATTGCTCATTCATTCTCATCTATATGGACCTTGCTTTTGTATACTTGTGCGCAGTCATGTTGAAGCAGGAAGGATCCATCCCCAAACTGTTCCCACAAAGCTGGGAGCATGAAATTGTCCAAAATGTCTTGGCATGCTGATGCCTTAAGAGTTCCCTTCACTGGAACTAAGGGGCCAAGCCCAACCCCTGAAAAACAACCTCACACCATAATCCCCCCTCCACCAAATTATTTGGACCAGTGCACTGTCAGAATATTTATACTGCTCTGATATAACAGTGTCTCCATTTATGTAAATAAGCAAAGATCTGTAGGTTAGGAGAATCTCAACTTATTTCCACAAATCAATATGTAACAAGTTATTTTTAATCAATTAATTTCCTTTTAACAGCATATACCAATCTTAGTGTAAACAGTCTACAGTACGGAATATATAAGAATATTTATTCACAAGACATGTATTCACAATAAATGATTAAACTTGAGGTAACACAAAGAGATAAGTTTACATAAAATACAAACTTAAATGATACATGCAATGTGATATGTAGTTATGATAAAACTAAAAATAAAGCAAGATTACATTTTCCCCAGGTATAGTAGAAACCATAAATAAGTGTTCTATATAATCAGACCACAATTGTCTGCGAATTGCGCAGCCAACAGTCACTCCGCTGCAGTTGGAGTGAGAATAGGCTATGCAAAACGGGAGACTAATACGCTAATATTGCGCTAAATCTGATATTAATAAAAATGTATAAAAACAAAAATCAGTTTTTAGAGAAAAATCTAATATGGTTCATTCGGCTGGGACTGTAATCTCTTTACCCTTAAATATGAAATATAAAACATATAAGGAAGGAAATAAACTATTGTAAATAATAATCAAATAAACAGCAAGGTATATTTACCACACTTAAGATGGCTGCTAGCTTAAAATGGTCGTTACCAGAGTCCTTAAGATGGCTGCCTTCCCAAAATGGTGGCCAGTTAGGGAGAAGTTTCCTTTGGTGTCCTTCAAAGTTTCAGATAAATGATGGAGCAAGATGGAATATGTATAGATGAGTATATGTATGGATGTAAATAGCGTGTGTGTTGTAAGTGTAATGAATGTTGTCGTAATGTGTGTGTGTCCTATTTCATCTGGGGTTCCCTTTTTATGTTGTATTGAACAAAAGGACAGTAAAATTACCATAAGCCGAACCCAGAAGGAGGAACTTTATCCCCATTGGTTGGGATTACTTATCCATTAACTGGTGAGGTCATTGGCAACACCTCTACTAATCATCCAGTATTTTGGATATTAAAATTACATGATAAGTTCTTCAATTAAGAATAATCATAACAACAATATGAAAATCTATCCATACTCTCATGATATTTATACATGTCCATCTTATATCTCCATCATGTATCTAGGTAAGGATTGGACCTGGTAACGCCGTTTAATAAGGATATATTATTAATACAATATATATATATATAGATTGGAAATTACTGATTTACCCCGATATTACATTTAGTAGCAGTCACCAAAGGTATTGTATTACTTATTAGATTCAATATATAGCATACAATAGTACCACTATTACTCTGATAACATTTTTGACCTCTGGCTAGTGAGAAGCCTTAAATTATCAAAATCCTGTCAAACACTTCAGACTTTTAGGCTAGGATATAGTATTTATGATGACCATAAAACTTAAGGAACCTTAAAATGTTTCTAAAAAGAAGTAATTAGCTTCAAGATACATACGTTCTTACACATAATAGAAAAGCATTTTAGTATATATATATCTATCCAACATTATATAAATTCCAAGTTCACACTTACTATATCAAAAATTAAAACAATATATTATTGTTAATATACATCTTAAAAATGATGTTTTCTAAAACGTATATTTAAATGAACCTTTAAAAAAAATATACTGAACTTATTGTTCATTGTAAAATACAGACAATCAAGAAAACATCACCCCCCTTAAAACCTGGTGCCATCCTGGCTAGGCTTTTATCAGCTGAAATGTCAGAAAGTCCCATTATTTACGATTTAAAGAAATACAAAGAAAATCTTCTGTTGACTTTTCAAAACTCTCCGTAAAGGCAACTTGCAAAAGAACATGAACTTTTAATCACCCCTATACAAGATGGATGCTATGCTGTTCAGAATCTCTATATAGGACTGAATATACATGGCCTTTATAATTCCATTTTTCTTTATTTAATCGGCCCAATAATCCTGACAGCACAAAGCAAGGTCAATAAAGATATGGGTGAGTGAGTTTGGGGTGGAGGAACTTGTCTGGCCTGACCTCAACCTGATAGAACACTTTTGAGATGAAATAGAGTGGAGACTGCGAGCCAAGCCTTCTCATCCACATGAATGCCAGACCTCACAAATTTCTGGAAGAATGGTCAAACATTCCCATAGACACACTAATAAACCTTGTAGACAGCCTACCCAGAAGAGTTGAAGCTGTTATAGCTGCAAACGGTGAGTCAAATCAATATTGAACTCTACGGACTAAGATTGGGATGCCATTAAAGTTCATGTGTGTGTAAAGACAGGTGTCTGTAGATTAAAAGTCAGCAGCTACAAATATTTAATTAATTGATTTAACTTTTTTAAACCTCACTGGAGCTCTTTTTAAAAATAAACACCTTTTAAAAAATTTTAACCACTTAATGACCGTCCGCCACAGTTTTACTGCAACAGGCAGCCGCTCCTGGGCAAAGCGACGTTATACTATGTCGCTTGCTAAGGAGACTCTAGGTGGTGAGCGCGCTCTGCCGGAGGTGTGCTCCTGCCCCCGCTCGTCAGCCGGGGAGCCAGCGCGTGTGACCGGCGGCTCCGATGGCAACCGGCCACTCGTGATCTCCCGCAGCTGAGGGAAAAAAGACAGACGGCTGATGTAAACACAGGCGTCTGTCATTCTCCCTGAAGTGATAACAGAGGCTATGTGATCCTGCTATATAGGATCGCATGTCTCTGTGATTACTTCACAAGCCATGCCCCCTGACAGTTAGAATCACGCCCCTAGGCACACATTTAATCCCTTGATTACCAGTACAGTTAACCCCTTCCCTGCCAGTGTCATTATTACAGTAACAGTGCATATTTTTAGCACTGATTACTGTTGTAATGTCACTGGTACCCCGAAAAGTGTCAAAAATGTCAGTTAGGGGTCCGATCTGTCTGCTGCAATGTCGCAGCCCTGCAAAAAAAATCGCAGATCGCCGCCATTACTAGTAAAAAAAAAACAATAAAAATGACATAAATATTTCCCGTAGTTAGTAAACGCAATAACCTTTGCGCAAACCATTCAAAAAATGCTTATTGTGATTTTTTTTACCAAAAATATGTAGCAGAAAACAAATTGACCTAAGATGTTAAAAAACTTTGATTTTTAAAGTTTTTTTTGAGAATTGTGAAAAGTATTGGTATGTTTTTCAAAATTGTCGCTCTTTTTTTGTTTATAGCGCAAAAAATTAAAATCACACAGGTGATCAAATACCACCAAAAGAAAGCCCTGTTTGTGGGAAAAAAGGACATAAATTTTGTTTGGGTACAGCATTGCACGACCGCGCAATTGTCTGTTAAAGTCACACAGTGCCGAATCGCCAAATAGGGCCTGGTCTTTGAGCAGCCAAATCCTCCAGTCTGAAAGTGGTTAAGCTGAATTCTATAAGGAAAAAATGACTCCACTGGCAACTTTTTTTACTAGTTTGCAATTGCTAAAAGTTCAAAAGACATTGCATTCATTGGCATAAGCATTTGACGCAGCAAATGCAAATGTCATCAAGATCATCCGACCTAGGGACCAAAGTGTATCTAAACCAAAAACAAAAAATGTCCTATATTGCAGATTACAAGTCCTTGGTGTGGTGGCTGCATTTGTTTTCTTTTTTTCAAGCTTCTTTTAGTTTATTGTGATCTAATAATCCTGCAAATAACCCATTTGCTGTCCCTTGGTGGTTACATCACTCATCCACAGTATCTATGGTTGAAGCCATGGTTGTCACCCAAGGCTCGTCACCTTGTTCTTCATCTCCAACTGGTAGTAGAGGATAGCTAGGAAGGAAGGTATTCTTCAGTGCAGCTTACAGGATATAACCATATAACCCTCACCATAATGTATCTTTGGAGGATCAGCATTGTCACCCTAGGACACCCTCTATCATCTCCATAATATAGATAGGAGGTGCTCTGTAGTTTAGATGTGAACCAAGCAGGGCCAACAATAATGCAGAGTGAATGGCATGCAGGTATGTTATGCACCTAACAAACAGATATAATAAAACTCTTTGAATTATATGTAACAGACCAAAATGAAGCAAATAAGAGAAGTTTATTTTGAAGGTGTACAAATGCTTTAACTTGCTAATGAGCAAAGGTGTATTACAGGAATGGCCTACCAAAATGGCAAATCCTTTGTCAGTTAAAACAGTAAACATATATGTTATTTTAGCCAGGTCCTTGGTTGTTTGCCTGGAGTTATACTTTAAAAAATATATATACTTTCTATTTCTTTTAATAGCTATATGGTCACATGCAAGTGCATGCTGTTAAAAATTAAGTGCAGAACAGCAAACAGAAAAAGGAAGAATTTTTTTGTGTTCCTTAATAATTACTTTAAGGGTTAGGCTAATAGGACAATATTTAGAAAGAAAATGTATTAACAAAAGGATCTGGGTAGCAGAATTCATAAATTCTTTATTAATATCTGATCACCATGACCATCTCATCAAAAATATCCTGCAGTGTACTTTAAAATTATAACAACATTGTCAATTCACAGTATGGTAAATCCACAAAAACTTAGCCATATCAGCAATATGCAGAGTCCCCTCAGGATGTAAAGTACTTGTTCAATAATAGGAAATACAAACATGCAGATACTTCTTAAAAATCTTGTATAATGCACAAACCTCTGATCATGGAGAAATAAAACCATTTGAATAGAATTCAAGAATAGTATTCAGAATCAGAATCAAGCATTCAATATTAGTACAAATGAATAAGTAAATAGGTTTTAACATCAGTTTGCCCTTTTGCCTTAGGGTTAATAAAAGTTTGTGTTAAATGTGAGTACACAAGTGATTTTATTTTAACCAAACTTTTTAAACCAAAATTTCAAACCAAATATAAAAGCCTTTTATAACAAACTGGACAGTTCAGAACCAGTCGCATAGCTTTAATTCAATGAACTTCATACAAGAATAAGAATATTTTCAGGCATGTGACTGTAATTTTAACTTTCAATATTTTTTTATTGAAGAAGCAAAACAATAGGGGAGATTTACTAAAACTGGTGCAAGAGTCTGGTGCAGCTCTGCATGATAGCCTATCGGCTTCTAATTTCAGCTTGTTCAATTAAGCTTTGGCAATAAAACCTGGGAACTGATTGGTTTCTGTACAGAGTTTCATCAGATTGTTCACTCTTTTTTTTTAGTAAATGACCCCCAATGTCATATAAGGCACAATCCTTGACCAACAGTGCAAACAGATGTTAAACCGAGCAGAAATACAAAAATGCCTTTCCTTCAAAATGTTCCTAGGCATAAGACCTCTTAAACAAAGAGATCTCGACATTAACCACTTCAATACAGGGCACTTTTACCCCCTTCCTGCCCAGGCCAATTTTTAGCTTTTAGCACTGTTGCATTTTGAATGACAATTGCGCGGTCATGCAGCACTGTACCTAAACCAAATTTATGTCCTTTTTTTCCCACAAATAGAGCTTTCTTTTGGTGGTATTTGATCACTGCAAGGTTTTTTTCTTTTTTGTTAAACAAATAAAAAAAGACCGAAAAGTTTGAAAAAAAAAAGTGTTTTTGTTTATGTTATACAATTTTGTAAATAGATACGTTTTTTCCTGCACTGATTAGCACTGATGAGGCCGCACTGACAGGCACTGATGATGAGGCACTGATGGGGTGGCACTGATGGGGTGGCACTAATATGCAGCACTGATAGGCAGCACAGATGGGCACTGATATGTGGCACTGATAGGAAGCAATGATATACAGCATTGATGGGCACTGATAGGCAGCACTGCTGGGCACTGATAGGCGGAATTGATGGGCTCTTTACTGAGATCAGAGATGCGGTGTGTCAGAGTGACACGCCGCATCACCGATCGGCGCTCTGCGTGCCCCCTGGGGGGCGCGCATAGCGCATTATCCTGCTGCCGTCATATGACGTCCGATCAGGATAATGCAACCACCTTCCTGCCGTCAATCGCCTATGGGGCAGGTGGAAGGTGGTTAAATGGTATTGTCATTAACAATAGGGTCGAGGCATATACATTTAATCCACTAGGGACCAATTGTGTAATGTCCCATTGAGCCGGGGACGAAGGGGGGGAGGGAGGGAAGAGACCGGTAAAAGGGAAGTTCCTGTGCACATTTGCTGACATTAATACGGGAATTTTTAATCTATATCTAATTTTAAAATCAATATGACTAAATCTGAATATATATATATATATATCAGTACCCATACCTAAAGCTGTGACCTTAAAACCGCTATTTCCCTTCCTTTGGCAACCATCTACTTAGGTATCTATCTTACATCTAATCTTACTAATCTATCTTAATATACTTACCTTCCCTTGCTTAATAAAATTAAATTAGACTTACGTAAATGGTCTTGCCTTTGCACTTGTGATTAGGCAAGATTAATGTCATAAAGATGAACGTCCTCCCACCGAGTTTTAAATGTCTTTCAATCAGGGGCGGCTGGTCTATAGGCAGTGCAGGGGCGCCGCCCCCCCCCCCCCCAAATCTGTGGCCAAAAGAAAAAAAAAGGAAAAAAAAATTTCAGCCCACTAGGGCCGCCAGACCTAGTGGTGGCTATGGGGGGGGTGGGGTTTTGCACCCCTTATGGATGCCAATTGGCGGCCTTCTGGGGGTCATTGGGGCGCAGAGCAATGTGCCCCGACACTCCCCACTTTAGTGATATCCTGGCTGTGATTGGTCCAGACTCCAGCCTGGACCGATCACACAGAAGGACATCCCGGGGCCGGGTGACGTGACACGTGGGGGCGGTGCATGCATCACGATCACCTTCCTGCCCGCCGGCGCCGACAGACCAGAGGAGAGCCGGTGCGTGAGGAAGAAGAACTCGTCGTTCGTCTCGAGTAGTGTTCTTCTCGTCTGCGTCTCAGAAGACTCCGGGCTGACTCAGCAGCAGCAGCACGCGGTGACCGCCTGCAAGAGGTAAGTGAAGTGATGCCTCAGGGGGGGGCCCGGCTCACATACTGCTAAGGGGGCACGCACGCACGCTGGTCTCTGCATTGATGGGGGGGCACGGCAGCTCACTGCATTGATGGGGCATGGGGGCACGGCAAGCTGGTCACTGATGATGGGGGCACGGCAAGCTGGTCAGTGGCCACTGCATTGATGGGGGGGCACCCGGGCACGGCAGACAAGCTGGTCACTGCATTGATGGGGCATGGGGGCATGGCAAGCTGGTCACTGATGATCTGGGCTTGGCAAGCTGGTCAGTGGTCACTGCATTGATGGGGGGGGGCACGGCAGACAAGCTGGTCACTGCATTGATGGGGCATGGGGGGCACGGCAAGCTGGTCACCTATGATGGGGGCATGGCAAGCTGGTCACTGATGATGGGGGCACGGCAAGCTGGTCACTGCATTGATGATGGGGGCACGGCAAGCTGGTCACTGCATTGATGATGGGGACACGGCAAGCTGGTCACTGCATTGATGATGTGGGCACGGCAAGCTGGTCACTGCATTGATGATGGGGGCATGGCAAGCTAGTCCCTGCATTGATGATAGGGGCATGGCAAGCTGGTCACTGATGATGGGGGCACGGCAAGCTGGTTACTGCATTGATGATGGGGGCACAGCAAGCTGGTCACTGCATTGATGATGGGGGCATGGCAAGCTGGTCACTGCATTGATGATGGGGGCACGGCAAGCTGGTCATGTCTAAGGCCTACATACACAGGGTATCTGTGGCCTATAAATATTAACAGCCTGTGTACAGTATATATCTGTGTTGGAGTTACTTCATGTGCAGACCTTTACTAATTTATGAGAATTCAGTGTGCAGGCTCTAAATTATTTTACTTTTTAATTGGCATTGCTTTTCATAGGACAATTACTCCTCTTCAGAATATTAACTTTCTGTTTTAATAATTTTACTGAGTTTTATACCATCTTATACTAGGCCGCTGTGTGCCATTTACTATTAATAAATATATAGTGCCAGGCCAGCAGCCTGCTTAGCAGTGAGTGTACACAATATAAGACAGTGCAGGCCAGGCCAATAACATTGTACATCAGGTAAAGTGCTATGCTAACTTAGCATAGCACTTTACCTGTGTACAATGTAATTGGCCTGGCCTGCACTGTCTTATATTGTGTACACTGCTAAGCAGGCTGCTGGCCTGGCTGGGCCTATTTATTTATTAATAGTAAATGGCACACAGCGGCCTGGTATAAGATGGTTCCCAAGTCAGACGGGTTGCGTCTTTCTGACCCGAGCTGACATCTGACTTTACCCACGACCATCGCTGATCAAAGGGCTAATGAATTTATATCAAGCCTATTACAGCTGGCATGGCTTAGTGCTATATTATCTGAGTGAGTTTTTTTACTTGTGCTGAAATAAATGAATGTTTTTACAGAGAGCACTAGATATGTCATTTTTGTTCCCTATGGTCGAGTGTCATGTATGAGGATACATTGGAAGTTTGATACATCCATCTGGAGTCTTCATTATCCCCAGCGGGGAACAGCATGATTTGACTCTCTGGTGAAACAGGAGTCAAAGCTGGAGGTGAGCTGCTAGGAGTCACTGGTGGTGGATTGATTTTGAGCACCTGTTCCCGCGAAAATCATTTCACAGAAGTGGCAGGATTCATTCATTCACTTTTGGACTGATTAAATATCACCAAAGGGCTTTTTTGATCCCTTTCTGTTTGTTTGTTTTTTTCTTGTGTACAATAGTTACATTGTATGCTTTTTAGTATGAGTATTTGTATTTGATTTTTGTCACCTATTATTAATATTGATTCACATGTCACATGTGTAGCAATTTTTGGATATACACAGATTGTGCTGTATTTAAATTATATATTTTTATTAATTGTAGTGAAGTGAAAACACTTATTTAATACGAGTAGCAATCAATTTTGTACTACTTTTTAGTTTTCTCATTTATAGCATGTGTTGCACTTTGTGGTTATGGTATTGTGCTGATTAAGACACATTATATTATTTTATTGGAAACTAAAGCCCCGTACACACGTACCGATCGTCGGCCGAACGATCGGCCGTCTTTTGTCCAGGGCTGTCGTGTCTGTTGAAAACTGCAAAAGACTGCACACGAATTTTGTCGGCCAACAACAGCCGACTGCAGAAGTGATGTCATGTGATGGTTAACTTTCCTTGTCTTTTTTCTTTTCTGAGCATGCCCAGTCTTGCTAATCTGCTGTCTGTCGGCCGAAATCTGTACTGACTGGCGAACAATCGGCCGTTCTGGTGTTGGCCAACAAAAATTTTAATGCCTGCACGACAGATTCTGTTCAGCCGAAAATGCGCTGTCGGCTGTCGTAAGCATCATGCTAACAAGCCTACAATCGGCCGATCGGTCGTCGGCCGAATATTTACGGCCGACAATCGGTACGTGTGTACGGGGCTTAAGTTTAAAAGGACAAGGCACTTAGCCAATAGCTAATACTACTGCATGCAAACTTCCATAGGGATCATGCTTTTATGTACCAATGACAAGATGGGCCGCCAATGCTAGCCTGCTGGAGGGAAGGGTGTAGGACTGTCCATCTAGATAAGCCACCCTACAAGGACTCTTAGAATTGTCTGTGAGTGTAGGAATAGTTCTGAGGTAGACTTGGACTATAGTCTAACCACCTCTAGAGTACACCCCAGACTAGTTATAGTTGATGCCTATATATACTGTTTTATTGCTGGATTTGTGGATTTATAAGTTGAGTCCAGTCTACTGGTACAGAACACTATTCAAGCTACCTTGGTATAGTGATTACCTTGTTTAGCAAACTGTGTTTGAATGTATGTGCTGTGTGTTTACTTATGCTTGTACCATCATCTACCATAAACCACATCAATACATTAAGTTAATTTACCACTAAACAATTTATTTCCTGATATTAGCTCACCACCAAATTAAATGTATATATGAGGTCATTCTTGGAGTTGAGTTGCAGAACAGAAGACACAAATTACTAAGTGGCTCCTTGGAGTGTAACACTACACTAAATTTGGAAAATAGACAGGTCACTGTGCAAAAATACTGTCGTTTTCTTTTCATTTTCCTTGCACATAACTGGGTATTTTTTGTAAATTGAAACTTCACCACATTTACTAGGCTCTAGGGCAAACTCCTTTGCAAAGTGAATGATCACAAAAGAATTTACGATGCCTTAGTAAATCAACCCCATTATCACCAAAAGAATAACCAAGTGTTAAGCCCCGTACACACGCGTCGAAAATTGGCAGGGAATTTTCGGCCAATATCCGATCTGCTGATTTTCGGCTTGTTAGTATGATGCTTCTGACAACCAACTCCGACTTTTCGGCCGAAAAAAATCTGGTGTGCAGACTATAAAATTTTCGTTGGCCCTCAACACAACGGCCGATTTTCGTGCAGTCAGTACAGATTTCGACAGGGAAAAATCTGATGAGCAAGTCTGGGCATGCTCAGAGAAGAAAAAACACAAAGAAATCAAACCAACACATGACATCACTTCTGAAGTGTAATTTTGTTGGCCGAGAAAATTTGTGTGCAGTCTAGGTACATTCCAACCAACAAAACATAACTTGGACAAAAGTCGGACGATCGGTCGGCCGATAATCGTTGCATGTGTACGAGGCTTTAGGTACAGTAGATTGTTACTAGATAAACCGGCAAACTTTTTTTTTTATTTTGGATAGAGTAAGGGAGGGTTATAACCCCTGTCAGCTTTCTTTTTTGCCACTTGTATCCTATTGGGGAAATTTTCCTTCACTTCTTGTCCCATTGCCAAATCAGGAAGTAAGTAGAAATCTCTCCAAAGTAAGGGAATCCCTGGTTGTCTCTAAGATCTCCAGAACTAGCGTCCCCATTAAAAGATTTCTCTTCCTGTTATGGGGACAGCCCAAAATTAGCGATTTTCTTCCACTTTCACTTTGGGTCTACACCTTCCTAAAAGGGGAAAAGACAGCATTAGAAACCCAACAGGTATTTTAATCCCTCTCTACTCAATTTAACACAAGAAAAATGCCTTTAGGTTGTTCTGGTTAAGTGATCACACATACTGTAAGTTTGCTAGGTCTATGATTTAGAAGCGTTAAGCTGCTTGATTTATTTGTGGTGAATGTGATCAACTAATTACTGCATGTGGATCAAAGGCATAGTTCATCTTTTAAAGATTAATTTGGGAAGAGTGACATAGAGCATCACTTTTAACATACATTTATATTTGTATTTATTGTTATAATGAACACTTACTTTATGTCCTGGGGAGTGGGAGGGGTCTCTGCATATTGCTAATGTTGCTTGCTAATAAATCTGTGACAAATTCAAAATGAATTAATGCCAATTCCTAGATAATTAAAATGGAAAATGGAGGTAGTTAGTGGACAGAGACGGGCCAGAGTTTGGGGCTGCTGAGGATTTTTTTTTTTTTTGCACTGCTCAGTGCTCACTGTCGGCTAGGATGCTGGCAACCTAACAAACAATGTTGCATCCCCAGCCTCAGTCAGCTGCTGGCTAGGGCTAGAAACAAAGGGGCTGGAGATGTTGACTGACATCATTATTCAAATATGGTACTAAGCTTATTTGGTCAATTACATCAGCCAGCATCCCACCCCTTTGTATGCATTTATCTGTAAGCAAGGGAATCTTCTTGGAAGCAGCTAAGTAGGGCTGGGGATGCGTTATTGGCTGCTAGGATGCTGTTGGCTGCCTAGCCAACAGCGTCCTAATAACCAATGATGCTGTGTGGCTTAGGGGCTGAATATAGACTCATGACTTTGAATAAATATGGGCATGTGTGTCCAGCATCCCACTCCTTTGATTATGTGTGCTGGGAGGCAGTGAATGATCCAGCCCACAACTGATTGAGTTAAAAAAAAGAGCATAACTTTGAAGTTTGGATAGAGGTGAGCTTGGAGGACACCTGAGCCCATGCCTACTCAGTAGCAGATTTGTTTTTGTCCCAACTTGTGTGAATTGAATTGAATGGCATTTTGACAATTTCCTTGCATTCTATAATTTTAATCCAACTATACAAAAGCTTTTTATCGTGTTATATAAAAGTGTGTGTTTTTTTTAGTAACAGATCAAATTGTTGCTTCAATAAAAAAAATATTTCAGATATGGATAATATCTTAAAAATGTTCAGAGTATAATACCATTTACCGATCTGTATTTGATGACTGCCTAGATTGCAATGACATCCTGACACCAATAACTGCATGAGACGTTGTTCATAATGTCTGCTTGTTTATGTGCTATTTCTTTTGTATTGATCACTGACCCTATAGACCCTTAACTATGTGCTTAGACTAATATTTTTACATCAATTAGAAAATATTTACAGAACTGCTTTTATACTGTTTGACTTAAAACCTATTTATTAAGCCACTCTTAAATTACAGAATGGAGTGGCAGAAGACATCAAAACAAAAGATCTATTAGTGGTACAATTAATAGCTTTTTTTCACAAATTCCAGGGAAACATTGGAGATGTTGGCTTAAAATTAAAGTGGAACTTCACCATAAATGGAAAGTTCCTCTTTAACCCCCTTCTTCACTAGTGAAATTACATCACAAAGCGGCTAGGGCTTGTATCCCAGCACAGTAAAAATCCTACTTTCCTCCTACTGTGCACTAATGGGCCAGAACTGTACATGATATCAAGTGCATGGAGGTACTCACAGCCTCTCCAGACAAGTAGGAAGCTCAATTTCGCAAAACCTGGATTTACTGGACCCATTTCACTTTTTCTGCGAAATACCAAGAGCTTCTCGAGACTAACATTACCTAGGCAGTTATGTTGTGACCTAGAATAGCCCACTAATCTGCCCTTTCTTTTTTGTTTATTTATTTTTTTCTCTTCTCCTTGCCCTCTTTTCTTCATTCATTTACTTACCTATTTCCTTCTTCCATGTCCTCTGTCCTTAGTGCTGGTTGCATCGACGCCAGAGACTTAAATCTTCAATGACACACATATTTCCCATCACTCTTGTGACAATTGTGCGGTCAATGGTCCTTTTTCAAGCAGATTACATGTCAATGTTTCAGACCTCTTTAGGGATGTAATTAACTATACTACAGCTCCCTGTATTGACCCTGGACTTAGCGGTTTTACCCAGTTTATGGTCTTATGTACCTTCTGTCTACTGGGTCTCTTTGAATAAAGGATTAAAAAAAAAATTACTGTAATTCCTTTTAGCATTTCCTAATTACTATGCTTTAATGCTGATCTGCGGCTAACCTAATTAAGGTATATCTGTATTTCTGATGCCCAATTGTGTCAAATGTTTTACCTGTAAATTCCCAGAATTTGCCGTATCCACTATTGAGAATATGACGGGCAGCAGCGGATTATCTGTACATATACACAACGTTCGACCTGCACCAGTGAAAAGGTCAAGTACATTCGGGCTTATGAAAAAAGTTTCAACTGTGGCTGTAGTTAGTCTTTTTAGAAGGTACGAAGGATAGTTCAATCCCTGGGGTTAGTGGAGATGGATGGTGGAAGTGGCTGCAGGCTTTATACAGAGCTAGAGGGGCTCTGCAACATACAGAAAGGGGTATTCTATATTGGAAACCTGTGAGATAACCTTTAGGCAACCCTACTACCTACATCCACGTTGAGCATATAGAAAAATAGAAAACAGGCCCCACTGTGTATGTGAAAATGAGGACAAAAAATTACAGTGGACCTGATATTATAGGACTTTTAAGGGCACAGGGCTACCTCTAATGTGCACACATAGATGAAATTCAAAGATTTTATTAATTTCTCAAATAAAATAACAAGCTGACTGTCAAATTCTACTACAAACTGTAGACGTCATAGTATAAGGACATCCTATACATCAGTGGTCCTCAACTCCGGTCCTCAGGGCCCACTAACAGGCCAGATTTTAAGTATTACCTTGGGGAGATGCAGACTAGAGTACTGCAATCACTGAGCAGCAAACTATATCACCTGGGATGTATTTCAGTTATCTTGCAAACCTGGCCTGTTACTGGGCCCTGAGGACCAGGGTTGAGGACCACAGCTATACATAGTTCAACGCGTTTCGCAATTGAATGAAAGATAGCTTCTTCAGGAACCATCATAGTGATGTTATATTCTTATATCTTGTGAAAAGACAAAAAGGAGAAAACAGAAACATAGCATCATCAGTGCGTCTGTCAACACTCTACTCTTGTCATATAAATTTGACAGTCACAAATTTAAAAGTTTTTTACAAAATAACAGTGCTCACCAACATGACAGAAAATCTACTCTTGGCATTCGTCTGCTAGATTAGCCCAATCAGCCTGGCAGACAGGCATATAAGTCCAACCATATCACCAAGGGCTAGTGTGTATCATCACCCAGTTCATGGGGGTGTTGTAGACCGGACCAGACTTCTTCAGCAGCAGAACCAATGTTTCAGGGGTCAAAACCAGACATTGGATGCCCCTCAGAGACAGACCTCCCAGATGGTAATTGGGGACCGCTGAATATCTATAAGGCAAGTATGTAAATTTAGTATATGTATATTCTACCAGAACAGCCAAACAAGTATGTGTCTGCTTGTGTGTAAATCCCCTATATATATATATATATATATATATATATATATGCTACCACTAGGGGGACCCAGGAAGACTACAAACAAACATGATAGTCAACCAGTTAGTGCAATCAGGCTTCCCAATATGTCCATGCATATATATTACTCCCCACACCAATCCAAGTGGAGAAGCATATATTCTTTCATGCCAAGCAGTGTTTTGGGGCCACCCACCTCCTATAAAACGCATCTGCCATATACAGGAAGGGGGGGGGGGGAGGAATGAAGGCACTTTTTCAAAATCAAGCAGTGCGCCATACAAAATGGCATGTATAGATACCCCCCAATACTAGTAGTCACCATATAATTGTAATAGCTGCATTATTTGTGATGACTATATATAGATTCCTCTCACCTGATGTCTGGAGCCTGGTGTGAATAGCGCGGTGGCAGGGAGCCAACTGCGGCGTCCCCGCCACTTGCGCCTACAAGAAGCCGGTCCCACCGGAAGTTACCCTCTGGTGTCCTCCCCCGACGTCACTTCCGGTGCGGGTGCTTACCACTGCGCATGCGCCAACCACAATGGACCGCAGACAGGAAGTCCACCGTAGCGCCGCCGCGCATCTCCGATACCAAAGGGGACTGGAAGGAGGCACGGATCGGGCGAACCCTCTCCCACCTCCTGCTTAGCGCCCAGATCTACAACCATAGGACACATACCCCTAGCGGGGATGATCTGGCCATCATAGGAAACAAGTGCCAATTACAATATGGTCCTTAACAATAATACAACAACCCTTAGTGATACAACAATAATACAACAACCTTTAATAGAGAGACACAACATCATCAATGATATTCTAATACAATATTGGTTTCTAACAATCATTTTTACACCCAAGGAGCATAAAGAAGGGGGACGGAGGGAGAGAAAAAAAAAAGGGGGAAAGGGGGGGGGGAGGCCAATTGACCATAAACTTAGAGGAAGGATTTAAACGATACTGCTGTGTTTAGTCCAGGCCAAGATGTGGCCTGTAAGTCATGTATCCATTTTGCTTCCCTTTGCGGGATGCATTTGTCCAGATCACCGCCACGCGAGATTTGGGAATAACTGTGGGGGCCTTGGGTAGATTGGGCACCCACAGATGTGGTGAGTGTGACCAGTGCCTCTGGATCAGGAAGGGCTGCACCCTCCCTCTACCCAGAGGAGGTAACCTGAGATCTCGATTTTCAGCTGACTGCCAAACGGAAGGGGTGGTGTATCTAGCAAATTGCCAATGTGGTGCCTTTTATGTTGGCAAGACAAAAAGAACGTTTTCTAAAAGAATAAATGACCATCTATACTATTTAGATGCCGGCCTAATTTACACACCAATCTGTAAGCATGTAGGCTTAAACCACAGTTATGATTGTAATATGGTTTGCTTTTCTGTTTTGTAAGTTATTCCCAAAAACTCGCGTGGCGGTGATCTGGACAAATGCATCCTGCAAAGGGAAGCAAAAAGGATGAAGATCAAACTTTCCCTATTTTGCATTTTTGCTTTTTGATATGTTTTCTTAAGTACTTTTTTACTATATCCACAAACCTTTAGTCTCTCCCTAAGTGTACCTGCCTCATGCTCAAAGTCCTCCTACTTGGTGCAAATCCTACGTAATCTTAAATATTGGCTGTAGGGTATGCTCTGCACTAATGACCATGGAGGACCACTTCCATAGTGCAAGATAGTATTGCTGCTGTCTCCTTGCGGTATAGGAAGGGGTATACCGAGCCATCCTCATGCAGATAGATCATGGTGTCTAAGAAGGTTATGCTGGTAGCACTAAACTGCATAGTGAACTTCAGATTGAATTTGTTCACTGATAAGAACTCCATGAATCTCATCAGCTCCTGCAATGATCCTGTCCACACTACCAGCACATCATCTATATATCGCCTCCATAGTAATATATGGCAGAAAAATGTTGATGCCTTTTCGTCCGAGAACAGGAAGCGCTCCCATCCCCCCCAGGTACAGGTTGGCATTCGATGGGGCACACGAAGTCCCCATTGCAACCCCCTGTACCTGGAGGAATTGAAGGTGAAGATGTTGGAATGTGGAATGTGGTTTTGCAGGTTTAGGACAAAGTCTGCCACTGGCCAGTTGGAGTGCTTTTGTTCTTGAAGGAATAAGGACGCAACTGGAACACCCAGGGAGCGTGGTATAGAGGAATATAGCGCCTCTACATTGATGGCCACCAATAACGAATCCCTAGGCACTGTAAGTCCCTCCAGGGTTTTCAGTAAATCCAGAGTGTCCTTCAGGTATGACGGCAGCCTTGTCATGCGAGGGCGAAGCTGACTGTTGACATACCTGCTGGCCATCTCCATGATGCTTTCGAGGCCAGAGACGATTGGGCGTCCCGGAGGTGGGTCCAGCTTCTTGTGCACTTTCGGCAATAAATAAAAAGTGGGCGTGACAGGCCACTTCACATTTAAATATTCGTATAGGTCTTGATTAATAATATGATTGGAAAATGCATCAGAAATGAGAGTCCTGAATGCATGCGCCCTTTCTTCCATCAGTGATGCCGGTACCAATTTATACCATTCCTGATTGGACAGGATGGTCAAACATATCCGCTCATATTGACAACGATCCATGATGACCACATTGCTACCCTTGTCAGAGGGTTTAATGACAATGTGGTCATCATGGATCAAGTCGTCAAGCGCTGTCTTCTGCATCTCAGTGAGATTAGAGACAAAGGGCATAGAAGGGGACAGTTTATCAATATCTTTGATGGTTTGTTTTAGGAACGCCCAAATTGCCGGACAAGTCTATAATCTGGAAAACTTAGTGGATTTGGCCTTAAATTGTGTTGATTGGGAGGCAACCTCCAGCTCCTCATCACTGGAGGATGAGGATTCGGAGTCCTCCATTGTTTGATCATTCTCATCCAACAATTGAATGAGAATTTTGAGAGTTCTTCTAAAGTCTTGTACCTTAAATCCTTTGTATGGATCATCTTCTCCCCTCCTCCTCCACCACCTTTCTCTTTGTCAAACAGAAACTTGAAAGTCAAATTTCTGGCAAAGAGGGGAAAGTCTTTGATGGCCTCAAATTTGTTGAATTTTTCCAAGGGACAGAAACTAAGACCTAATTTAAGGACCTCTGTTTCTTCCCTGGATATTTGATATGAGGATAAATTAATCACGTCTAATGTTGAGGGAGCTAGTTCTGTTTCACCATGAATGCATCCAGTGTCCCTGTTCTCTTTTCCCCCAGCACCTGCTGCATTATGGGTGCAGCCGATGCTGGATTTGGCCCTAAAGGGATGTCATTCAGCATTGGGGCCATTTGATCCTTTTTATTCTTGGGTTTTGCTCCCAAATTCAAATATGTTGACTGTGGTGATTCTGCATCCACATTAAAAATAGAAAGTTGCGTGATTTCACCTCTCTGTCCCTGTATGTTTCCATGTCCCTTGTGCAATTTTGATGTTTAGGTTTTGGGTAGTCTCATGAGGTGAGACCATGTGTTTTTGGGGTCTACTTGTGTATTGGGGGTCTGTCCTACCTCCCATACCCCGTTTGGGCGGTCTACCCCATCCTGTTCTATCTCTCTGTGATACATTTTGACTCTTTTGGGATGAGGCAGAGGAGGAAATTGACATATCAGACTCAGACCTGGTGATGTCTGAATTGTATGTATTCCTATTTCCCTGTGGTTTGCCTCTTCTGGACCAGGTGCAGAGATGTATAGTAACTAAGTAGAACTACTTCACTACTGTACTTAAGTACTGAAAGGCGGTATCTGTACTTTCCTAGAGTAGAATTTTTTTCTCCTACTTCCACTTTTACTTCACTACATTTTTTCGATGATTTCAATACTTCTACTCCAATATTTTTTTTTTGTGCTGCATAGTTACTCGTTACTATTATAAAAATTACCACTGCCAGAACAGTAGATGGCAGGTTTCATGAAGCTCAAAACGTGTATTATCAGGGCATACGAAAATAAATGCTACTGTATGTATAAATAAAAGCTGCATTTGAAATAATAAAAAACAATATGATGGTCAAACTTTTGACTTCTTTCTTTAATAACTACATAATACAGTACTTGTACTTTTACTTTCAGTACTTGGGTATCAATTTTTTTTTCAAAACTACTGGTACTTTTACTTTCAGTACTTGAGTAGCAAAATTTTTAAAAAAACTACTTGCAATACTTAAGTACAAAAAATGTTGAATACTTTAGTACTTCTACTCAATTCACTTTTTGATTGAGCACTTCCACTTCTACTCAAGTCACTTTTTGATCGAGCACTTGTACTTTTACTCAAGTATGGGTTTCGAGTACTTTATACAACTCTGACCAGGTGCCTCTATGCCATTTATAGGCATACCCGCCAGCGAAGGTTAGTTTGTCCTTTAGGAATTTGAAGTCTTTCTTAAGTATTAATTCCTTGTTAAATTTCTCCAAGTATTGAATTAGTTCCGTTCCTTCCTAAAAAACTCAGGGCTCTGGGAAGGGTTTTTTTTCTCTTGTATGAGGCTGATCTCCCTGTCGACCTCCTCAAGGTCTTTGATATATTTCTCCCTCAGTATTTGCATAATTTTGGCTGAACATAATGTCAGGTTCTTCGCCCCTTAATTCGTGGAACTGTGGAGCTGTCAAAGGTGAAGAGTAGGATACACCGGGTAGCCTTAGAAGAGGCAAAGCGTTTTTGAATTTTTTTCTATTTTTCGGGTGCAGCAGGCGTCGTGATTGACGATGGATTTACATCGAGGGACACTATTTTTTTATTTTTATTTTTAAATAAAGGACTTGTCAAAAACTGTCCTAGTGCTTATTTTTTGTACACATTTTTGGCGAATAGGTAGGGGTACCATTCACATAGGGGGCAGAATCTGGGGGCCCCCTTGTTAAGGGGGGCTTCCAGATTCCAATAAGCCCCCCACCCACAGACCCCCACATCCACAGCCCAGGATTGTCGGGAAGAGGCCCTTGTCCCCAGCACCCCAAAGCCCCCCCCATGTTGAGGGCAAGCAGCCTGGTATGGTTCAGAAGGTGGGGCGCATGCTCATCCCCTTTCTTGGCCTGCCCGGCTGCATGCTCGGATAAGGGCCTGGTATTGATTTTGGGGGAGACCCCATGCCGTGTTTTTTTTTTATTCTGTCATAGGGTTCCCCTTAACTACTTAAATACAGCGCACTTGCACCCCCTTCCTGCCCAGACTGATTTTCAACTTTCAGTGTTCAGTGGCGTCTATGGGAAATATTGGTCAGCTTGGCATGGCACTGCTTCCCGTCTTTAACAGTGGCATCTATGGGAAATATTGGACAGCTTGATATGGCACTGCTCCCTGCATTGGTTTCTATGGGAAATCTTGGTCAAGCTGGTATGGCACTGCTCCCTGTCTAACATTGGCGTCTATGGGAAATATTGGTCAGCTTGGCATGGCACTGCGCACAAACAACATATCCATACATTTTAAAAGTGGGGTATAACCTGAACATTACACTGACTGCACTAAACTAATCTAACACACTATCCACTAACTACCTGCCTAATCTATAACACACTATACACAGCTACCGTGTAAGCAGCAGCCTTATATAGCGTGGGGCGTGGACTTAGCCCCTGAGCCATGACTGGCTAAAGGCACCCTGCCTTTTGCCAATTATGGCTCTGACAGGACATTGTGCTGTGATTGGCCAAAGCATACAGGTCAGGTGCATGCTTTGGCCAATCATCAGCAATCAATGCACTGCAACAGCGCAATGCATTGTGGGGGTGCTCATCGGCGGGCGAACTTACCGCTGAGCGCTCCATTTGTTTGTGTGTTTGACTCGAACATAAAGCCCATCACTAATCTGTTCTTGAGCTTAGGTCATTAAGAAGCAGTTGCATACAGGGAACAAAGCAATAGCAGCACATATTGTGCACATAATAGAAATGTGTGGCTGGCTTTTTGCTTTCGCTTGACTTAATTACTAATACAGGTCTTTTTTTGCCCAGATCAGGTTTGTCTAAAAGAGTTCCATATCCAATCTGAATAAAAAATTAGTTGCATAAGAAATTATTTCTATATCCTAAAAAATTCCATATCCTAAAGAAGTTAGTAATGTTAAAATGTTTGTAACCATGAAAAAAAAAAAAAAAAAAAAAACTGATCCTGTTCCCTTAAAGCATGATATACAGCACAGTTTAATTTAGCCTCCCATATCACCGAAAATACCTGGCTGATCCTGCCAGTTTCTACCCTCCTCCCTGTACACTGACCAAAGTGTATCATGGTTGCTGAGCCTTGACACCGTGGTCAGCGTAGGTGTCTCCGTCATCCGCAGCTATCTGCAGCTCTCCTCTGTCTCCTTCTGTCCCCCTCCCCTCCCTGCCTGTAAGCTTACTAGTGCCGCTCTGCTCCCCTCCCACCTGCTACAAAACTATGTGACCTTTACACCATCCCTCTGTTAGATTACAAACTGTATCCTAGTGCCTGTACGTTATTAAAAATAAATCAGATGTCTACCTGTTTTCACAGCACCGTTCGGCCGTCACGTGACTCACGCCTCTCTCCTCCTTCTTTCCTCCCCACCACCCCAGATAAAATCAGAGGAAGTTCTTGGCCCCACCCTCTGGAGATGTCAGATGGGGAGAGAAGAGAGCCCAGAGTCACGTGATCGCCAATTGGAGCTGTTAAAACAGGTAGAAACCGGCTTTTTTTTAATAAAGCACAGGCACTAGGATACAGTTTGTAATCTAACAGAGGGGATGATATAAAGCTCACATTGTGGCTTAACAATCACTTTAATTAGGTAAAAAAAAATCATAATTAGCACAATAGTAGGGTTGTCAGCAATATTCAAAGACTAATTAAGACAATTATTTTCAATGCTTGTTGCATAATCCACTGAAAGTACAGTACTTGTATAACTGTTGGAGAAAGCTTCATTATTCACAGGTATATTCTGAAACAGAGCCTTAGTAAAGAAAAATGTATGTGATAGCAATTAATGTATCTAGTGCATCATTTTGTATATTAACACCTTCCTGACAAACATAATGACATATGCAGCCTCAGTGAAGTGAGTTTTTTTTCCGTGAGGCCACATATATGTGTACCTGTATTTGTGCTAGGAGTGCGCAGCACAGGACTTAGCTGATACTCACAGCTTCAGATGTCGTACTACTAACAATTGGGAGCAAGGAGGACCAAATCTCGATCATAAATATTGTGATAGCCTGTGATTGGCCAGTCATCAGTCAATGTGCAGCCCACCCCTGTACTCTTTCTTCCCTTGAATTGAGAAAAGAAATTGTCAAAATTTGATAAAATTGAATTGAGAAAAATGTTTTTTCTTGCTAGAGAAAATTGTAAACATAAAAAAGTTATGTAAAAAAAAAAAAAAAAGACAAACAAGTTAGATCAGGGTTTGATATAAGTCAGTGTCAGAATAGGCTCAGAGTCAAATGTAGGATCAAAGATCAGTGCCAGTTTTAGGTAGGATAAAAAAAGCAAAATGTGAACTATTGATTATGTGCCCTTCTATGGGTATAAATAACAAATAATAAACGCATATGTGGTATTGTTGCAATCAGTGGGAACAGGAAAATTTGTTTTGGGTTATTCTTTGATGGAAGATTATGGTAATGGCAAAAAATATACAGCTACATTTCAAAAAATTATTTTTTGTAAAATTTTGGACCAGCTTCCATTTGATAATTAACCACTTCCTGCTCAGCCTATTATAAAAATACGGCCAGGTGGGAGCACTATTATCTTGGGAGGATGTCTATGATGTCCTCCCAGTCGCACATCTTGTGTATGCCCTAGGGGTCGCGCAGTGGTGCAATCTGTAGCCTGCTGTGTCCGGCAGACACAGCAAGACACAGGTCATTGTACCAGGCTGGCCCTGATACCATGTGATGGCTGTGACCAATTACAGTGATCACATGTCAGTTGTACACAATGGCTTTCGATCATAGCCATTCATTGTGCACTATTGTAAACTCTGTGATTGGTCACAGTGATCACATGATACAAGGCCAATCGCACCAGACCTTTACAGTGTGATAGCTGTGGCCAATTGCAAAAAAAATGTTATACATATACCTTTTTACCTTTTATACTTATACATTTTTAATCACCACCAAACCATTGATATGATGATGCTGCACTGCTCTGTTATGAGTATATAAAAACAAAATTCTATTTACTTTTTTTCCAAATAAAAATGACTGAAAATTACTTTAAAAAACTCACCATGTTTTTTATTAAATGTTTTTTTTACTGTCCAGCCATTTTAGAGCCTCAAGAAATGAGATAGGCAGTCAGTACATTGTATATGTCGTAGATTGCAGACTCTGATAACACAATACACAAATACATTTATTTATTTGCAAAACATTATAATGGAAGCTAAGGCTGCATTCACATGTCAGCTTATAATCGCGGGCAGAACCGCCGCGGTTCCGCCCGCGATTCGGAGATTTATTGCAAATCGCGGGACGCCTAGCGTTGCCCGTTGATTTGCAATAGCCCCCCAAATGCCGAGCGATGTTGCCGCGAAGAAGCTCTTGTACTTTTTTGGAGCGTATTGCGTCCCGCGATTTTGTTTGCGCGATGTTGCCGCGATTCGGCGGGCGTAAATAGCGGCAACATCGCTCGGCGTTTGGGGGGCTATTGCAAATCAACGGGCAATGCTAGGCGTCCCGCGATTTGCAATAAATCTCCGAATCGCGGGCGGAACCGCGGCGGTTCTGCCTGCGATTATAAGCTGACATGTGAATGCAGCCTAAGCTATTTTTTTCCACAATTTCTTTTTTTTTTTTTATAACACAAAAAATAAAAAAACCCAGTGGTGAATAAATGCCACCAAAAGAAATCTCTATTAGTCTCAAAAAATGATACAAATGTCATTAGGGTACAATGTTGCATGACTAATTGTCATTCAAAAAGGGACAGTGCTGAGAGCTGAAAACTGGCATAGGCAGGAAGGGGGTGAAAGTGTCCGGTATTGAACTGGCTGAAGTCAGAACTCCTGGTCTTCAAAGTTGTGAAGCCTTTGAAGTAATATACCTGTCAGGTATTTTAAAAATGAAATTTCAGCAATGAAAGCTTACATGTTTCTATATATTTCTCCAGGCCAGGTTTTCTTTAAATGTAAACATTTAGCTTTTTATTATTTAGGCATTGTAATTGACAACATTTTACAGGTGAAATTATACAATTGTATTATGTTTAGGGGGGGAATGCATTTTAAACACATTTTTTTAACTGCAAGACTGTTTACCTTTTGCAAACTGAATTGGGAGGTAACCCATTGGTATAAACACCACAGTGTTTACCATTCTATTGTCTACCTAGAGGCTTGTTTCTGGGTGTAGCTGGCTACGTGCTCTATTGTACGTGACCTATTGTGTTCCGGGTGGAGACTCAGACAAAGGAAGGTGATAGATTATTGTGATAAGTATCTGTATGTCTCCAAGAATATAGAGTCACATTTTAAGTTTTCAAACTTGTTTCGTTTCTTTGTTTGGGGTTTCTATCTATTTATTGGTATTTTTCTCTTTTCTTTCTAATATTTTTTTTTTCCCTCCTCTCTTTCTTTTCTTTTTTTTTTCTCTCCTACTTGCCTTTACTCTAAGTGACTGTATAGTACAGGGGAAAGGTGACTTTATTTTTAGCATACCAATTGTGCATACTTTCTGGGGGTGATGGCCATGTCCAGTTTAGAAAGTTTTGTAGCAACGTATACTCTTAAACATAAGAGCAATGATTTTGTCTGTGATGCTAAAATTAAAGAATCTCCTTGGGCCTATGTCCAGGAGTTATTTGAAGAACAAGTAAACACCACCAAAAATAATAAAAAGCCCAAAAGTCTAGCCATAGCAGGCATGTATGCTGCTTGCATGGCTATGAATGCTAAAATATCTTAATCATTAGACAGAAACTTGTGCTATTTTGAGCAACTCAGGGGTGTATAGAGATGTGTATATATATATATACCTAAAAACATACACACCTAACAAAGGTAATGGATCCTAGGCTAGGTACTAGGAGTTCATGGTATTATTCTTTTTTATGTTTCTCTTTATTTCAAAAAGGTTAAAAATTTGACAAAACAGACTTGCTGTGTCTGTTTTCGTTTAGGCCATAGCTAAATTACATGTAAGTTTTTTTCCATGTCTTATTTCCGAATGTATGGTTCTTTTCTCTACTCCCTATCCATAACGTATTGCATTCAATCTCAATGAATGGGTGTGTCTGTGTGATGTAATGGAGATGTAGGAACTGTCTATGAGTAAACTAACATTTTTTTCCAGGGGTCTGAACAGACCATGGGTCAATGACCATCAATAAGAATTGTGATCACAATAACGCGCATGCTTTCGTTTTTAATTTCTTTTGTAATGAGCTCAGTACTGGTACCAAAGAGTTTCTAAAATTTTCAAAAAAAAAACTGCACAGATAGGCGATCTCAATCATTAGAACATGCAGAAACTGTAGGAATTTTTTTTTTGTTGTTGTCTCTCTTTTGTCGTTTCCGGGGGATTGGAGTGAAGGGTCATTCACTCTGATACTCAGAAACTACATAACACATTATATTGTACCTTATGGCATCTTATATTTTGTGTTTTGTAGAGTATATGTGGGGGTGTCTATACCTGTTTTTTTTTTTTTTTTTATGTACCGTTATTAAGAACCTCTCATAGAGGTTGAGTAAGGTGTTATTAATCATCTCTTAGTCTTGTATTTTAGGAACAATACACAAACCAACATCGGTGGACAAGGCAGACATGTCCCAGACATGACAATATTGTTTAGCAATAAAAATAACACAGAGGACCGTATAGCATGTTTTTTTTTTATGCGTGCTTTAAGGAGAAGCCTCTGAATTGGAGTAATTACATTCAAAGATATATATATATATATATATTTTTTTTTTTTGGAGTCTATTTCATAAACCAGAGTTTCTCTCTGTACTTTTTTTTGTTTCTCAAAGCCTGAATTACACAGGGGCTGTTTTGTTTTTTCAAAGTCTGACTTACACAGTCATGTTAAAAGAATGCTAATTGATATGGTAATTCCCTACAATACAGGGAGTGTCTTTTTCAATAACTGCAAATGGTACAAGCATTTTGTTTTTTTTGTTTTTTGAACAAACATACCACTTCATTTCTCTGTAAAAAGAGAAAGGTGTAAGGCAATGGTAATGTTGAGCCAGCACCAAATCGGTACGTTTTTAATTTTAATTTTTTTTTTATCTTTATTTTTTTTTATTTTTTTTTTTATTTTTATCTTTAATTTTTATATAGTTGGTTATTATTGATTTTATTTTTAATTTTTTTTATTCCAATTTTTTTTGGTAACTATTTCTCTTTCTTTCCTTTATCCCCTTAATTTGTAGGGTGATTCCATATTTTTGGTTTTTGCTAAAAAAAAAAAAAAAAAAAAAAAAAGAGGGGAGTATGGGGAACATTATAGTGAGAACAGTGAAATATTGGTATAGCATATTAAAGCTTCCATAGAGCATTGTGTTTATGGGCCAGTTCACAACAGTTTTGTATCCCTTCCACCATGGAATAATTGTGTTGTATACATTTATTGAAGCTCCCTCTTGTCATTTAGCTATTACCAACTATGGCAATAGGAACGATAACACCAGGTTTTGGGCAACAGTCACTCAACAATTGTTTTTTTTTGTACATGGTACACAAAGTCCGCTCTACAGCTCAAATATGTGGCAGTCATCACATGTAGTCAGTTTTTTTGTTCTCTCCAAATTAAAATCATTTGTCAATTTTTTTTTGGGTGCCATGATGAAGTTCAAAGAGCATCGCTTGCATATCATATAGATATACTGGGACTTATGAGACTCATAGTGATTGGCAAATAGCTGACCCGGTATAGTACAATTGTACTTAAAAGTAATGTAATTTAGTTTAGTGATTCCCGAAGCCACGAGTAACTGGTGACATCACACTTATCTGCATTTTGACATTACGTCATTTTGTCTGCTTGGTTGACACGGCCTACTCTGTTCGGAGCCTGCTAAAGGAATGACCTCTGTCTCACAGCCTGCCAAAAGGCATGACTCCTACTGTAGCTACATACGCTAGCAAAGGACAAAACTACGGCCACAATTGGGTGGCACCAGCGAAGAGCCCATCGGGGTTTGGATAACTGAACACAGTTTCAGTAAACAGAGTCAGTGGTGAGTTGCCGGTAGCAACAAAACCCCCCTGGAGACTTGAAGGGTCACACACCACACAGTGGTAACCAGCAGAAGGCAGGGCAGAGTTATCTGCAGGCATATGACAATGGATGAATAAAGGGGGTGATGAAAATCTAGAAGCACCTGGCTGAAGGGGGTAACCATTCAAATTGATAAAAAACATTTCAATGAAAAAGGGTCTCACTATTAGGTCACAGTAAATCTATAGCAAGGCTAAACAAAGGTCCTTACTACTCATAATTACCAGATAAGCAGTCAGTTGAATGCATATGTCTGAAAAGTACACGTGTTTCTCACCCTACCTGTGTCCACAATAATAAAGTATAATCACAGAAAGCCAGGAAAGCTGGTCCATAGCCTTATACGGAATATGCTTTCTCCATTTGGAATCTCCATGGAAGGCCGTCCCAGAAGCAAGAGCAACAGGACCAGATTTGCATTATGGACTTTCATACTATTATTATTGGACTATTGAGAACTCTTATCCTCATTTTGTTTTTTTGTGTGGTTTGGACTCTTAGTATTTTTTTTTTATTTTTATTTTTTCTCCTTCCATCATTATGGAGGTATTGCATCCAGAACAAGTAATGAACTGCTGACACAGAGATCCAGGAATGTGGGGCTGTAGAGACGGAGAGTTTATAGTTTTTTTTTTCCAACTAGTTTTATTTCAGATAGAGTGACAAACGCTCAAAAGGAGATTACACCTAAACCATCATGTTATGTGGGGCCTTTGCTTTCTGCAGGCCCCAAGCGGGCATCTGTTGCCATATGGGTTTAGGCGTAATCTATAACCGTGTTGTGAGGATGAGGGGTTTATGTATAAAACTCCATCAGTAATTGTAAATATATATTAATAAAAGTAAATGTACCCATTTTTGATTACAAACTCATACTTGGGAATCTAGTGGAGATAGATTTGCGTAAGCCAGACGGACTGGTTTTAGGAATCCAAGGTAACACATTCCTTTGAAAGGCCAGCTGGCTGTTGACGTGTAAACACATAAAGTGAATACCTTGTTATCTAGTCTGTGTGAATTTGATTTTTCGTATAGCCGGGAGGGAGCCAGTGAATGAACCTTATGGTGGCACCATGCAATCTCATCTCTGGGTGTTAGACATCCTGATGCCAATAGACGAGGATGAATAGACTGACATCCCCGCCCTGAGTGGTATCCCTCCATATCAAAAGACTCTCATTAAGATATGCAATGAGGATAAGCCATCTGGGGAGGGGTAGACCACATGTCTCTAGAATAAAGATTGCATATCTTAAGTAGCAATTTCAGAGCCACTCCGCAGTTATGAATAATGGCCCCCACCAACATAGAGGAGTGGTTAGAAAGAGGCGTAACTATGGGAGGGGGAAATGGTCCAATCTGGGAAGAGATACGCCCACAGGAAGTGACAAGCAAGATAGCTGAACCAATGAGAATGGCCCTATACAAGGCTATGGGATATGGGTCTATATTAGGTTCGGTGAGACAGGGTGACTTCCTGTTTTTGGCATGGGAAAGCTAGAGCCATCACTAGAGGTAATTATGGATTAAGGAGTAAGTTTACATTGTATATTTTATTTGTGTGTCGGTCATAGTGTGTGTATATGAGTATATACTCTATGCATTGTATTTGTTCAGTTAAACTAGGGAAATTATACATTGTGTAGTATGTACAATAGTTATTATTGTTGTAAATTACGTAGGCTGTGCAAACCTTATACGAATAAATAATTGTTGTGTTAAAGTTTTCACACAGTCATAGAACTCTCATTATTAACCCAAATATTGTCTGAGATAGATTAACTCTCATATATTTTTGGTAACAACCTGTATTACTTTCTCATGTTAAAATAAGAGGAAAATGTGTAGAAAACGTGCACAGGGCTATATAATGGCAAAAACCGCTCCACAAAATGTGTAAATCGTGACCACATTTTTTTATGAATTAAACAATAAAAAAGGTCCCTGGCACACAGTTTCAAGCTAGCCAGCCAGCCAGCCACAAAAAAAAAAAAAAAAAAAACTTAAATGTTTTAACTACTCTAATTAAAATGTTGCACTTATTTTAAAACACACTTTGAAGCCATTTTTGCATATGCTCATGACATCTTTCATTTTTTGGCTAATTTCAAACAAATCATAACAACTGTCATTGTTTTTCTTTTTTTTAATTGGGTGCAGGCACACAATGGAAAACTTCAGTTGGCTTGCAAAGGCTAAAGAGTATGTGTTGGCTCCTGGCATGTTGCTATACCTTTAAGAATGAGGGGGCCTCCAGGTGATCCTGTACACACAACATTAACTGGATTAATCTAACTATGCAGCACTCTTACATATCTAAGAACTTTGAGAGGGGTTTTTACTTATACTTAGGGAATCCTGTTTTTAAATCTTGTAATATATGGTGTATATAGTCATAGCTATATATATATATATATATATATTACGATATAACAACAGGTGTACAACTAGTTTAATTCTTCACTAGTAGCCATGAAATGGATCCGTACCTACCTGGGTTACACAGGTCTGGGTTTCAAGTAAGCAATCTAAAAGGTCCTATTGCAAAGCTCTCAGTGTATAAATCTGTAAAAAGCTGTTTCTGTAAATGTATTATGTGTCTATTGATATCCCATTCAAAAAGATACATCTCTCTTTATATAAATATGCCAAATAGACTTACCTCAATTTAAAAGTGTATTTTTCCTCTCATTCCTGGCCATCTAGGGCCAAAGCAAATATGTCCTACTAAATAGCCCCCCAATCCCCACGTTGCCACTATCAGGCCATGCCATGCATCCCAATTCCATTGCAGCATGATCCTAGTCTCTGTTGTGCATGCTGTATTAGTAGAGTATGTCCCATAGCTTAGGGTGACAAGACGTCCCCGGGTTCCTGGGACAGTCCCCAGATTGAGGAGACTGTCCCCAGAGCCAGTCTGCCCCTGGTTTTGTCCCCCAATTGCAGGGGCAGTGCTAGGTACAGGGCCGATCCTGGGTGGGTGATGAGGTAGAGGGGGGTGCCAAAGCCAGTGGGATACCAACGGGGGCAGTCTGCCCCAGGTGGTACAGATTGGGGGGTGTCAGGCAGGCGTTGCCCACTGTGACAGCTTTCATTTGAATTGCTGTCACACAAAGTCCGGCCTTCTGGTTTGGCTCCTTTAATAGACAGCACACTTGTCCAATGCCAGGACATGTGCTGTCTATCATAGGTATGAGCCTATCCTAGAGACTGGACTTGGATAACGGCGAATGCCCGGCAATTCAAATTTAAGGTGACACAGCAGGCAATGTTGGCCTGTGTGATGATCCAGCCTGCTCTAATCTTCCTCTCTTCTCTCTGATCCCCTGCACTGATGAGGCTGCATTGAATGGACACTAGTGAGGCTGCATTGCTGGACACTTGTCAGGCTGCATTGTTGGGTACTGGTGAGGCTACATTGGATAGGCACTGGTGAGGCTGCATTGTTGGGCAGTGGGCACTGGTAAGGCTGCATTGCTAGAAACTGGTGAGGCTGCATTGGATGGGCTCTGGTGAGGCGGAGTAGATGGGCACTTGTGAGGCTACATTGATGGACACTGGTCACGCTGCATTGATGGGCACTGTTGATACTGCATTGCTGGGCACTGATCAGGGTGCATTGCTTGGCACTAGTGAGGCTGCTTTGCTTGCACTAATGAGGCTGCATTGGATGGGCACTGGTGAGGCTGAATTGCTGGGCACTGGTAAGGCTGCATTGCTGGGCACTGGTGAGGCTGCATTGGATGGGCACTGGTGAGGCTGCATTGGATGGGCATTGGTGAGGCTGCAAACATGGGCACTGGTGATGCTGCATTGATGGGCACTAATCAAGCTGCATTGCTGGGCACTGATGAGGCTGCATTGCTGGGCATTGGTCAGGCTGAATAGATGGGCACTGGTGAGGCTGCATTGATGGGCACTGGTGAGTCTGCATAGATGGGCACTGGTGAGGCTGCATAGATGGGCACTGGTGAGGCTGTATTGATGGGCAGTGGTGAGGCTGCATTGCTGGGCACTGGTGAGGCTCCATAGATAGGCACTGGTGAGGCTGCATAGATGGGTACTGGTGAGGCTGCATAGATGGCACAGCTGAGCTTTGCATTTTTTATGTAGCACACTGATGAACTCTGCATTCTGTAAGTAGTGCACTCCTAAATTCTGCACTCTGTTTTTTCTTTATCTTATCTTCATAACATTTGGTAGTCATATCAATTCTAAGTATCTTTTTTTTCATCTCATTCATGGACAAAATGTGAGAAATAACGTATATATCATACAATCATCCCATAAACACATACCAAATACAGAGCAAACAGTATCTCACAAAAGTGAGTACCCCCCTCTCATTTTTGTATATATTTTATTATATCTTTTCATGTGACAACATTGAAGAAATGACACTTTGCTACAATGAAAAGTAGTAAGTGTACAGCTTGTATAACAGTGTAAATTTACTGTCCCCTCAAAATAACTCAACACACAGCTATTAATATCTAAACTGCTGGCAACAAAAGTGAGTACACCCCTAAGTGAAAGTGTCCAAATTGGGCCCAATTAGCCATTTTCCCTCCCCGGTGTCATGTTTAGCGTTACAAGGTCTCAGGTGTGAATGGGGAGCAGGTGTGTTAAATTTGGTGTTATCGCTCTCACTCTCTCATACTGGTCACTGGAAGTTCAACATGGCACCTCATGGCCAAGAACTCTCTGAGGATCTGAAAAAAAGAATTGTTGCTATACATAAAGATGACCTAGGCTATAAGAAGATTGTCAAGACCCTAAAACTGAGCTGCAGCACGGTGGCCAAAACCCTACAGCGGTTTAACAGGACAGGTTCCACTCAGAACAGGCCTCGCCATGGTCGACCAAAGAAGTTGAGTGCACATACTCAGTGTCATATCCAGAGGTTATCTTTGGGAAATAGCAATATGAGTGCTGCCAGCATTGCTGCAGAGGTTGAAGGGGTGGGGGCTTAGACTGTCAGTGCTCAGACCATACGCTGAACACTGCAGCATGGCTGTCATCTCAGAAGCAAGCCTCTTCCAAAGATGATGCACAAGAAAGCCCACAGTTTGCTGAAGACAAGCAGACTGAGGACAAGGATTACTGGAACCATGTCCTGTGGTCTGATGAGACCAAGATAAACTTATTTGGTTCAGATGGTGTCAAGCGTGTGTGGCGGCAACCAAGCGAGGAGTACAAAGACAAGTGTGTCTTGCCTATAGCCAAGCATGGTGGTGGGAGTGTCATGGTCTGGGACTGCATGAGTGCTGCCGACACTGGTGAGCTACAGTTCATTGTGGCAACCATGATTGCCAACATGTACTGTGACATACTCAAGCAAAGCATGATCCCCTTCCTTCAGAGACTGGGCCGCAGGGCAGTATTCTAACATGATAACGACCCCAAACACACCTCCAACACGACCACTACCTTGCTAAAGAAGTTGAGGGTAAAGGTGATGGACTGGCCAAGCATGTCTCCAGACCTAAACCCTATTGAGAATCTCTGGAGGAGCACAAGGTCTCTAACATCCACCAGCTCCATGATGTCATCGTGGAGGAGTGGAAGAGGACACTAGTGGCAACTTGTGAAGCTCTGGTGAACTCCATGCCCAAGAGGGTTAAGGCAGTGCTGGAAAATAATGGTGGCCACACAAAATATTGACACTCTAGGTCTTAATTTGGACATTTTAACTTAGGGGTGCACTCACTACACTCACTACTTTACATTGTAGCAAAGTGTCATTTCTTCAGTTTTGTCACATGAAAAGATATAATAAAATATATACAAAAATGTGAGGGGTCTACTCACTTTTGTGAGATACTGTATATTTCGAGAAAAATATGTTTCAAAAATAGAATAACATTTGCCAAAAAAAAAAAAAAAAATGTCCCTGGATTTCATTTTAAAAATCTGATCACCTTACCATAGCTTGGAGTTAGGGAAGACACTTATCTTTTCTCATGCTTTTGTGCATCTTCCCAAAAGTGCCACTGAGTCTCCGAGAGATACCAGCCTCTTCTTTACCCCTTCCTTCAGCAGGATCTTTTTACTGGTTTACCAAAAAGACAGAAAAGCACCTCTAAGTGAAATATGCTTTAATCAAAGGGCTGACAGGGTGGACAATTGCCAACTCACATGTAGAAGATAAAATCAATGCTCATCTTTAACCACTTTCCCACCGGAGGATTTTGCAGCTTAAAGACCAGACCCCTTTTTTCAACTTGGCACTTCGTGACTTTAACTGATAATTGCTCGGTCATGCAATGCTGTACCTAAACGAAATTTACGTCCTTTTTTTCTCACAAACAGAGCTTTCTTTTGGTGGTATTTGATCGCCTCTGCGCTTTTTATTTTTTGCGATATTAATAAAAAAAGAGCGAAAATTTTGCAAAAAAATGACATTTTCAACTTTGTCTTTTAAAAAATATCCAATATACTCAATTTATGTCATTTTTTTTTTGCCAAAATATATTTAGCTACATGTCTTTGACAAAAAAAAAATCAATGAGCGTATTTTTATTGGTTTGCGCAAAAGTTATAGCGTCTACAAACTATGGTGTAAATAGTGAAATTTACGCAGCTTTAATTTCTGACTGCCAATCTCATTTCATGAAGTGCTAAAATGGCGGGGCAGTACAAAACCCCCCCCCAAACTACCACTTTTTGGAAAGTAGACATCCTAAGGAATGTCCTGACAGGCATGTTGAGCTCATTGAATATTTCATTTTTTTGTCACAGGTGTTTGAAAAATGACTAAAAAAAATTTTTTTTTTTTTTTTACACAAAGTTGTCATTGAAATGATATATTGCTCACACATGCCATGGGTATATGTGTAATTACACCCCAAAATATATTCTGCTGCTTCTCCTGAGTACAGGGATACCACATATGTGGGGCTTTTTGGGAGCCTAGCTGTGTAGGGGTCCCCAAAAACAAATCACCACCATCAGAATTTCAAAGGGCGTACATTTTTCATTGCATTTTCTCACTACCTCTAACGGTTTAGGAGGCCCTGAAATGTCAAGATACCACAAAACCCCCCCAAATGACCCCATTTTGGAAAGTAGACACCCCAAGCTGTTTGCTGAGAGGCATGGTGAGTCCATGGAATATTTTATATTTTGCCACAAGTTTTGTGAAAATTACAATTTTTTTTTTTAATTTTTTTTTTTACACAACGTTGTCACTAAAGTATGGGGATACCCCATGTGTGAGACTTTTTGGGAGCCTAGCTGTGTACAGGACCGCAAAAGCCAATCAACACTCTCAGGTTTTCTAATGGCGTAAATTGTTCATGTCATCTCTGCACTACCTGTCACAGTTTCGCAGGCCCTAAAATTCCAAGATAGCACAAAACCCCCCCAAATGACCCCATTTTGGAAAGTAGACACCCCAAGCTATTTGCTGAGAGGCATGGTGAGTCCATGGAATATTTTATATTTTGCCACAAGTTCCGGGAAATATATATATATATATATATATATATTTTTTTTTTTTACACAAAGTTGTCAGTAAATGATATATTGCTCACACATGCCATGGGTATATGTGAACTGACACCCCAAAATACATTCTGCTGCTTCTCCTGAGTACAGGGATACCCCATGTGTGAGACTTTTTTGCAGTCTAGCCGAGTACAGGACCCCGAAAACCAACCTCCACTTTCAGGCTTTCCAAGGGCGTAAATTGTTGATTTCACTCCTGACTACCTATCACAGTTTCGGAGGCCCTAAAATTCCAAGATAGCACAAAACCCCCCCAAATGACCCCATTTTGGAAAGTAGACACCCCAAGCTATTTGCTGAGAGGCATGGTGAGTCCATGGAATATTTTATATTTTGCCACAAGTTCCGGGAAATATATATATATATATATATATTTTTTTTTTTTTACACAAAGTTGTCAGTAAATTATATATTGCTCACACATGCCATGGGTATATGTGAACTAACACCCCAAAATACATTCTGCTGCTTCTCCTGAGTACAGGGATACCCCATGTGTGAGACTTTTTTGCAGTCTAGCCGAGTACAGGACCCCGAAAACCAACCTCCACTTTCAGGCTTTCCAAGGGCGTAAATTGTTGATTTCACTCCTGACTACCTATCACAGTTTCGGAGGCCCTAAAATTCCAAGATAGCACAAAACCCCCCCAAATGACCCCATTTTGGAAAGTAGACACCCCAAGATATTTGCTGAGAGGCATGGTGAGTCCATGGAATATTTTATATTTTGCCACAAGTTCCGGGAAATATATTATTATTATTTTTTTTTGTTTTTTTTACACAAAGTTGTCAGTAAATGATATATTGCTCACACATGCCATGGGTATATGTGAAATGACACCCCAAAATACATTCTGCTGCTTCTCCTGAGTACAGGGATACCCCATGTGTGAGACTTTTTTGCCGTCTAGCCGAGTACAGGACCCCGAAAACCAACCTCCACTTTCAGGCTTTCCAAGGGCGTAAATTGTTGATTTCACTCCTGACTACCTATCACAGGTTTGGAGGCCATGAAATGCCAAGACAGCACAACCCCCCCCCCCAAATGACCCCTTTTGGGAAAGTAGACAACCTGAGCTATTTGCAGAGAGGCATGTTGAGTATTTTGCAGATCTCACTTTTTGTCACAAAGCTTTGGAAATTGAAAAAAGAGGAAAAAAAATGCATTTTCCTGCTTTTTCTTCATTTTCCAAAAAAAATTAGAGCTGCAAAATACTCACCATGCCTCTCAGCAAATAGATTGGAGTGTCTACTTTGCAAAATGGGGTAATTTGGGGGGGTTTTGTGCCATCTTGGCTTTTTATGGACTTCAAAAGTGTGATAGGTAGTAAGGAGTGAGATCAACAATTTACGCCCTTGGAAAGCCAAAAGGTGCGCATTGGTTTTCCGGGTCCTGTACGCGGCTAGACTGGCAAAAAGTCTCACACATGGGGTATCATTGTACTCAGGAGAAGCAGCAGAATGTATTTTGGGGTGTCATTTTACATAAACCCATGGCATGTGTGAGCAATATATCATTTACTGACAACTTTGTGTAAAAAAAAATAAAAAAATAAAAAACTTGTGGCAAAATATAAACTATTCCATGGACTCACCATGCTTCTCAGCCAGTAGCTTGGAGTGTCTACTTTGCAAAATGGGGTCATTTGGGGGGGTTTTGTGCTATCTTGAAATTTCAGGGCCTCTGAAACTCTGACAGGTAGTCAGGGGTAAAATCAGCAATTTACGCTGATTCAGAAAACCTGAAGATGTGGACTGGTTGTCGGGGTCGCGTACACAGCTAGGCTCCCAAAAAGTCTCACACATGGGGTATCCCTGTACTCAGGAGAAGCAAAAGAATGTATTTTGGGGTGTCATTTCACATATTCCCATGGCATGCATGAGCAATATATCATTTAGTGACAACTTTCTGAAAAAAAACAACAACAAAAAAAATAATAATAATTTTCCCGAAACTTGTGGCAAAATATAAAATACTCCATGGACTCACCATGCCTCTCAGAAAAAAGCTTTGGGTGTCTACTTTTCAAAAAGGGGTCATTTGGGGGGTGTTTGAACTGTCCCGGCATTTTATGCTCAATCTTAGCCACACATCACCCACTCTTCTAACCACTTGAAAACCAAGCCTTTTCTGTGCCTTTTTGTTTACATGAAAAAATATTTTTTTTTTACTAGAAAATTACTTTGAACCCCCAAACATTATATATTTTTTTAAAGCAGAGGCCCTATAGAATAAAATGGTGGATGTTGCAAATTTTTTTGTCACACGGTATTTGCGCACAGATTTTCCAAACGCAATTTTTGCGAAAAAAATACATTTTTTTTTAATTTATTGCACAAATACACTATATAATTCCAATTTTTTTGGTAAAATTTAAAAGATGATCTTATGCCGAGTTCATAGACACCTAACATGACATGCTTTAAAAATTGCGCATGCCTGCGCAGCGGCAAAAACATACATACATTTTTAAAAACCTTTAAAAGTCTCTACAGGTTACCACGTTAGACTTACAGAGGAGGTCTATTGCAAGAATTACTGCACTCAATCTGGCGATCGCGGCGATACCTCACATGCATGCTGCAATTGCGGTTTACATATGACACTAGACCACCGCTTGCGTGCGCCATTGTGCGCAAGCACCGGGGGAAAGGGGGGGGGGGCTCAATTTTTTTTTTTTTCTTTTTTCTTTTGCTTTTTTATGTTATTTTGACACCTTTCCTTTCATTTTTTTTTTTTTAAATCATTTTTATTGTTATCACAGTGAATTTAAATATCCCCTATGATAGCAATCTGTGGTGACAGGTACTCTTTTTTAAAAAAATTGGGGTCTTTTAGACTCTAGATCTCTCCTCTGACCTTAACGCATCTGACCACACCAAAATTGGTGTGATAAAATACTTTCCCAATTTCCCAATGGCCCTGCTTATTTCTGGCGAAACAGAAGTCATGAAATGCTCGTAGCCTCCGGCATCTTAGGCCATAGAGATGATTGGAGCCATTCTCATCTCCAATTAGCTCTATGGTTAGACAATTGAACCACCGGCTGCACTCTCGGGTTAACCGGTGGGACAGGAGAGCCCAAGAAAAACCACGGAAGGCTGCGGAAGGCGGCGGTGGGGGGGGGGGAGGCCCCTCCCACTGCATGTAAAAGCAGTCTAGCGGCCAATTACCTGCTAGGATTGCTTTTACATGTAAGCCGACCGCTGGCTGTAAAAAACGATACCAAGATGATGCCTAAATCTGCAGGCATCATCCTGGTATAACCACTCAAAGTCCAGCAACGTACCAGTACATTGCTGGTCCTTGTTTGGCATATAGGTTTTTTTTTTTTCATGCAGCCTGTGGGCTGAACGGAAAAAAAGAGAACCTATCAGAAATCAGCACAGGAATAATGCGTAGTATTACTCATCATTAACCGCCCAAACAACCACCCACTGAATTTAATGATGGGTATACACGACACTATCCACGTATACCAAAATAGGATTTTAACTGCAGTGCTGAAATCAGAAAATCACCACAGCTGCTATCAGCAAAGGTATCCATATATGCTGAGCGCAAACACTGTTTGTGTCAGAATATATAAAATCAATGCGTGGTAGCCGACGAGTACCTGCAAGAGAAACAGGTCACAAAAGAATGAAAAAACAAAGGACATTAAAAAAAAGTACAGTAGGAAGAGTAGGACATATAAAATGACTGACACAACAAAAGTTTTTGGATTCTCATCATTAACCGCCCAAACAACCACCCACTGAATTTAATGATGGGTATACACGGCACTATCCACGTATACCAAAATAGGATTTTAACTGCAGTGCTGAAATCAGAAAATCACCACAGCTGCTATCAGCAAAGGTATCCATATATGCTGAGCGCAAACACTGTTTGTGTCAGAATATATAAAATCAATGCGTGGTAGCCGACGTGTACCTGCAAGAGAAACAGGTCACAAAAGAATGAAAAAACAAAGGACATTAAAAAAAAGTACAGTAGGAAGAGTAGGACATATAAAATGACTGACACAACAAAAGTTTTTGGATTCTCATCATTAACCGCCCAAACAACCACCCACTGAATTTAATGATGGGTATACACGGCACTATCCATGTATACCAAAATAGGATTTTAACTGCAGTGCTGAAATCAGAAAATCACCACAGCTGCTATCAGCAAAGGTATCCATATATGCTGAGCGCAAACACTGTTTGTGTCAGAATATATAAAATCAATGCGTGGTAGCCGACGAGTACCTGCAAGAGAAACAGGTCACAAAAGAATGAAAAAAAAAACTAAGGACATTGAAAAAAGTACAGTAGGAAGGAGTAGAAGGACATATAAAATTACTGACACAACAACAGTTTTTGGATCCTTTTATTTTTCTAACTGTTTCTTGATTTGGGACTGCGATCTTCTGCGATCTTCTCTTCCAGCTTGGGTCTCTCAAAATGTCGATGGACATCCAACATCTTTCGAGACCCTGTGTTTGTGTGCCCTACACTGTGTCGTGCTGTACCCTACGCTAATACTCCACTAGTGTATGGTAGCGCTCGAAACATTCCCCGATGCAGAGACCAGGTTGGTCAGGACATTTGGGACAATAATAACGGGTGTCACGCCTAAATCCGCGCCTGCTACAGACACGACATCTTTTTTGGGGGTATCTTTGGGTAGGGGTACTCGGGAGGACATAAGGAAAATGCCTCTCATGCAGCTGGCTCACTGCATCTGGAAGGGGAAGTTGGGCAGGCATGCCTCCTGGGTACAGGTAGGCAAGGATGATCTCTTCCTGGAATTCCCGGAAAGATCCAGTTCGTCCTGACGCCCTGTATAGGACAAAGACGTTCAGCATAGCCAATTGGTAAAGGTAAACAGACACTTTTTTGTACCAGCGTCTGGCTTTACGGGCAACTAAATACGGCGCCAAAAGCTGGTCGTTAAGGTCCACCCCTCCCATGTTAAGGTTATATTCGTGGACACAGAGGGGTTTCTCCACAACGCCAGTTGCCGTAGTGATTTGGATCGTCGTGTCTGCGTGAAGGGAGGACAGAACATAAACATCCCGTGTATCCTTCCACTTCACCGCAAGCAATTTGTCCGTTTTCAAGCAGGCTCTCGCCCCCCGACTAAGACGGGAATTTACAAGCCGCTGGGGGAAGCCCCGGCGATTAGGTCGCACGGTGCCACATGCGCCAATTTGTAAATCGAGAAGGTGACTAAATAGTGGCACGCTTGTATAAAAGTTGTCCACGTACAAATGGTACCCCTTTCCGGATAAGGGTGACACCAAGTCCCAAACGATCTTACCGCTGCTCCCTATGTAGTCTGGGCAGTTGGGGGGCTCCACACAGCTATCTTTTCCCTCATAGACCTGGAAACTAACTGTATAGCCTGTGGCCCTGTCACACAATTTATACAGTTTGACCCCGTACTTGGCACGCTTGCTGGGGAGGTACTGTTTCATAGCAAGGCGGCCAGTAAATTTAATCAGGGACTCGTCAACGCAGACAACTTGTTCGGGGGTAAACAAGGCTGCAAACCGCTGATTGAAGTGGTCTATGAGGGGCCGAATTTTGTGGAGCCGATCGTATTCAGGGTCTCCCCGAGGACGACAGATTTCATTGTCGCTGAAATGCATGAATCGCAGAATTTGCTCGTATCTCCCCCTGGACATGGAGGCAGAGTACATGCGCATATGGTGAACTGGGCTAGTGGACCAATATAGCCGCAATTCACTCTGTTTAGTTATGCCCATGTGGAGGGAAAGGCCCAGAAAGATCTTAAATTCGGGAACCGTTATAGGTTTCCAGCCGAATTGTCTGGCAAGGTGTGAATTTGGGTTGGCGGTGATGAACTGTTGTGCATATAAATTTGATTGATCCACAATCGATCTGTAAAGATCTTCCGTGAAGAACAGCTCATAAAAGTTTAGGGGCGTAAAACCAGCTGTCTCCACGTGGATTCCAGGTTGGGCGGTGAATGGGGGAAGTACTGGCGCTGTAGTATCGGTGGGTTGCCAATTAGGATATGCCAGCGCATCAGGGAGGGCACTATGGGCTCTACGGGCCTGTCTACGAATACGCGGTGGCTGCGGGCCACTACTTGTGCTAGCCACCGCACCAGCTTCAACTGCACTTAGGGGACTCGCCACGTCACCAGGTCTTACTGCAGTGCTGGTTGTACTAGGTCCAGGTTGTACTAGGCCGCTGGCGCTTGCCAGGTCGCCAGAAAAATGAGCGGCACTAGTAACCACACTCTGCTCCATACGAGCACCCTGCGATTCCTGCATCTCAACAACTTCAGAATGGGGTCGGGTACGCCTGGGTCTAACAGGGACCCATCTGTCGTCGGAGCTATCTGTCAGGGAGCCGCTGCTGTCATCAGGTTCATATACTGACACTAATTCGGTCATTGTAGCTTCCCCTTCGCTATCAGATGACTCGGTCAGCATAAAACTGATAAGCTCTTCATCTCTGTACGAACGTTTGGTCATTTTGGTAACTAAATTTACCCGTACAGTGATGCGACTCACAGGTAATAAAAGCACCTGGTTGTCGAAGATTATTTCAAGCGCTACCAAAAAAACTGCTAATGCTAGCAGGGATCAGGCCTGACTCTGCTAACACAGCGGTTTTGTGTCTTGTGTTTTTTTGCAAGTGACAGTAATCTATTGATTACTACACTTGCCTGGGTGAAAGGGTTAAACGCAGGTGCTGGCCCGAATCAGTGCTGATCGTGCAAACACCGCATTTTGGGAACCCTAAACTATGGGGGCGCTAGTATAGTTCTGATCAGATCAGATATTGATCTGTTCAAACACTATACTAGAAATGGAAGTGTATGTGCGTGCGTGCGTGTGTGGTAATCAAGGGGTTACTTCTAAACTATGCGCTGGGGATCTGGGGGGGGGGGGGGGTGGCGGGGACCCTAAACCTCCTTTGGGAAAGAAACTAGCTAGCTAGCGCAACCTCAAGTCACAATGACACTAATACAAAATACAGTAAAAACAGTATATTATGTGTGTATTAGTGCTAATGTGACAGAGGGTGTAGGGGTTAACGGGATGTGATCAGGGGGGGATCAGGGGTTTAAATCTTTATTGGAAGGGGCTGGCGGGTATCCTAAGGATAAAAGGAACGGTGGCAAGCGCTAAACCTGGTCACAAGTCACACTTATACGGGTATATAGAAAATGCTATATACTGTATACAGTGTGTTGTGGCAGGGGGTGTAGGGGTGATCAGGGGGGGATCAGGGGATTAAATCTTTATTGGGCGGGTGGCGGGGACCCTAAACCTCCTTGGGACAGAAACTTAGTCGCCTGCGCTAATTCTGATCACAATGACACTAATACAAAAATACAAAAACACTGTATATTACGTTTGTATTAGTGCTGATGTGACAGAGGGTGTAGGGGTTAACTAGCGGTGATCAGGAGGGGATCAGGGGGGATCAGGGGCTTAAATCTTTATTAGGGGGGGGTGGCGGGTAATTCAAGTGGAAAAAGGGGGGTCGCAAGCGCTAGACCTGACCACAAATCACACTTATACGGGTATATAGCAAAATGCTATATACTGTATATGGTGTGTGTTATGGCAGGGGGTGTAGGGGTGATCAGGGGGGGGTCAGGGGCTTAAATCTTTATTGGGCGGGTGGCGGGGACCCTAAACCTTCTTGGGACAGAAACTTAGTCGCCTGCGCTAATTCTGATCACAATGACACTAATACAAATATACAATAACACCATATATTGCGTTTGTATTAGTGCTGATGTGACAGAGGGTGTAGGGGTTAACTAGCGGTGATCAGGGGGGGGGTCAGGGGAGATCAGGGGCTCAAATCTTTATTAGGGGGGGGTGGGGGGTAATTCAAGTGGAAAAGGGGGGGTCGCAAGTGCTACACCTGTTCACAAATCACACTTATACAGGTATATAGGTAACTGCTATATGCTGTATATAGTGTGTGTTGTGTCAGGTGCTGTAGGGGTTAATCGGGGGGGCGATTGGGGGGTAAATGTGCCTATCTAGCTGTGTGTGACTGTGTTTGGTGCAGTACTTACAGTTAGAAGTGCTCTCTTCTCCAGATGAATCCAAAAGGGATCATGGGAGAAGAGGGCACATCTTTTCTGAGTCTGTGTTTACATTTCACAGACTCAGAACAAGATCTGATTGGGCAGGACCGATCTACAGGTCCATGCCAAAAATCATTGGCCTGGACCTGATGACTGATCGGTTCTGAACCCAATCGAGCCATCGGTGTCGGCGGGCACGCGCGGGAGCGCGCACAGGACCGGCAGGAAGTAGCGACGTAGACCTACGTCACTCTGCCTGGCCGGGGCCGACTGCCGCAGTAAATATACTGTGCGCAGTCGGCAAGTGGTTAATAAAAAGTCCTCTCTCAGGCAAGAACATCAAGCACGCCGTTCCTTCCTGGTGCAGAGACCACGGTTAGAACAGGAGGTACAGCTGGCCTCTACTGTGTTGTAGAGTGTTCATTTTTTGAAAATTAGTTTGAACGATTTTTTGTATAGTGTATGGCCAGCATTAGTCTAGTGCTCATCAGGTAAGAGCTAGTTATTTAGATTTGTCACAGACACAATCAGGCAGAACAATTAACAGAGAGCTTACCATGCCATCTTTCATCACAATAACACCCAGATTTGCTGTGCAACACAGAAGAAAAAGTGCGGCATGGATTGTGACCCAAAACAAGAAGCTGCCTGTATTATTGCCTGGATATAATAATAATAAATATCCTTTGATGACGGTCGGGAGGGCGGGCGAAATGCATTGACGTAACGTCCGGCTTACCAAACCACCTATGTCACTTCCTTTCTCTCTGTGGAGCGCATGAGAGACGGCGTTCCAGGAAACATGTTATGCTTGTTTTACCTGCAACTTTTATACCTTCGTAAATTTGCCACTTGTGCTAATAAATGATATTTTAGCAGTACTTCACTATGATTTGCCTATTTCAGTTGGGCTGAGCCCGCTAAGGAAGAGTCATTTGCATGTGAGCAAGCGTTTATTGCTGGATGGTACCCAGACTACATTTAAGGATTCCATACTCTGGTGAGTAGGGGTGCAAGCGGGGAGTGTGGCACCTTTGCACTGATGAGCACTTTCCAGCACTAAGAAAACAATCACCTTCATTTGAGCACATTGGCACGCTTTTGGACTTTCCTATGGACTGTTGAACGCTTTATGAATGGATTAGAGGTTTTTGAGCACTTAGTACATTTTTTGTATATATATATATATATATATATTATTAGTATATATACTAATATTTAAATCTGGAACTATTGCATTTAGCACATTCTATATAGCACTGTCAGAACTTTATATATATTTATTTGTTTAAATTATTTATGTTAGTGTTCTATGTGGTTTCAGTTTTAAGCAAGCACTGTGATTATTAATCCTTTTCAGTTAATGCCTGGATATAGGCTAATCAATCAGCCATTACACTACAAATTGCAGCCACAACTAGAGATGTACCGAACTGTTCGCCGGCGGACAGTTCCCGGCGAACTTAGCATGTTCGCGTTCGCCGCTGCGGGCGAACATATGCGATGTTCGGTCCGCCCCCTATAATACATCATTGAGGCAAACTTTGACCCTGAACTTCACAGTCAGCAGGCACATTTCCAGCCAATCAGCATACCTCCCTCCCACACCCTCCCACCTCCTATAAATAAGCAAGGGCAGCATCCATCTTAGATCATTCTGAAGCAGTGTGTTAGTGAGAGCAGGGAGAGCGTTGCTGCTGCTGCTGCTGTTAATAGCTAGGGACAGTTGTTAGTCAGTGTTCCTGGTCTTGCTAGTCAGTGTTCTTGGTCCACTACTGCTGTAAGGACAGCATCCTGACAGCATCCCAAAAAGCCCTTCTAAGGGCTGGTATTTGTGTAATTTTTTATATATATATATATATATATATATATATATATATATATATATATATATATATATATATATATATAGTGTCCCCAAAAGCCCTTTTAAGGGCTGGTAATTGAGTATTTTTTTATTTATATATATATATATATATATATATATATATATATATATATATATATATCTAGTGTCCCCAAAAGCCCTTTTTAGGGCTGGTAATTGAGTATTTTTTTTTATATATCTATATATCTATTGTACACTGCAGTTGCCTGCCCGCTGTGTGTGAGAGGCCACAGACCCACCACAGACTGTACTGTGTGCACACCACACTCATTTCGGGTGGCACAGGCACAGTACCTTGCATTTTAAAAAATATTTTTTTTTCCTCTGTCATAATTGCAGTGAGTGCTGTGTCAGGTCCACAGAGTGCACTGTACCCACTGTAGTGCACTGCCCACCACTGATATATATACAGTGGCACAGCATCTTGTTGCAAATTGAAAAAAAAAATATTTTTTATTATTGCAGTTGCCTGGGCTGCCAGTGACTGTCAGGTCCACAGAGTGTACTGTGCCCACTGTAGTGCCACTGCATGCCCACCCACCACTGATATATATACGGTGGCACAGCAGCTTGCAAAGTAAAAATATATATTTTTTTTATAATTGCAGTTGCCTGGGTGCCAGTGACTGTCAGGTCCACAGAGTGTACTGTGCCCACTGCAGTGCCACTGCCCACCCACCACTGATATATACGGTGGCAGGCATGACTTTTTTGGATTAGTGTCTGGGGGGGGGGGTCTAAAAAGCGTACCTGTGAAGTTTCAGCTCTGTAGCATGTCCAGAACCAGAAAAAAAAGATCATATAGGTGTAAAAGGGCTTCCCACCATCCCTGCTCTACTGAAAAATTATCTTTTTTTCTGGTTCTGGACATGCTACAGAGCTGAAACTTCACAGGTACACTCTTCACAGGTACACTTTTTAGATCCCCTAGACACTAAATCACACAAAAAAGTTCTTAAAAATTGTCATTTTTGATAGAGAGCCAATTATTGGAAAAATTAAAAAAAAAAAAACTTAAAAAAAAATTTCTTTGTATTTATTGTCTGGGGGGGTCTAAAAAGCGTACCTGTGAAGTTTCAGCTCTGTAGCATGTCCAGAACCAGAAAAAAAGATCATATAGGTGTAAAAGGGGTTCCCACCATCCCTGCTCTACTGAAAAATGATCTTTTTTTCTGGTTCTGGACATGCTACAGAGCTGAAACTTCACAGGTACACTTTTTAGACCCCCTAGACACTAAATCACACAAAAAAGTATCATTTTTGATAGAGAGCCAATTATTGGAAAACTTAAAAAAAAAAAAAAAATTCTTTGGATTTATTGTCTGGTGGGTCTAAAAAGTGTACCTGTGAAGTTTCAGCTCTGTAGCATGTCCAGAACCAGAAAAAAAAAATAGAATTAGGGTTAGGGCTAGGGTTAGGGTTAGGGTTAGGGCTAGGGTTAGGGTTAGGGTCAGGGCTAAGGTTAGGGTTATTTTTAGTGCTTAGGGTTAGAGGGTTAGAGTTAGAGGGGTAGGGGTAGGGCTACTAACTCTAACCCTAAGTATCTCACCGTAACCCTAACCCTAGCCCCTAACACTAAACCTAACCCTCTAATCATAACCCTAACCCTCTAACCTTAACCCTAACCCTCTAAGCCTAGCCATAAAAATAACCCTAACCCTAACCCTAACCCTAGCCCTAGCCCTAAGCCTAACCCTAATTCGTAATTTTTTCTGGTTCCGGACATGCTAGAGAGCTGAAACTTCACAGATACACTTTTTAGACCCCCCAAATGCTAAATCCAAAGTAATTTTTTATTTTTATTTTTTTTTTAATTTTTCCAATCATTGTCTCTCTATCAAAAAGGACAATTTTTAATAACTTTTTTTATGTGATTTAGTGTCTGGGGGGGGGGGGGGTCTAAAAAGTGTACCTGTGAAGTTTCAGCTCTGTAGCATGTCCAGAACCAGAAAAAAAAATAGAATTAGGGTTAGGGCTAGGGTTAGGGTTAGAGTTAGGGCTAGGGTTAGGGTCAGGGCTTAGGTTAGGGTTATTTTTAGTGCTTAGGGTTAGAGGGTTAGAGTTAGAGGGGTAGGGCTACTAACTCTAACCCTAAGTATCTCACCGTAACCCTAGCCCCTAACACTAAACCTAACCCTAACCCTCTAACCATAACCCTAACCCTCTAACCTTAACCCTAACCCTCTAAGCCTAGCCATAAAAATAACCCTAACCCTAAACCTAACCCTAGCCCTAACCCTAACCCTAGCCCTAAGCCTAACCCTAGCCTTAACCCTAATTCGTATTTTTTTCTTGTTCTGGACATGCTACAGAGCTTAAACTTCACAGGTACACTTTTTAGACCCCCCAGATGCTAAATCCAAAGAAATTTTTTATTTTTTTTTAATTTTTCCAATAATTGGCTCTCTAACAAAACATTACAATTTTTAAGAACTTTTTTTGTGTGATTCGGTGTCTGGGGGTCTAAAAAGTGTACCTGTGAAGTTTCAGCTCTGTAGCATGTCCAGAACCAGAAAAAAAATTAGAATTAGGGTTAGGGCTAGGGTTAGGGTTATTTTTAGTGCTTAGGGTTAGACGGTTAGGGTTAGAGGCGTAGGGGTAGGGTTACTAACTCTAACCCTAAGTATCTCACCATAACCCTAACCCTAGCCCCTAACACTAAACCTAACCCTAACCCTTAAAGCCCAGTTCCTGTCCCATTTTGGTCGGTTCTGGTCTGTTTGCGGTTGTTTGCGGTGCGTTAAACGGGGAGTTTGGTCTGTCACTGTGAAGCGGGCGTAACCCTTACACTACCTGATCGATACAACATCATACCTGATCGTATACACACACTGGATGTTTTAAAGCACGTTATTCCAAACAATTTAGGAATGTTAGGTGATTTATGCCCTTTATGGAATAAAACCCGACTCTGCGTCAACTACGTAATTTTCCATGGGAGTTTTGCCATGGATCCCCCTCCGGCATGCCACAGTCCAGGTGTTTGTCCCCTTGAAACAACTTTTCCATTACTATTGTGGCCAGAAAGAGTCCCTGTGGGTTTTAAAATTCGCCTGCCTATTAAAGTCTATGGCGGTTCGCAATGTTCGCCGGTTCGCGAACATTCGCCGATGTTCGCCGTTCGCGAACGGCGAATTTTATGTTCGCAACATCACTAGCCACAACATGTGAGCCCATCATTTCAAGGTAAGGCAATGAAATATAATTGTACTAATACCTAGTTAAAAACAACAAAAACATTTGAAAATTTAAAGTATTAAGACCAGTTGTTTCAGGGATACCTTACACATGTCAGATGAAAAGGCATCAGTTCTCTTTAAGCAAGGAAGAGAACAAATCCTGTCACAGACAATGATAGGTGTAAAAAATTATGGAAAGTGACAACCAATTGGTTCTTTTAACCAAGAAAATAGAAAAACAAAAAAATCAAAAAATTACTGGACCAAAGTGATTGTTTTACGAGTGCCCCTTGGTGGTGCCTGGCCCTTCTGCCACATTTTCCCTTTAAGGACCAGAACTTGGTGAACCTGAAATGCTTAGGCCCTGTTAACGTCCAGCGATTTAGGATCTTGAGTGGAATCGCCACGATTCTGCCCGTGATTCCAAATCGCAATGCAATGATGGCAAAGCGCAGAACGCTTGTTTGGGTGGCATTCATTTTCAATGGCCCCTCAACGCTATGCAGTTTTGCTGCAACAAGTCATGCTGCAATCGTGGAAAATCGCATTGCGCGAAGCTGCCATCCAAAAGAAGCTTGTTTTTGGGCGATAAGCTTCAGGCAATGTGCATTGCCACAATTGCAGCATGACGATCAAGTGTTTAGCTGATGTTGAAAATGAATGGAACCCAAACAAGCGTGCTGCAGAATCGCTGCGATTCCAGCCTTGATCCCAAATCACTAGAAGTAAACGGGCATATGGCATATGGAAAAAGACTGTCAAATGTAATTGACGAATTTGTGAGACTATATATTACTCAAAAAATGTTGTATGCATTGCATGAGGTCTATCAGGTTTGAAAATGTAATCAGATTATATATATATATATATATATATTGTGACAAGACCCTTGCTCGCTCGCTTCCGCTGTCCCGACACTCCTCTGTTTCTAGTGAGTCAGTTTGCAGATCGCAACGTCTTATGGTTCGGTCAACCAAGGATCCGGGATCCGAACTACAGCTATGTGCCATTCGGAATCCATTAGAACAAACACCAGGCAAGGCTGTATGTAAGTTCAAACAGGAAGACAATTTATTGGAAGAACATAGCACACTTTTATACAGAATTTGGAACATCCTGCCCCCAACAACCGCCCTCCTATTGGTCAATTGCAAAGTGCCTGCAGTTCCCCTTCAGGTCCTCCTTTTGCCATGCAAATGAGGACTTGAAAATGAGTCAGCAGGGATTGGTCAGATAACTTGAGTAGAAGGACTGTTATGTGTAATGAGACAGAAGCCCCAGGGGGCAATCAATGTACACAATAGCCAGATACAGAACAATGGTTCCCTAACGAGCCCCCAATACACATTACTCTGAGTGTCAATACATCCCTTAGCAGACAGCAGGTGAGTTAATTAGCACACCCGACAATAGGTGAATGGAAAGCCACCTCAGACAAAAGCAACATTGTTTAGACAGCCCGTCTCCACATTGAAATTCCTGGAATGACCATATTAGGAGTTGTACTTCCTGGCCAGAGACCTCATGGAAAATGGGAACAAATGACCTTGCTGACAAATATGAAGCAATTCAAACCATCACCCACCTGTCCTTAAATTCCAGTGATGGTGAACACCGTCACATATATATATATATATATATATATATATATATATATATATATATATCAATTTATTTAGTAGAAATAAATAGGGATAACTTACTTTGTACCATGTGATACTGTCCAAAAGGAAGCAAAGGGAAACTGCCTAACTTAGAATACAGAGTCTCATACATGTGAGGTGAACAGGGATCAGTTCTCATTGTATGTCTAGTGCAGTTGTTTACAGGACTATTTACAGATCCAAATGTTGCCAGCACCGTTATAGCTCATGGGTCTTAGGTTCTTTTAGTAACCCTTTTTAATAAAAAGTACAGTACAAAGTCCAATGAAGGTGCAAAATGCACATCAGCCAGGTCAGGAAGATTTATTTATTTGTTACCTTTTTGACTCTAGGGCAGTGAAAAGTTATTGGTTACTTTGTAAGGTTATAAGGTTAATGCACTTTGCCCTACCTACAGTATGCATTTAAGCTTTAAGTTTTATTTCTTCATATTTTTACACAGCCTTCTTTTGTCAGCCTGGCTTGGTCAGAAAAGGAAAAAAAAGTACAGAGATTTAATGTCATACATACATTACTTTGAGGTATAGTCCTCCAATGAGCAAATAGCAAAGCTTTATTAGGACACTGCCATATCAAATATGACTCTCTATTCCCTTTTTGCTGCTCTGCATTGAAACGGCTGGCACACTTGAACCCTTAACTACCTAAGTGGATGAATTTAATAGCCATTCATTAAGTCTTTCACGTAACACATTAAATCAGCAGTCACTTAAAAAATGCCTCATTTTGAATTAAGTGGCTATAAAACTAAGGAGCTATTGCAATCACAATGGGCACACAGACGTGGGTATCAGTTCTTAAATGGCATGTGGACAGTCTGACAGCCACACATATGCTTTGTTTAATGGCTTTAACATAAACATGCATGAATGTTTCAACCCAATGTTCATGATTATGTACTGAACAATGGAATGACTAGGCATATGCCTCCAGGGCCAGTACTAAAGAGATGTGTTGGGCTGGAAGCCCTGAATCGAGATTCTTTACCACTCAGACATCAATCAGACTGAGACCTATGTGATGCATGTTGATCATTATATAGCAACCAACTTCCATTCAGACCTGAATTACAGCTTCTGAAAGAGGAAGTTCTCCAGCACCAACTTCTTTTGAAAAGTCAAGTGACCAAATGCCAAGAGCAGCAAAGGAAACTGATGCTGAAAGATGTGAAAAAGTGTGCCACAAGCCACGTCTTTTAGTAGCATTTACAATGTCAACCAATCAACACAGCCCCATAGCAAACTTTGGGATTGATTTACTAAAACTGGAGAGTGAAAAATTTGGTGCAGCTCTACATAGAAACCAAGTTTTAGTAAAAAGTGTATTGTCAGCAGCCAGGAGCGTGTGTATATTTGTAGAGGAAACTGTCAGGTTTCATGTGGAAGTAGTGCGAGCAGCTCTGAAGCCGACTGATCACTTCTACAACCGCTATATCATATACCCCCCCAACCTAAAAACAAAACTGCATTTTGTTTTGAGGCAGAGTCAGGGGGGGGGGGCAGGAGTGGGGTCGAGGGTGCCCCATCAGGTAGGCTGTATGGGGCCCCATGATTTCTAACAGTGGCCCTGTTAACTCTTCCCCATTTTACTGGAAAAATATGTTTCCTGACAGACTCCATGGCAGCATACGTTCGGGTAGGCTCCGCCTCCTCTCCTACCTCATAGGACCCCACTCCCATAAATCTTTGCTCCCTTTCAGCATCAGTGTTCTTTTTTCGTCCTCCTCATACATATGTCTGATGTTCCTACTATCTGGTCCTGTATATCGGTGGCAGACTGAGTTTTGGAGTCTCCGATAAGCCCTGGCTCTTAGCGGGGTATGGAGGGGCAATGGAAGAGACCCTTAGCTGGAGCTATGTGGTTTGGCCGAGAGAGCCCTGCTGCTGCGGGTGGCCCTTTATTGCCTGAAGGCACAAGCCGGTGTTGCGTCTCCTGGACTCGGTTATGCTATCGGAGGGTGGTAAGCCCTTATATGGGACCATTTCTTTTTCCTCATTTTTATGCTTATCTTTCGTTTTTAGTGCCTTTTATTTTGTCTATGCTCGTGTCTAGGGTGTTTTTCTGTCAGTTATTGCTCAGGTTTCGTTAGTTCTGTGGCTTAGTACTTACTTATGGTGCTTCTTGGCCGCCGCCACGGTCTTTGCCGCTACTTCCGGGTTGTTCGGCGCTTCTGGGCATGCGCGGTACGCTCCGAGTATCGGAGTCGCCGCGCATGCGCAGTGGTGCGGTCTGACGTCACGCGCGGTTGCGCAATACGGCGTGTTACGGCCTGGCGGTCTATTTAAACTCAGAATTAGACCGGAGCTGGCGGGAAGGTCGGCATTCCGGTAGCCTCCCCCAGACTCTGGTCCTGTAGTCAAGGTAAGAAGGTTCCATCCTCTGGGGGTTTTGCCTCTGGGTAGATGGGTCTGATGTTATGTCCTCTTCCTATCAGGATTCCTATCTCTGAATAGTGCACCATTGTGTTTACTGGAGCAATGGACTCATCGCCGCCCCCTAGTGGCCAGCCTGCTCTTTCTAGGTATGTGCTGGTTTTATCAGCTTTAAATGTCTGTTTTTCTTTCATCTTCCTTATGGCTTGTTGTATATGTCTGTCTCAGCTCTCTTAGGTCTGATCAACAGCCCCGCACACGCAGCGAAGACAGTCATGCAAATACGCAACACCAGCGCTCCTCATCTAAGTCTAAGCGCAGCTCCTCCCACAGCAGGGGACGTGAGCATCATTCCTCCTCGCACCATGGCAGCTCAGAACGCCCGCAGGGGAAAAAATGCTGGGGTTGCCGTACCCTGATACCAGACGGTTCCTCTTTGTGCAAACCCTGTTATACCCAAGCTACGGGTGAAAGGGAAAAAACGGACAAACATATTGAGGAGGTGGTACGCAGAGTTTTAAAGGACTCTCTTGCTGATTTGCATAAGCCAAGCACTTCTGCAGGTCCGTCACGCTCTCCTGACAGAGATTTGTCGGTTCAGGATCCGTTTGAGTCCTCCCAACCCAGCCATACATCTATCCTCCCGTCTGAGTCCGATTCCGATTCGGATGACTCCGGTACTGGATTTGAATTTGCCCTCGTGTCTCCGTTAGTTAAAGCGGTGAGAGAGGCCCTTGACTGGGAGGATCCTGCTGTCTCTTCTCCTAAGCAGAAGAAATATTTCAAGCAGTTATGCAAAGAGCGTTTAAATTTCCCATTTCTAGAGGAACTGGGAGACATAATGTCGGAAGAATGGAGCAAAGTGGAAAGGAAAAATTCCATGACCACTAAAGTAGCGAAGCTCTATCCTTTTAAACAGGAAAAGGTGAAATACTTGGAGTCATCTCCTAGTGTGGATGCAGCAGTGATGCGTCTGGCGAAACACGTCACTCTCCCAATGGAGGATACAGCATCATTTAGAGATCCTTTGGATCGGAGGATTGACGCTGATCTTAAGCGAGCATACCTATCGGCCGGCATGGCCTGTAAGCCAGCAATGGCTTTGGCTACAATTTCCAAGGCTATGGAGGTTTGGGTTAATGCCCTTGAAGATACTCTTGGAGGAGTGTCGGAGGAAGTGCTCCAAAGTTCTCCTATACAGGAGCTGAAGATGGTCGCGGGCTTCTTGGGGGAGGCTTCCTTAGATACTATTCGCCTTTTGGCCCGGGTTATGCTGGCCTCTGTTACGGCCAAACGTGCCCTTTGGCTTCGGCCCTGGGTTGCCGACGCTGCCTCTAAACAGGCTTGGTGTAGGATTCCCTTTGAGGGTTCTTCCCTCTTTGGGAATAAACTAGATGCAGCCATAACCCGGGCCACGGGTGGAAAATCTGGGTTTCTTCCTCAGGACAAACGCCCAAGCAATCAGAAACGCTCTTTCCCAAGGAGGCAAAACGCTAATCGTTCTAGGGAAGCGCGCAGCTACAAACCAGGTAAATCCTATGGGAGAAGCTGGAAGTCAAGACAGTCCTCCTTTCAGAAAGGCCCCAAGGGCTCTTCGTCCGGTGACCGGGAGGCCACCAAATCCTTTTGAGGTTGGTCCCGTTCAGTCTGTTCCGGTAGGGGCCAGGTTGCTCCAATTTCGGAACGTCTGGGCGGCCTCGATCCAGGATCCCTGGGTTCTGAATGTTGTGTCGCAAGGGCACTCTTGGACGTTCAACAACGTTCCCAAACCCAGGTTCATCGCAACTTCCCTTCCTCCTGCAGCAGAAAAGAAGAAGGTTCTTCTCAGTTATGTAGATACCCTACTGGATCAACGAGCTGTCGTACCAGTTCCCGAAAAGGAAAGGGGTCAAGGAGTATATTCGCCTCTTTTTCTTGTCCAGAAAAAGAACGGCACTTGGCGACCGGTAATAGATCTAACTTATCTCAACAGATCTATACGTCGAGAGAGATTCAAGATGGAGTCCCTAATTACAATACAGCACTCGGTTCTCCCAGGAGATTGGTTGGCATCAATAGACCTAAAAGATGCGTACTTCCACGTTCCTGTGGCAAAAGAATATCATCAGTTTCTCCGATTTGCTGTCAATCATGTCCACATGCAATTTACATGTCTTCCCTTTGGGCTCTCGACTTCGCCTCGCACCTTCTCCAAGACGCTATTGGCAATCGTGGCTCTCATCAGAACCAGAGGTATCAGGTTACATCATTACCTGGACGATCTCCTTCTTCTGTCCCAGGACAGGTCCCAGCTACTGCTACATCTGGAGCAGGTGATTCGTACTCTTCAAGAGTTCGGATGGATTCTCAATCTGGAGAAGAGCCATCTGGTGCCCACGCAGTCCCTGGTCTTTCTCGGAGCACTGTTCAATACGGTGAATTGCACCATATCTCTACCAGAAGAGAAAATTCCAGTGGTCCAGAGCAGGGTGGCTCTCGCCCTCGCTGCCTCCCAGCTCACTGCTCGTCAGTGTCTAAAGGTGGTAGGGACTCTGGTGGCTACCTCACCCATGGTGAAGTGGGCTCTGTGGAGGCTGAGACCCTTTCAGAAGGGGTTTCTCCACCAGTGGACGACAGAGAACCTGTCACAGATTATTTATCTAACACCATTCATGAAGGGGTGTCTTCCTTGGTGGCTACGCCGTGCAAATCTAACCAACTGCCACTCAATTGCTCCAATTTCGTGGGTGACGATAACCTCCGACGCCAGCAGTACCGGCTGGGGAGCTCACTGCCGGTCAGAAGTGGCACAGGGCAGGTGGAATTTCGCCAGTCACGGAGTGGTGTCCAACATCCTAGAGCTACGAGCCGCCTTCAAAGCCCTCCAGGCTTTTCACCATCTGACTCAAGGGGCCTCAGTGTTACTCAGGATGGACAACACCACGGCAGTGGCATACGTCAAGAGGCAAGGTGGAACCCGCAGCATGTCTCTACTCCAGGAGACAGATCCAATTATGTCTTGGGCCCAGCAACACCTGGCCAACCTCTCTGCGGTCTTTGTCCCGGGGGTATTGAATACGCAAGCAGACTTCCTGTCCAGATTCCAGTTGGACAACAACGAATGGTCCCTCCATCAGGAGGTGTTCAATTGGGTTCTGTCTCTAGGAGTTTCACCGGAGGTGGATCTTTTTGCGAGTCCACACAACAAAAAACTTCAGAAGTATTACACGAGGTTCAGGGATCCTCGAGCCTTCGGGGTGGATGCCCTCACGGACAGATGGAACTTCCAAGTTGCCTATGCCTTTCCACCGGTGCCAATAGTACTCCAATTCCTTCGGAGACTGAAGATGGAGGAAGTAGAGGTCATAGCGATAGTTCCCTTCTGGCCCAACAGGCCTTGGTTTCCTCTGCTGTCCCTTCTCAGCTTCAGGGACCCGATCCCTCTGCCTCTCAGGCCAGACCTTCTATCGCAGGGGCCTACTCTACATCCGAACCCTGCGCGTCTACACCTCAAGGTCTGGTTCTTGAGAGGGAGAGGCTGGAGGCCCTCGGATGTCCAGAAGAGGTGATTCCCACTCTTATGAGCTCGAGGAGGGCTAGCACCAACAGAGTGTATGAGAAAATCTGGGCAAGGTTTCTGAGTCATCAAGCCCAGGGTTTGGGTCCAGCAGGGGCACCTACCATTCAGCAAGTATTGAGTTTCCTACAGTCTGGTTTAGATCTGTCCCTCTCAGTCTCTTCTCTCCGGGTGCAAGTTTCTGCCATCTCAGCTTTCACCGGAATTCAGTGGGCAAGACATCAACTGATCCAACAGTTTTTTAAGGGCGCAGTCAGGCTCAGGCCTCAGAGGAAACCTAGATTCCCGAAATGGGATCTTCCGTTGGTCCTGGACTTCTTTGCTTCGAAAGAGGTTGCTTCCATGTCCATCAGGGAGCTTACGTTGAAGACGGTATTTCTGGTGGCTATCACCTCTGCCAAGAGGGTCTCAGAGATACACAATTTGGGCTGCAAAGAGCCTTTTCTGACCTTTTTTCAGGACAGGGTGGTCCTAATCCCTATGTTGGGGTCAAACCCTAAAGTTACATCTGTCTTCCACGAAAATTCTGAGATAGTTTTGCCTACCTTCAGAACAAATGAAGAATCCTTAGTCCATCCTTTAGATGTGGGAGACACTCTGAGTCAATACTTAGAGGCCACATCCTCCTTCCGGCAATCGGATTTCCTGTTTGTTCTTCTCCATGGGAATAAGAAAGGTACACGTGCATCTTCAAGAGCGGTGGCTGCTTGGATTGTCCAGGCTATACAATGGGCATATAGAGCAAAAGGCTTGGCTCCTCCAGAGGCGATTACGGCTCATTCTACCAGAAGCATTGCTACATCCTGGGCAGTTTCTAAACATGTCGCGCCTGATGTGATCTGCAAAGCAGCCGCTTGGTCATCTGTGAATACCTTCCTTACACATTACTGTGTTGAACCTGCTGCTTTATCTTCAGTTAACTTCGGCATTCAAGTTTTGTCAGTTGACAGTGCCAATTAAAGTTTTCTTTGTTCAGCATCTTCCCACCCGGGAGTGTATAGCGAGTTATTTCCCGAACGTATGCTGCCATGGAGTCTGTCAGGAAAACGGAAAATTGATATCAAATACTTACCGTAATTTTCCTTTCCTGATGGACTCCATGGCAGCAGGAGTCCCCTCCCAATTCCTGAGTAGGCTAGTTACAGAACACTGATGCTGAAAGGGAGCAAAGATTTATGGGAGTGGGGTCCTATGAGGTAGGAGAGGAGGCGGAGCCTACCCGAACGTATGCTGCCATGGAGTCCATCAGGAAAGGAAAATTACGGTAAGTATTTGATATCAATTTTCCGTTTTTATTGCAGTCTACGTCTCAGCTGGAGAGATTTCCCATCATTTCTTGTCAGGAAAGCTCCCCAAACAGTGACCATAGTAGAACTTCATAGAAGTTTGACTCTGGTTAGGCTTTAACCACTTGCAGCACAAACACGTAAATATACAAGCTTGTGTTCAAGTGGTTTTACAAGGGCCATTGCTGCAGCTCTTTCCAGGCCTCTCTGGGCTTTCCCGTGCACTCAGGAAGCCCAGCATCTGATCTGAATGTTGTACCTGCTGATCATAGAGTTGATTGGATACAGGAAGGTCTCCAATCATCTCTATGATCTAGGAGACCGAAAACGATGAGTATTTTGTAACTTCCGGTAAGGGCAGATATAAACAGAGCCATTATTTTTAAAGCACAAGATCAATGTTTTTTTTTTTTTATTTCAAGCTTTTAAAGCGAAGTTCTGGGCACAGAAACATTTTTTCAGTGAACATACCCCCACGACAGTCAGGGCTAGTACATTCCACAATGGCTAGCCTCTGATCTGTCCCGGTTCGCACTTACCTGCAAGAAGAAATACTTATAAAATTTCTTCCTCAGCGTTGCCATCTCTGTTGTGGGCAGCTGAAACCAGCGCGATCCTCTTCTGCGTCCTCTTCCGCGTCTTCTTCTCCCAGAATGCACCTTCACCGGCCCCTCTCATCACTTCCGGTGCGGAGCCACATTCCTACACAGCTTCTGGGCATGCCCAGAAGCTGTTTAGCAGGGAATGCGGCGTCGCCCCGGAAGTGACTGTGCCGTCGCATTGATTCCTGGGAGCGATGACGTTCAGCTCCCAGGAATCATTGCAAACCGGACGTGACGGCGCGGGCCACGGCCACAGAGGGAGGAAGTGAAAAAAGGTGAGTATTTCTTTCTACAATTATGAGGTAAGTAAAAAAAAAAATAACCCTAACTATCCAATTCCTTCTCAGGTGAAGCAAAGCAAGCGGATGGGCACAAAATCGATTAGGTTGATTTTGTGCCCGGAACTCCGCTTTAAGGATAGAGGAGAGATCTATTGCTGCATACAGGCGAGGAGAGATCTATTGCTGCATACAGGCGAGGTGCCTTCTGTGGTGTGCGGTCACTTCCTACATTTCTGAATCCTCTATCTGTGAAGGGCTCCTTGTTTATACATGGGCTTCAGCCATCTACCCTTTTTTGGGCTATAGGACATGAGCCTCTCCCTGTTGCCATCTCTAGGGAACTATCACCAATCAATTTTCAGTGTTGCTGTGACCCAGACCTGACAGGCATCATCTGGAACGGTTGTTTTTATTGATGAGCAAACACAAATCTGATCAATGATACAATGATAAATTGTATGCAGCAATAATATTCATACCCCTGAAGAAGAAGCGCATCCAAAGCTTCGAAACGCGTTTGGTATTTTTATGCTGCACTAGTTCTTTGTCTCTCTGTGTATTATCATTTCATGATTTAATATTTGCACTTTTAATAGATGTGACATTGTTTTTTATACTTTTCTTGTTAATAAAATGTATAACTTTTAAACATACTTATGGACACACTAAATACCTCCATTACTAGTATAGTGTCTGAACAGGTCAATGTCTTTGATCAGAACTATACTAGCATCCCCAATAAATTAGTTTAGTGTTTCCAAAATGCAGCATTAGCAAGATCAGCCCCGACACCTGCCAGCACCTGCGTTTAGCCCCTCAGCCCACCCCCCAAGAAGTGCAGTATCAGCAGATTACTGTCACCTTCAATACACAGCACACTAAACTGCAGTGTTAACAGAGTCAGGCCTGATCTCTGCTAGCACTAGCAGTTACATTTTTTTGGTAGTGGTTCAAACAGTCCTTGACAACCAGGTGCTTTTTTTACCTCTGCGTCACACTAGGTACCTATAAATTTATTGGCCAAAATTTCCAAACAGAGATACACTAGTGAAGAGGCCTACACGATGCTGGGCATGACAGATGAGAGTGATGGGGAAGCCTCACTGTCAGAATCAGGCTCAGTATTCTAATCTGAAGAGTACAGCAGCACCCTGACAGATAGCTCTGACAATGGGGTAGTGGTCCCTGCTAAGGTCAAGCTTACCGGACCCGTTCTTCTGTTGATGAGGGTTCTCTATGCAGTAGAGTGTCAATACTAGTGCCGCTCAACCTTCTGGTGAACGGGCAAGCACCAGCAGCCTAGTGCATCCTGGTTGTAATCAAACCAGCACTGCAGTAACACTTGGTGACATGGCGAGTCCTATAAGTACAGTTCAAGCTGGTGCAGTGGCTAGCACAAGTAGTGTCTCGCAGCCAGCAATAATTCGAAGACAAGCCCGTAGAGCCTGTAGTGTCCTTCCTGATGTACTTGCAAATCCTGATTGGGAGCCCACCACTTCTGCAGTGCCCATACTTTCCCAATTCACTGGCCAACCCGGAATTAAGGTGGAAACAGCAGATTTTACTCCCCTTGGTTTTTATGAGCTGTTTTTCATGGAAGATCTGTACAGATCTATTGTGGAGCAAAGTCATTTATATGCTAATCCATTTATCGCTGCAAATCCAAATGTGACCATTGCCAGAGAATTTGCATGGGAACGTATCACTGTTTCTGAATTTAAAATCTTTCTAGGCCTATCCCTCGTCATGGGCATTACTAAAAAGTGTGAGTTGCAGTCATATTGGTCCACTGACCCAATTCATCATATGCCCGTGTTCTTTGCTGCCATGGCCAGGACTATGTGCGAACAAATCAAAAGATTGTTTGGGACTTGGTGTCACCCTTATTCGGAAAAGGGTACCATTTTTACATGGACAATTATTACACAAGCGTGCCACTTTTTAGTCACCTTTTTTTTTTATGGAATTGGTGCATGTGGCACCGTGCAACCTAATCGCTGGGGCTTTCCCCAACAACTTGTATATTCCTGACTTAGAGGGGGGAGAGAGCCTGCTTGAAGTGTAATAAATTGCTTGCGGTGAAGTGGAGGGACACACAAAAGGGGAGCTTTGCGGCTGAAGACATAGTTACATAGTTACATAGTTACATAGTTAGTGAGGTTGAAAAAAGACATCAGTCCATCCAGTTCAACCTATGATGTGAGTGTGTGTTTGCTTTTAACCGTACATTGTATACCCCTGTATGTTGTGGTCTCTAAGGTGCCCATCTAATAGTTTTTTGAAACTATCAATGCTCCCTGCTGATACGACTGCTTGTGGAAGAGAATTCCACATCCTTACCGCTCTTACAGTGAAGAACCCCTTATGCATTTTAAGGTTAAACCGCCTTTCCTCTAGTTTTATTGAGTGGCCACGTGTCTTATTGTATCTCCTTTCTCTGAATAGTTTGTTCCTTATGCTAGGGTCGCCAGTACAGTATTTGTACATTGATATCATATCCCCCCTCAATCGTCTCTTCTCCAGAGAGAATAGGTTCAGTGCTTGTAGTCTTTCCTCAAAGCTGATGTCCTCCATTCCCCTAATTATTTTTGTTGCCCTTCTCTGGACTCTTTCCAATCCCAGCACATCCTTCTTGAGGACCGGTGCCCAGAACTGGACAGCAAACTCCAGATGTGGCCGGACCAGAGTCTTGTAGAGCGGGAGAATAATCTCTTTATTTCTGGAGTGAATCCCCTTTTTTATACATCCCAGTATTCTGTTGGCTTTGCTTGCAGCGGCTTGGCATTGCATGCCACTGCCAAGCCTGTTGTCTACCAGTACCCCCAAGTCTTTTTCCATCCTAGACTCCTAGGGTAGGAGTACAATAGTAATTGGGGCCTAGTGTGCTTCTGTACCCAGAGGTTCCCCCCCTAGTGAGTAGCTTGCTTTCTGGTTTCTTGCCCCCAAGTGCATTACTTTACATTTTTCAACATTAAACCTCATCTGCCATGTAGTTGCCCACCCCGTTATTTTGTTCAGGTCTGCTTGTAAGGTTTCCACATCCTGCATAGAAGATATTGGCAAGCTTAGTTTAGTATCATCCGCAAATACTGAGATTGTACTAGATATCCCCTCCTCTAGATCATTTATGAATAAATTAAACAGGATTGGTCCCAGGACAGAACCCTGGGGGACCCCACTTTCCACACCCGCCCAATCCGAGTACTCCCCATGAATCGTCACCCTCTGGACTCTCCCCTGTAGCCAGTTCTCTATCCAGGTACTCACCTTATGGTCCATACCTACCTTCCTTAGTTTGTACAGTAAGCATTTGTGGGGAACGGTGTCAAAGGCCTTTGCAAAGTCCAGATACACCACATCCACAGGCTTTCCTTTATCTAAGACTTCCTGAGGTGACTGGCAGATAAGCCCTGTCAGCACCCTTCTTTTATAGGGCTCCTCCAAGCCTTCTAGAATTTTCCAGCCCATGTGTCTATGGGTTTCGAGGTCACAAGGTACCCCATCACCTCTGTGTGACCTTATTCTTAGGGAAGCCTTAAAACCCCTTAGATGCTGCAGTCCCATGAGAAAAATGGCTGGGGGATCTTGAAACCCCCTATCCCTTTTCTTTAACATGGGACTGCAAGCAGCTAATTTCCAGACAGCCTAATTAAATAAAAAAAAACACTCCACAGTAACCTTGGAATAATAATTTGCCCGTAGCCTTCATTTATTGGTTTAAACATATTAATAGGAAAAGGAGTCGGGGATGTTGAATCTTGATCTTGAATCCTTTTCTTTTACATTCTACTGTTTTACTGCACTGTATACTATTATATGTTAATGTTTTATTGCTACTGTGTCTTATTGTTAACCATTGTTTGCTTTGCAGGTATGCCCATTAGCTGCAGCACTGATTTGTTTATTCTGACAGTAACAGTGTTTGCTCTCAGCATATACATAAATTAATGATTGCAGCGCTGTAGGAGGTGATTTCACCACCACAGTTAAAAAAAGAGCATATATGGCGAAGCTGAGGGGATGGGGTGGACACAGAGTGACGATCTCCCCTATGCTTCACTATATATTTTTTAACACTTTTCTTGGCAGAGATTTCTTCATCCACATCAATCGATGCGAATGGAGAAATCTGCTATGTTCTTTTTTTTCATTCAGCCCATGTCGTTCAAGCGGTTAAGGGATTAAGGGAGTTACCTTCAATTCAAAGTACCAGTATCTCCTATTGTCTTTGCTAACCATAATCCACATGTAGCAGGGTGCTATAAAGGGGGAGGTTAAGTGTGATACTTTTTTTTCCACAATCCACTTGTTGGGCGTCCCTACACTCACTTGGTATACAAAGAAAAGAACAGTCACTTGACTACTATTGTGTTCTGAGCACTAGATGGAACCCTGTGAAGGACTGACCTGTACTCTGCAGTAGGCTCTGGATGGCCATCTTAGGGAAGCCTGTGCATATTAAAAACACAGGATTCCCATGACATGTGGCGGCAATTTTGGCACTGATATGATATATAAACTGCTCAAAAAACTTAAAGGAACACTTTGAAAACACATCAGATCTCAATGTGGAAAAATATCATGCTAGATATCTATATTGATATGAACTGGGTAATGTGTTAGGAACAAAAGGATGCCACGTTATCTGATGGAAATGAAGGTTATTATCAACCTACAGAGAGCTGAATTTAAAGACACTTGAAAATCAAAATATAAAAATGATACAGCAGGCAAGTCCATTTTGCTAAAATTGAATTGCAACAACTAAAAATGGTACTCAGTAGTTTGTATGGCCCCCACGTGCTTGTATGCATGCCTGACAATGTCAGGGCAGGCTCCTAAGGAGACAACAGATGGTGTCCTGGGGTATTTCCTCCCAGATCTAGACCAGGGCATCACTGAGCTCTTGCACAGACTGAGGTGCAACCTGGCAACGTCGGATGGACTGAAACATAATGTCCCAGAGTTGATCTATTTATTGGATTTAGGTCAGGTGAGCATGGGGGCCATTCAATAGTATCAATTCATTCATCCTCCAGGAACTGGCTGTATACTCTCACCACATGAGGCCAGGCATTGTTGTGCACCAGGAGGAACCCAGGACCCACTGTCCAGCTCTCCTAGAGTTACTACCTTTCTCCTGAAATCTCCTCCATGCTCTTGAAACTGTGCTGGGAGACACACCAAACCTTCTGGAAATGGCACATATTGATGTGCCATCCTGGAAGAGTAGGACTGTCTGTGCAACTTCTATACGGTCCAGATATCGCCACATGCTACCAGTAGTGAACCTGACCCTGACCAAATGCAAAACTAGTGAAAAACAGTCAGAAAAGATGAGTAGGAAAACATGTCAGTGGTGTCCACCTGTGAAACCATTTCAGTTTTGGAGGTAATTTCATTGTTGCCCATCTAGTGCACCTGTTGTTAAATTTATTAACACGAAAGCAGCTGAAACTGATTAACACCTCCCTCTGTTACTTAACTGACCAGATCAATATCCCAGAAGTTTAATTGACTAGATGCTATACTTTGATTTTTAAAGTGTTCCTTCTTTTTCTTTGAGCAGTGTACATAGGAGAAAGAGGATAGCAGTCACATTTAGAGCAGTATGAGACTGGTGCACATGGCTGCCCTTCTGGAAAGCAAGGCTGTTTCCCAACAAACTGGGGCTCATTCAGGAATAAAAGTACAAAATACATGTTAGCACTGATAAGCCTTTTGATGGGACTGTACCCTTTTGGGGGAAAGCAGAAGAACCCTGACTGGGCCAGGATAGAGACTGCAGAGCACTGTGAGTAACCATGTTGGGAAGGACTTTATCCTTAGTCCTGGATAGACTTTTGCAGATAGTCAAGACAGAACTTTCTTCTTTTAAGAGCTTAACTCAACACTTATATCACTGTGAACACCCAAGCAAAAGAAGTTATGAAAGGTGTTTATTTTGTCAAGATTTTCTTTAACCACTTGCCGACCGCCGCAAGTAGATTTACTGCGGCGGTCAGCCCCTCACAGGCAAAGTGACGTAAATTTACGTCGCTAGCCTGTGAGGCTCTGGGGAGCAAGCGCGCGCCGCCGGCGGCGCTCTCCCGCTCCCGCACAGTCACGGACCCCCCCGCGCGTGTGACCGGCGGACCCGATGTCCGCCGCTCACTCTGCGATCGGCGGGGGAGAGGGAGAAAGTCAGGCAGCTTGTGTAAACAAGCTGCCTGTCATTCTCCCCTGTGTAGAAACACCAATCATACAGTTCTACTATGTAGGACCGTTGATCAGTGTAACTACAGCTAAACAGACAGCCAATCACAGTTAGAATCACGCCCCTAGGGACACACACAGCCCCTCCCTCTCAAATAAAGTTAACCCCTTCACTGCCAGTGTATTTTTACAGTAACAGTGCATATATATAGCACTGATTACTGTAGAAATGTCACTGGTAACCCCAAAAGTGTCAAAAATGTCAGTCAAGGGTCCGATCTGTCCGCCGCAATGTCGCAGTACCGCAAAAAAAATCGCAGATCGCCGCCATTACGCGTTTAAAAAAAACAACAAAAATGACAAAAATCTTTCCCTTTGTTAGTAAACGCAATAACTTTTGCGCAAACAAATCAAAATACGCTTTTTGCGATTTTTTTTTTACCAAACATAGGTAGCATAAAACAAATTGGCCGAAAATGTTAAAAAAATTTTGATTTTTACTTTTTTTCATATAAAAAAATGTGAAAAATATTGTTATTTTTGCAAAATTGACGCTCTTTTTTTGTTTATAGCGCGTGATCAAAATATTGCACGGGTGATCAAATACCACCAAAAGAAAGCTCTGTTTGTGGGAAAAAAAGGACGTCAAATTCGTTTAGGTACAGCGTGGCACGACCGCGCAATTGTCCGTTAAATTCACGCAGTGCCGAATCGCAAAATCCCCCCTGGTCAGGAAGGGGGTAAAATCTTCCGGGGCTTAAGTGGTTAAGCCACCATGTTGGAAATGCCTCTTTATGACAACAAGATTGTTTTCTGACAAGTTTTGTTTAAGCAATCTTGTTTAAATGCAATCTGAAAACTTACTGAACATTCTCTATCTGTATTGTGTTGGGATAAAGAGTGAGTGAGACTTCTAATGGTCTCTGCAGGAAAGGAGTGTTTTTTTCTGTAGAAGGGAGGGCACTGATAAGGAGTATAGCTCTCAGGACCCCTATTAGTTGAAGTGGACCAACCTTTCGGGCTGCAGTATCTAGCTGGCCTGTTGGTACGTTGGTCACTTATACAGTGCCTGGAGCTAGTGGGATAAGAGAAGCTTCCTGAGTCAAGGGGTGCCCTTCTGTTCTGAACTGTTTAATAATGAGCCATTGATATGGCCTGGGTTACTGGACCATCCTAAATCTGACCTTTCTATAAAGTCCTTGCAGGATTCTGAGGCTTAGACAAACCTGCTAAGGTAGTGGCTATTCTGACGTATCCCATTTATGAGAGCTTTGCCTTCACTATCTGTCTCAAATTTGGCATGGGCCGCACTACACACATATCTAGGAATTTTGACAAGGCTAACATAATGATTGTTCTGCCACAAATTACATTGTATACAGAATAATCTATATCCTATGCTCTGTGATTTATCTCTATCTGTAATCATGTTTCCCTATAATAAGGCTAAGCTAAGGAGTGCAAAATTGTCCTGCAGTTTCAAAGAATTAAATGACCAATAAAGCCTCATTTGCTGTATTAGAAAGTCATTCTGTAGCAGAAAAACTGCATTATTAAATTAGTAGCACATAACGAGCAGTCTGCCCTAATTAGTATGTGCATCAGACACTGAGATATCCTGTTTTTGTGTCTCGGCTATAACAGCAGCCAAGCAATCAGCCTGTCTGCACATTTACCAGCCAGGATGCAGATATAGATAAATATTTTGGGACATGAAGTTTTATCGTTTGTTGTTTTTGACAATCTGGGTTGTAACCCTGGTCTCCAAAGAAAACAAATCCACAAATGTTATTTATAATGACTACAAACATGCCTGCCATCTGTTACACAGTGTGCGTACTGGGGAAACGTTGACTGCCTTAATGTGGCTGAACTTGAGCTAAGTAGCGGTACTGAATATTACAGCCCTGTTGTGTATAGAAATACACCCGACAGAGCAGCTATTATATGACTTTATCTTTTACTTACTGTATTTATCATGTTATCACTTGAGAGATTCTCAAGTTATGTGTGAAATGCAAAAATTAAAATGAGGCAATACAAAGGCAGAAGAATCCAGGAGCATTCACTGCATCTTATTTATTTATTTATTTTTTTTTTTAATTTGTAACCTACAAAGGTTTAAAACAATACAAAGTTACCTGACCAGATAGCTCCTAATTGTTTCTGTAAGCTGCAAATAAATAAACTAATAATATCATGTGAGTGCTCCTGGATTCTACATTCTTTTGATTGCTTCACAATCACATTTCCATGTGAGTAGTGAGAATCACCATAATAGGTGATTAAATTAAATACCCTGGAGAAGTTTCTTGACTGCAGCAACGTTTGTTTACAGCCTCCATCACCTTTCTTATAGTGCCACATGCTTTTTCTATATTTTTACTAATAAAATGAGCTAGGATGGCAGTCACGCTATTGCTTGGATATTTGTTATTAGGTTTTACACAGAGTAATGCCATTAAAGGAAATCTACCTTAACCACTTGCCGACCGCCGCACGACTATTTACATCGGTGGTCAGCCCCTCACAAGCAAAGCAACGTAGTACTACGTCGCTAGCCTGTAAGGGTTTTGGGAGCGAATGTGCGCCGCCGGAGGCGCGCTCCCGCGCGGCCACAGACCCCCCCCCGCCCGTGTGCCCGGCAGACCCGATGTCTGCCGGGCACTCGCGATCTTCCGTTACACTGGAAGAAAGGCAGGCGGCTAATGTAAACAAAGCCGCCTGTCATTCTTCCCTGTGTAAGAATGGTGATCAAACGGTTCTACTATGTAGGACCGTTGATCACTGTTCTTACACATGTAGCCACTGCCAATCACAGTTAGAAACACGCCCCTAGGGACACACTTAACCCCTCCCTCTCCAATAAAGTTAACCCCTTCACTGCCAGTGTCATTTTTACAGTAACAGTGCATATGTATAGCACTGATTACTGTAGTAATGTCACTGGTAACCCCAAAAGTGCCAAAAATGTCAGTCAAGGGACCGATCTGTCCTCCGCAATGTCGCAGTCCCGCAAAAAAAATCGCAGATCGACGCCATTATGCGTTAAAAAAAAACAACAAAAATGACAAAAATCTTTCCCTTTGTTAGTAAAACGCAATAACTTTTGCGCCAACCAATCAAAATACGCTTTTTGTGATTTTTTTTTACCAAACATATGGTAAAAAAAAATTGGCCTAAAATGTTAAAAAATTTAGATTTTTACATTTTTTTGGGGAATTTCATATAAAAAAAATGTGAAAAATATTGTTATTTTTACAAAATTGTCGCTCTTTTTTTGTTTATAGCGCATGATCAAATACCACCAAAAGAAAGCTTGGTCTGTGGGAAAAAAAGGACGTCAAATTTGTTTAGGTACAGCGTCGCACGACCGCGCAATTGTCCGTTAAAGTCATGCAGTGCCGAATCGCAAAATACCCCCTGGTCAGGAAGGGGGTAAAATCTTCCGGGGCTTACATGGTTAGCAGTTATAGCATTGACTTGACAATGCATGCAGAACTAATGTCAGAACTCTTTTAAGTTCAGGATATACCCCAACTCTTCCCAATTTCCACAGGGCTGTCTGAACTTCCAAGGGATTTAAACGCCCAGGGCCCTGCAAACCCACCTATTTACTGGAACCAGGTGCAGGTACTTAAATGTCACTCAATTGTCAGATAACATTTACTAGTACAGACTGAACAAATGTGACCTTAATAAACAAAATAAACTAAGAAAAGTGAACAGTGTAAAAATAAAAATACAAAAAAGCAGTATTATGGCAAAACAATGTTATATATCCAATGGTGCAAAAATGATAACAGTGCAAAACATTTACAAAAGAATTAGGGAAAGTCCAATGCACCAAGTAGAGTTTGACACCAATGAAGTCTTTCAGCTCAACTGAAATGACTGTGAACATATCAAATGATCAGGAAAAGCACCCGGTGATCTCAACACACATCACCCATATGAGCTTACCAGATAACATGTGACAATTAGGATAAAAAAAAAGTCAAATCACGCTTTTGTATACTGATCTGCAAACAACAAAAAGGACAGGCCTTCTTTCATTCACCCCTTATGCATGCCTGGACAGACCGATGCTCTGAGAAGAAAGGGGAAAATGAGCGCCACACTTCAATAGTGTAAAATCCTCATTGAGATGCTTTATTGTAATTAAAATGCCAGACAACTGAACAAGGTAACCAGCACCAGAATGGACTATGACTCTCAGAATACCTTTCACAATTGCGCATACGTGATGATATCATGACTTCTGGGTAGGTCTTACATGTTTCCTCAGAAATGACGTCATCGGCTCTATCATTCCTGATAGCAGTTACAGACCTCCATCCAGGGCGGTGCTTACACAGGAGAAGTAGGGACTATATCCCCATTTCCTGTTGATAGTCATGTGAACACAGCATCACAGGACACAGTGCCACATAGTCAAGTCTAGGATACATGTCCCCACTGTCCTTTGGGGGTGCTGTGCTGCTAAGAGGTCTGAAGAATTGGTGGGGCGAAAGGGCACAGTAGACTGTAGTCATCCTTGTGAATGAAGTTTTCTTTAATCATAGTGTGTGCTTTTTCTGGCAATTGCTGTCTGAGCATACCCCAGCACGATGTGTGTAAAAAGTCCAAGTGTAATAAATCTATACCCGGCTTTTACCTCACTCAAAAGCTTTTGGGGGATTGACATATAAGAACCATGTAAAATAAATCCAGCAGGCTAAGTTCCAGTTGAAAAATTGTTATGATGTTCCATGAATAGCCCAATGTTCCGTTATGGGGACACAGTAACCCCCTTTATCAAGGTTCAAAGAGATACATCCAAGAGGAACTAGGACTTCAATGCTTATTGATACAGAGTAGTAAAAGGAAAGAAAACAATCATTCAAAAGCTCACTGGATTTGGTTGGGAAGCTCATGTGCTTCCAAGGCCATGTACTAACGAGCACCTAGAAATGTCACCCAGAGCTTAAACTGAAAGAATGAGTGCCAAACCAAATTCATAATGGAGTCCACAACAGCTTTAATGATTCACAACACAGCCAGTGTGTTTTGGGGCAAAATATCTCATGGCCTCTCCCATCAGACCTCAGTAATGTTTGCAAGTGTCTAAATAGACCCAGGTAAATGAATGCCAGAGAAATCTTAAACCTACTATTTGGAAAGGAATCAGTTGGGGCAGAATTATACCAGTGAAACCCCACCTTCAAAAGTTGTGCCATTCAACTTTATTCTACACATTGTGTCTGAAAGACTTAATCAGAGGCACAAATGTAACAGGGACATTTACACTGACCCCTATTATATTAGGGATATTGGCGAAGAACATACATTACCTTCATTAAACAGGCAGTCAGTATAGAATACCCCATTATATCGGTGGTCAGTGTACATAACTGAAAATAATTTTGTTGTTAGGGGTGTTAAAAAATAATCATTCACACCCAGAGATAAATTTGCTTTATTACCAAGTAAGTGTGCTTGAGAAGTTGGTAATGTAAGTTGTTAGTCATCTGAAAGTCAATATCTATTAAAGGGCAGCAGTAATAGAGTACGCCCCTCACATTTTGTAAATATTTTATTATATAATTTCATGTGACAACACTGAAGAAATGACACTTTGCTACAATGTAACTTGGTGAGTGTACAGCTTGTATAACATTGTAAATGTGCTGTCCCCTGAAAATAACTCAACACATCATTAATGTCTAAACCGCTGGCAACAAAAGTGAGTAAACCCCTAAGTTGAAATGTCCAAATTGGACCCAAAGTGTCAATATTTTGTGTAGTCACCATTATTTCCCAGCACTGCCTTAACCCTCTTGGGCATGGAGTTCACCAGAGCTTCACAGGTTGCCACTGGAGCCTCTTCCACTCCTCCATGACAACATCACAGAGCTGGTGGATGTTAGAGACCTTGCACTCCTCCACCTTCTGTTTGAGGATGCCCCACAGATGCTCAATAGGGTTTAGGTCTGACGACATGCTTGGCCAGTCCATCACCTTTACCCTCAGCTTCTTTATCCAGGCAGTGGTTGTCTTAGAGGTGTGTTTGGGATCATTATCATGTTGAAATACTGCCCTGTGGCCCAGTCTCCGGAGGGAGGGGATCATGCTCTGCTTTAGTATGTCACAGTACACGTTGGCATTCATGGTTCCCTCAATGAACTGTAGCTCCCCAGTGCTGACAGCACTCAGGCAGCCCCAGACCATGACACTCCCATCACCATGCTTGACTGTAGGCAAAACACACTTGTCTTTGTACTCCTCACCTGGTTGCTGCCACACACGCTTGACACCATCGGAACCATATAAGTTTATCTTGGTCCCATCTGACCACAGGACATGGTTCCAGTAAATCATGTCCTTGGTCTGCTTGTATTCAGCAAACTGTTTGCAGGCTTTCTTGTGCATTATCTTTAGAAGAGGCTTCCTTCTGGGATGACAGCCATGCAGACCAATTTGATGCATTGTGCGGCATATGGTTTGTGCACTGACAGGCTGACTCCCGTACCCCTTCAACTCTGCAGCAATTCTGGCACCACTCATGTGTCTATTTCCCAAAGGCAACCTCTGGATTTGACGCCGAGCACGTGCAATCAACTTCTTTGGTTGACCAAGGCAAGGCCTGTTCTGAGTGGAACCTGTCCTGTTAAACTGCTGTATGGTCTTGGCCACCGTGCTGCAGCTCAGTTTCAGGATCTTGGCAATCTTCTTATCGCCTAGGTCCTCTTTATGTAGAGCAACAATTCTTTTTTTCAGATCCTCAGAGAGTTCTTTGCCATGGGGTGCCATGTTAAACTTTCAGCGACCAGTATGAGAGAGTGAGAGCAATAACACCAAATTTAACACACATGCTCCCTATTCACATCTGAGACCTTGTAACACTAATGAGTCACATGACACTGGGGAGAGAAAAAGGCTAATTGGGCCCAATTTGGACATTTTCACTTAGGGGTATACTCACTTTTGTTGCCAGCGGTTTAGACATTAATGCCTGTTTTTTTACTTATTTTGAGGGGACAGCAAATTTACACTGTTATACGAGCTATACACTTTCTAATTTACATTGCAGCAAAGTGTCATTTCTTCGGTGTTCTCTTCTAAAGTGGTCTCTTCTAAAAGGAGACTTAAGCCCCTTTCAAGGGTTAGAATTCAGATTTCAACTGTGGATAGAGGAAATTACTTATCACAGCTAAATGCAAACAATACATTCATATGGCCCCCTTCAGACACCGTGTTTGGCAACACTGACAAAACAAATGTTTTTGTGCATTAAGTGCCGGTTCACACTAGGGCGACCTGTGAGGCGACCTGGTCGCCTCACAGGTCGCCGCAGGTCGCCTCCCATAGGGAAGCTGCGGACCCGTTCTAATAGGAGCGACGCAAGTCGCTCCGACCTAGAAAAAGGGTCCGGAGCTTCTTTGGGGCGACCAGGAGGCGACCGCCATAGACTTCAATGTTATGAAGTCCGTGGCGGCCGCCCCGAGGTCGCGGCGCGCTGCTCACACCGCGACCTCGGAGGTCGCGGTGCGAAGTAGCGTCGCTGCAATGTGAACCGGCGCTTAGGAAATATATAGTAGACAGTGTCCAGGAGTAATGTATTGCAGCTATTTGTAAATAAACACGCAATGGCAATAGATAATTTCATCTGCAGATAGCAGTGGTTCTACAACAGCGGAAATGCAAGAAACAACAAGAAGCACATCATAATAGCTTGGCATAATAATAGCTTGGCAATAATTGTTTGGCATATCTATAATATTTGCAAGAAAACTTTATTGCAGAAAAGGAAATACAGTATCAACAAGCTGAAGGTCCCTGCCTGACCGCTAAAAGCAAGAACTTGATGAAGAGATATCTGAAGATAGAAGTGGAGCTTCTGCATCACATCATGGACCAAATACCCATGCAGGGCCTTATCATTTTTGAGGCGCACCACAGAGATGTGACAGTAAGTAATGTTATGTTGTCTTTTTTTAATGTAATAAATCATCAATACCACTTACCCATATAAAAACCTCCAGCCTAATTTACCTTTTTTATTTGCCCTATCTCTATATTTCCCTGACCCTGGCTAACAACCACTATTACCTGCTGCACCAGTCACTAGTCCAATATACTTTACCTTCACTGAATCACTTCATATACTGGAGCATCCTCAAAGTTGCATGCTATCATGTATATGCAGCACTTTCTCAAACATTTCCACAAAATCAAAACAAGCATTTGTGTCTTCAAACAAGGGAATCAAACCAAAAACAAACAAATCAACAAATGAAGAAACAGTACCTCCTGAGGAAACTCAAGCACCAACTCAAACAGCAGGGGTATGTTTATTACAAGATTAGTTGTTATTCATAGGTTACTATGGGCAAAAATGTCATTGTTAGGTCACAACCATAGAAATGCAGCTAATTTGAATGTGCATATGCTGGTATTGCATATGCTTCTTTAAAAATGATTGTGTTAAAAAAATTTCTTTGGAATGATACATGTCCCCCAGGGCAGTACTCGGACTCCATACCATTTTTATAGGCAATTACTTGCATATAAGCCTTCAAAATGGGGACTTTTGATTTCTCATGTTCGGCGCCCCCGTAGACTTCAAGTTTGTGGTTCGGGGCAGAACTTTTCCCTTTTGGGAGTTCTGCCCAAAAATGAGCTTCAAGTCCTCCACACTTCTGATCGCATAAAGGGGCAATTAGGGTCCAGCAGGCTACTGCGTTTTGAGGGATGTCCTCTCTTCCACAGGCTCTACTAAGGACAGGTACTCTTCATGGCACTTCACTGCTTCCAGTTTTGAATTGCAACTTCCCCTTTATGTCCTATGCTCCAATAACAACTCATGCATTGTTCTTAGCTTAGCCTAAAAACTTAATGGGTCACAGTTGAATGAATGACAGTGTACTCTCCACTCTTCCCAAAACATGTCAAATTCCCCCAAAATAATTCATAAAGTTTTGTGAATAGAGTAGAGGACAGGAGGGGAAAGTGGAGGAGGAGTATAGGTGAGATCATACATCCATACCTCAACTTTGCTGGTTTGATTCAATGAATCATTTGCTGTCATATTAAATCTAGTGATTGCACAGGGAGAGTAGAGGAATAAAGGTGAGAACATCCATCCATCTATCTATACCTCTGTTATGCTGGTTTGACTCAGTGAATCATTTACTGTCGCTGAGTGGGGGAACAAAGAAGGGGAGCACGTCACTGTAATATCTCACCGGATTAGGAATTATCACTTATAATGGAATATTGCACAGAGCACTTCATCTGAGCACCTTTTAGTAATGCACAGACAATATAAATTGAGATTTACACTGTATATCTAGATCAACTTTATTATATATTTTTTATTTTTTATGATTTTTTACACTTTATGTATTGTTTAAATATTGAATTTTTTACACTTTATATATTATTTTGATGAATTCACATATATATCATGATTAGAAAGGAGGTTAACATTTAGGTTTCCACGCAAAAAAGGTGGATAGAGGCAGCGCTGTAGTACCCGGGATCAACAGATATAGCTAAAGTGACAGGCAGAGGCCTTGATTGCGGTCAAATTATCCATAATGGAACAATTTGTATTGACTGTCCAGCGGAGAGTACTCTCAAGGTCCAGAAGAATGACAAGTAGACACGGATTTCTGCTGGATTTTCACCACTGGATCACAAAATATTTGTACAAAGAAATTGTGAGGGTGAGAAAGCTAGACTGAAAGGATTAGTATATACTAAACTGTAGGGAAGAGAGTGCACGCAGACCTCGGGTAATAACGCTTTATTATTGGACAATACGATACAAGTAAAAGTCGCACTCACATTTATGTCCTTTAAGGACAGGCGCATCAGTGGTAGCCTCCTGCTCCTCCTTTCCCTCCAGGGTAACCTCCGATCTCGCCTCTCGCGGCTCCAGCCGCTCCAGCCCATTCTCCAGACACTTCCTGCTCCTGCCCCTCCGCCGGATCTGTACGGGCAAACGACAGTGCGCCTGCGCACCCGCCCGCCGCCAATCACCGCCGGATAGGCTGGCCTAAGCCTCGCCCGAGGCTATGTGCGGTATTAGGCTGATGGATGGAGGGATGCAAGGGGATGCAAATCCACGTGATGGTTGCTCTGGCCAATGCGTTTCGGAGGCAGAGCCTCCTTCCTTAGGTCCCTCCTTGCTTCCTGTACTACCTCCCTATTATATACCCATATCCTCTGGCCCTAATTGTGGACATTTACATTTAAAGGGCCAAACCAGGGATTAGTGTCACCCATCGTAGGGGGGTGGAGCAAGGGGCTATCGGGCTGCCATACAACCTAATTAATACAATATGGTATAATGTATGGACAACAAATTCAAATTAATATAAATATGAAATCTTGAGACATTATAAGACTAAAGCACATGGAAATACACAAGATGTATGACGGTTCTAAGCACCTATCCTCATATGTCGATAACATACTAGGTGCTAAAAAGACAACAAAAAAAAGAAAACAAAAAAAAAAACCCTTGGAAAATTCTAGGCTACACATAAATATACAGTATATATATATAAAAATGTATCCATAATAATACCATAAATATGCTGTAAACTTTAAAACTACTAAAAAGTATTTAAAAATAAATAATTAAATATATATAAAGAATATTTATATATATATATATATATATATATACCCCAATATTTGGTGTATGTATATATATAGCCACTCCACCAGTATACGGTCAGCTAATGGTGTTTACCTCCAGTTCTTCATTAAGTCCCCCTGGCGACATGGACCCAAGCGAGAATATCCAGAAGGTTTCTTGTCTACACAATCTGGAGAACCTTTCCCCCTCTGGGAGAGCCATAGATATGGCTCCAATGCCAAATAATTCTAGGCCTGTAATGCTACCTCCATGCACTTTACAAAAAATGCCTGGGCATGCCATGCTATGCTTGTCTTTTTTCTGCTCTATATAGCGGCGATGTTCTCCAAATCTTGTTCGCATAGCCCTGACTGTCCTCCCTATGTAGAGCAGACCACAGGGGCACCTCAGACCATAGACCTTCGGTCCATGTCGCCAGGGGGACTTAACGAGGAACTGGAGGTAAACACCATTATCTGACCGTATACTGGTGGAGTGGCTATATATACACCATATATTGGGATGTATATATAAATATTCTTTATATATATTTTTAATTTTTTTTTTTTTAAACTTTTTAGTAATTTTAAAGTTTACAGCATATTTATGGTATTATTATGGATACATTTATATATATATATATATATTTATGTGTAGTCTAGAATTTTCCAAGGGTTTTTTTTTGTCTTTTTAGCACCTAGTATGTTATCGACATATGAGGGTAGGTGCTTAGTACCGTCATACATCTTGTGTATTTCCATATGCTTTAGTCTTATAATGTCTCAAGATTTCATATTTATATTAATCTGAAATTGTTGTCCATACATTATACCATATTGTATCAATTAGGTTGTATGGCAGCCCGATAGCCCCTTGCTCCTCCCCCCTACGATGGGTGACACTAATCCCTGGTTTGGCCCTTTAAATGTAAATGTCCACAATTAGGGCCAGAGGATACGGGTATATAATAGAGAGGTAGTACAGGAAGCAGGGCGGGGCCTGAAAAAGGAGGCTCCGTCTCCGAAACGCGTTGTCCATAGCAACCATCACGTGGATTTGCATCCCCTTGGATCCCTCCATCCATCAGCCTAATACCGCACATAGCCTCGGCCAAGACTTAGGCCAGCCTATCCGGCAGTGATTGACGGCGGGCGGGTGCGCAGGCGCACTGTCGTCTGCCTTTACAAATCCGGCGGAGGAGGAAGTGTCTGGAGAGCGGGCTGGAGCAGCGTGAGCCGCGAGAGGTGAGATCGGAGGTTACCCTGGAGGGAAAGGAGGAGCAGGAGGCTATCACTGATTCGTCTGTCCTTAAAGGACATAAATGTGAGTGCAACTTTTACCTGTATCGTATTGTCCAATAATAAAGCGTTATTACCCAAGGTCTGCATGCGCTCTCTTCCCTACAGTCTAGTTACATAGTTAGTGAGGTTGAAAAAAGACATCAGTCCATCCAGTTCAACCTATGATGTGTGTGTGTTTGCTTTTAACCGTACATTGTATACCCCTGTATGTTGTGGTCTCCAAGGTGCCCATCTAATAGTTTTTTGAAACTATCAATGCTCCCAGCTGATACGACTGCTTGTGGAAGAGAATTCCACATCCTTACCGCTCTTACAGTGAAGAACCCCTTACGCATTTTAAGGTTAAACCGCCTTTCCTCTAGTTTTAGTGAATGGCCCAGTGTCTTACTGTATCTCCTCTCTCTGAATAGTTTGTTCCTTATGCTAGGGTCGCCAGTACAGTATTTGTACATTGATATCATATCCCCCCTCAATCGTCTCTTCTCCAGAGAGAATAAGTTCAGTGCTTGTAGTCTTTCCTCATAGCTGATGTCCTCCATTCCCCTAATTATTTTTGTTGCCCTTCTCTGGACTCTTTCCAATTCCAGCACATCCTTCCTGAGGACCGGTGCCCAGAACTGGACAGCATACTCCAAATGTGGCCGGACCAGAGTCTTGTAGAGCGGGAGAATAATCTCTTTATTTCTGGAGTGAATCCCCTTTTTTATACATCCCAGTATTCTGTTGGCTTTGCTTGCAGCGGCTTGGCATTGCATGCCACTGCCAAGCCTGTTGTCTACCAGTACCCCCAAGTCCTTTTCCATCCTAGACTCACCCAGAGGTTCCCCCCCTAGTGAGTAGCTTGCTTTCTGGTTTCTGGCCCCCAAGTGCATTACTTTATATTTTTCAACATTAAACCTCATCTGCCATGTAGTTGCCCACCCCGTTATTTTGTTCAGGTCCGCTTGTAAGGTTTCCACATCCTGCATAGAAGATATTGGCATGCTTAGTTAAGTATCATCTGCAAATACTGAGATTGTACTAGATATCCCTTCCTCTAGATCATTTATGAATAAATTAAACAGGATTGGTCCCAGGACAGAACCCTGGGGGACCCCACTTTCCACACCCGCCCAATCTGAGTACTCCCCATTAATCACCACCCTCTGGACTCTCCCCTGGAGCCAGTTTTCTATCCAGGTACTCACCCTATGGTCCATACCTACCTTCCTTAGTTTGTACAGTAAGCGTTTGTGGGGAACGGTGTCAAAGGCCTTTGCAAAGTCCAGATACACCACATCCACAGGCTTCCCTTTATCTAGGTGGCAGCTCACTTCATCGTAGAAGGTTAATAGATTGGTTTGGCAAGAACGATTTTTCATGAATCCATGCTGATTACTACTAATAATACAGTTTTCATTACTAAAGTCTTGTATGTGGTCCCTTAACATCCCCTCCAAAATCTTGCAGACTACAGATGTTAGGCTGACCGGCCTATAGTTACCCGGGATACATCTCGGCCCCTTTTTAAATATTGGTACCACGTTGGCTTTTTTCCAATCAGCTGGCACCATACCCGTCTGTAAACTATCCTTAAAGATCAAGAATAATGGTCTGGCAATCACCTGGCTGAGCTCTTTCAGAACCCTCGGGTGCAAGCCATCCGGTACCGGTGATTTATTTATGTTAAGTTTCTCTAGTTTAGTTTTAAGTCTATCTTCTGTTAGCCATGGCGGTATTTCCTGAGGTGTGTTGTTTAGTTCGGCCTTACAAGCTAGGTTCGTGTAGCCCCCCGATTCTTTTGTGAAGACTGAAGAGAAGAAATTATTTAACACTTCCGCCTTTTCTCTGTCCTCAGTGGCCATATTTCCTTTGTCATCTTTTATGGGGCCAATGTGTTCTGGCCTCGCTTTCTTACTGTTTATATACTTAAAAAACTTCTTGGGGTTCTTTTTACTCTCCTCCGCTATATGTCTCTCGTGTCCTATTTTAGCCGCCCTGATTTCATCTTTACATTTCTTATTACACTCTTTGTAATGCTTAAATGCTGCCAATGACCCCTCAGTCTTATATTTTTTGAAGGCCTTTTCTTTAGCACTAATATGAATTTTTATGTTGGAGTTTAGCCACCCAGGGTTTAGCTTTGCTCTTTTAAATTTATTTCCCTTTGGAATGCACTGGCCAATCCCCTTGTTAAGTATGCTCTTGAAGCACTCCCATTTTTCCTCCGTGTTCTTTGTTCCCAGGGTTCTATCCCAATTGATATTTTCTAGCAGCGAGCGCAGTTTTGGGAAATTGGCTCTTTTGAAATTCAGCGTCTTAATATTACCCTTGTGCTTCCTATTACTGTAATTAATACTGAAACTTATTGACCTATGGTCACTGTTTCCTAAGTTGGCCCGTATTTCTATATCCGTGAGCAGGTCTGTATTGTTAGTAATCAGTAGGTCAAGTACCGCATTGTTTCTTGTCGGTGCATTCACCATCTGACCCATGAAATTGTCCTGCAAAACATTTAGGAACTGCCGAGCCTTGGCTGATTGTGCGGTTCCTTCTGCCCAGTCTATATCAGGATAATTAAAGTCCCCCATTATAATGACATTTCCCATACTTGCTGCCAATCCTATCTGTAAAATGAGGTCTGCCTCCTCCTCCTCCCTCTGGTTGGGGGGCCTATAGCATACGCCCAATATTAACTTCCCCACCGTGCCTTCCCTTTGAAGCTCTACCCATATGGATTCTGCCTCGTCCTTAGCTCCATTATTAATATCATCCCTCATATTTACCTGTATACTGTTCTTAATATACAAACATACCCCTCCCCCTTTTTTACCTTCTCTATCTCTGCGATAAAGGGAATACCCCTGAATGGTCGCCATCCAGTCATGAGAGCTGTCAAACCAAGTCTCAGTTATCCCCACAGAATCTAAGTCCTCCTCAAACATCAGCAGCTCCAGCTCTCCCATCTTGTTGGCCAGGCTTCTGGCATTGGTATACAAACCTCGTAATTTTGACCGGTTACAAATATCCTCATTTGATGTTTTTAGGCTGCTCTTGTGATTTTTCCCCATACCCCCCCTGGGTATAGGAGCTCCGAACACCCTACCGCTATTGCCCCCTTTTCTGCCCTCTGAATCTTGCTTTCCACTGGCTAATTCTACATCTGTACCCTCCCCCCCATTCCCTAGTTTAAAAGCCCCTCTAACTTTGTGGCCATCCTCGCACCCAGTACGGCTGCACCCACCCCATTTAGGTGCAATCCGTCCCTACCAGTATCGTATTTAGTATTTGCATCGTATGCGCCACCTAGTGGAGTACAAGTGGAGCTGCAGCGACCTGGATGGATTCTATACATACAAATCGTAACAAGCAGGGATTGTACCCAGGATCAGCGCCTATGTCTGGTGAAGTGCCCATATGTATATTTATTTACCTGATATGTGTAAGGGTTGTTGTTGTGAAGGGATTAGTATGCCTAGCTTCAACAGATTGGAAAAGGACAAAGCCTAGCGGAAGGGGTTTGGGAAAAAAATTATTCCTACAAAACAATCATCTTTTATATACATACCTACTCTACCCGCTTAACCTTCGGACGATTTACCCCCCATTATGACCAGGCCATTTTTTTCAATACGGCACTGCGTTACTTTAACTGACAATTGTGTTGTTATGCAATGCTGTACCCAAATAAAATTTATGTCATTTTCTTTCCCACAACAAAAAAAAATGTAAAAAATCAAATTTATTAAAAAATGTAGGGCAATATGTATTCTGCTACATACTTTTGGTTAAAAAAAATCCCAATAAGCATATACAATCTATGGTATATACACTGGAATTCTTTTTTTTTTTTACTAGTATTGGCGGTGATTAGCTACTTATAGTGGGACTGCGATATTGCTTTGGACAATCTGATACTAACTGAAAACTTTGAAACTTTTGGAAACCAGTGACACTAATAGAGTGATCAGTGCTAAAAATATTATTATTATTATACAGGATTTATATAGCGCCAACAGTTTGCGCAACGCTTAACAAAATGAAGGCAGACATTACAGTTACAATACAATTTGGAACAAAAGGAATCAGAGGGCCCTGCTCGTTAGAGCTTACAATCTAAAAAGAGGGCCAATTGATAAAAAAGGCAATAGCTGTGGGGGATGAGCTGATGGAGCAAGTGAAACAATGTTATTAGTTAGTAGCCGGATAGGCTTCTTTAAAGAGAAGGGTTTTCAGGGATCGTCTAAAGATGGATAGATTAGGGGACAGTCGGACAGATTGGGGTAGAGAGTTCCAAACAATTTGAGAAGCTCTGGAGAAATCCTGGAAGCGAGCATGGGGAGAGGTGACGAGGGAGCTAGAGAGCAGGAGGTATTGGGAGGACCGAAGAGAGCGGCTTGGTTGATATTTTGAGATCAGGTTAGTGATGTAGCTTCGGGCAGAGTTGTGGATGGCTTTGTAAACTATTGTTAGCACTTTGAATTTTATTCGTTGGGTGCGTGGAAGCCAGTGAAGGGATTGGCAGAGAGGGGCGGAGGACACTGAACGGTTGGTAAGGTGGATAAGTCTTGCAGCAGCATTCATTATGGATTGAAGTGGGGATAATCTATGTAAGGGTAATCCAATGAGGAGGGAGTTGCACTGTGTCTGTATTAATGATACTGGCTGGAAAGGGGTTAAACATCTAGGGTGATAAGTTAACTTTGTGCCTAACCAGTTATTATGTGTTAACTGTGTGCTGCTTTTACTATGGGACGTGATTGATTTTACTCCCAGCTTTGCAGGGACACAAAATCTTTCCCTTCCCGCCTGTCAGAACTGAGATATGCCATGTGTACATAGGTAGAGCTCCATTCTGTGTCTCTGCCCATTGATCATGCTGGTGGACATTGATTGCCCGGCACCCACTAATTGGCTTCTGGAAGTATAGAATTATATATATATATATATATATATATATATATATATATATACGCGAATCTGCACAGGAGGGCCACCCTGTACCAGTACATCTGCTGTGCGGCGGTCCTTAAGTGGTTATGCTAAAAATAAAAATGGGTGATCAGGCAGGATTTTTAATGCAGGAGAGACATGTTTTGTCACATTTGCAATAAAGTTACTTACCTGCCTGTCCGTCCGTGTACAGTGAGCTGCACTTGCGCAGCTTATTGTCCAAAATTTCGAATGCCGAAGCTGTTGGAACTCCTGCAAATGCACAGGAGTGACGTCATCTTGGACCGGCCAATGACAGAGGGCAGCGATCGGGACCCAGAAGCCAGCCCCCAAAGATTTAAGCAGCTAGCGGGGAGCTCCGGGACATTGCATACATAGTTCCGCTTTAAAGTAACTAACAGTCGTTCTTCTGCGCTAATGCTTTGTCTCATGTTCGTATTCATTCGGCTCAGACGTCCGCTTCCAAAGTCTAATAACTGATAAAAAAGTTGCCACCCACATCCTGGTGCACTAATGGTAGCTATGCTAGGCTGTGACCAACTGGTTAAATGTAGTCAAAAACAAAATAAACAGCATAGGAGTATGAAGAGAACATGTAAAATGGATGGTAAAGGGGGGGGGGGGGTCCGTGTCCAATGGTTGAATTTCTGTAGGGCTAAGGTTGGAGACTTTTTTGAAGAGTGTTGGTGCACTTATGATAGTTTTTAAACCTGCATGCTGTTAAGTGGTGGGGATGCAATGTAGACTGTGGTATGAAAAGAAAACTGGGTCAGAGATGATGATGCACCACAGCCACAGTTCATAGGCAGCAGTGGTGCAGCAGAGATATTGAAGGAGATAAAATAGAGAATAGAGGGATGCGGAAAGACTGCTACTGTCATTATACGCTCAGTAACTTGGATACTGCTGACAGTAGAAACCATGCCTGAAGCCCTCTTAGCAATTCCTAGAGGTGGCAATAGGCTTTCAGAGGTGGAAGGGGCCCCTTCATCTTGGGCCTGTTGCAAATGCAGCAGTCCCACATAATCAGAGAGGCCAAAGGTGTTACAATGTCACTCTCCACCTTGGGTTCTTTAGGGCTGGCTTGATCTCCTGCTTCAGCTGTCAGGTCTGAATCTGCAAACCCAAACAGTGCCAAGAGAGCTGGCTTTTTACAGGCAAAAGATTATTAAGGCCTCTAGGCTCCTCCTGTTTCCCATGGCCTGTTAGGACCTCCATTTTAGAAGGTCCGTTGTGTCATTACATGGCCACCACCTCAAACTACACCTCCCAAGATTCCAGATGTCTTACATAGAAATCCATGGGTTTCCATGTACCTATCTCTCTCCTTGCTAACCAGAGGAGAATTTTGAAGCTCAGTATAAACAGTTCAAATGAAGGAAATTAAAATAGAGCAATGTTTTGGTCTCCATATTGTCATAGCCCAGTACCTGGCTACCTATGTATAAACCGTTATCCCAAAAAGAAAAAAAATGCTGCTGTAACTGCTTATAAATTGTTAGCCAGAGTGTGGCTCCAAATTGTTAGTGTATTTAAATCTATTAGCACATCTAATACTCCCCCCCCCACCCCCCAGATTGACAATGCTGCTGTCCAAAGGAGCACCCGGAGCTCCTTCATCCAGAATAAGCCCACTCCAATACAGGAGGTGTGTTACTGACCAGATCACCAGGTAAAAATTGGGGGACAAAAGCCAAAAAAAGAAAAACGAATGCAGGTTCTGGGTTTAATATCTCTTTAATTTGATTTTAGTAATTGCCAAAAATGTGACATTATATTCACTAGTGTGCCTCTTAGTTGTAGAATGTCACACATTTTTTTTTTTTTTTTTTGTAGAAATACTGAATGTGGTATCAACATTTATAAAATGAGCTAACCTCTTTTTGTGTATTGTTACTATACAGATTATGGAAACAGCATGCAATAAAGCATATAACCCATGCAGTAAACCATTTGATCCCACTGATTTAAAATGTAAAGCTAAACCTTCTATTAAGGTAATCTGTATTGTGAGAAATATGCAGGACATTAATGCTGGTCGCCTTCAGAAAATGCCTGTTGCTTGGTTGTCTGTAGCATCTGAAGTCAGAAATCCAGCTATATAGTTGTTCCTCGTCCCTTAATCACTTTGACAGATAGACAACCAGAAGGAGGGGTCAGCAAAGGCAGTTTACGTGTTTCCCTCAGCACAGTTACTTTTTAGCAGTTCTTGATAGACTTTCCATGAAAATAACCCTGCTCTATCTACGCTTCCCTAATCAAAACAATCCTTTACCATCCATCTTCCCTAATCAAACCTAAATACATAGAAAAATACACCAGACTATGACAGAAACAGCACACTGGACAGTGTCTGATTGTCTTTCCTCTTCTTCATCCCTCTAGGAGGACTCCTTATGAAGTTCATTAGGCTCATGGAAAGAGCATTGCATAATTTACATGATTGAAGACATAAAATAAAAATAAAAAACCCTGTCTGGGGCCCATGAATGTAATAGAGGAACACATCCTCATATTATTTAATTATTATTTATTGACATTTCTTTATATATGTGTACAGTATCTCACAAAAGTGAGTACACCCCTCACATTTTTGTAAATATTTTATTACATCTTTTCATGTGACAACACTGAAGAAATGACACTTTGCTACAATGTAAAGTAGTGAGTGTACAGCTTGAATACCAATGTAAATTTGCTGTCAACTTTGCAGCCATTATTAATGCCTAAACCCACCACTGGCAATAAAAGTGAGTACACCCCTAAGTGAAAATGTCCAAAATGGGCCCATTAGTCATGTGACTCGTTAGTGTTAATAATAATATATATATATTATAAATCTCTAATAGAATAGAATAATGCAATAATTATTACATTAGGTAATTGGGTACAATGTTATGTGGGCATAGTAATATAATGCCCACAGCATGGGATTGTGGTTGCTAAGGGGTTAAAATTAATAAGATTCCAAACGTTATATAAATTAGCTGTGTTTCACTTAGATAAAGCATGGGCGTTTTAGTTAATCAGGCTAGTTTTTAAATTGGGCGGGAATCCTGTCAGGCTGTTTTTGAGCAGGAATTTAAGCTTGAGGTGGGAAAGTCACGTGTAGGTAGGCGGGGAAATGTGTCTAGCCTGAGATGAGGTCACGTGCCTAGGGCTATATAAGAAGACGCATGGCGGAGATCTCCTCAGTCTGTCCTGGATCAGCTCGGCAATCTCCCCTCCCTCCCTCCCTCCCTGTCGCGAGCACCATTATGTGGTTTTGTCACCCTTGTATCAAGGGGGGGACTTTCAAATAAAATTTAATAATGCTCGAGTTCTATGACTGAGCGGATGTTTTGGATTTTTCTTGAATTTTGAATATTTATGAAATATTTTTATATTTATTGTTATCTATGCTTTAATATTTATTTAATTATTTATTTAGTTATTTATTTAATATTCATACCAATAAAGGTGTCGCAGCCATTTCAATACAATAATATTTTGTTGTGTTGTTATTTTCAAATAATAACAAATAAATATTATTTTCTTGGGAGTTTGAAAAAATGCAGCCTGAAATCCCATGCACCTTAAATTAAATGTACCTTTAATGTCACTAAAGTATTTATTTTAAGACAATAATTTGTATACATAAGACATCGAAATTATAATTACTTGTATGAACATTGTTTATACACTAAAATTTTAATAGAGATAATATGTTCATTTATTTCTCATTGATCATTGTGAGAATTAAATTAGTTCTTTTAGACAGGGCAGTAGTTACATTGAAGCCAAGTCATCCACTGTACGGTTGGGCAGTCCAGAAACTGCGTGATTTAGTTACCACAATAACACACTCTACATCAGTATGACCACCTTAACAGCTGTTACATGTCCTTTTCACAGACTAATGCATGCACTTTGAGGAAACGGTGCAGAAAGAACATGACTGATTTTTTTTTTTTTAGTTACTGGTTTTAGCATCATTACTGCTACAAAAGCACTAATGCAAATCTAGCCATACTCATATCATCAAATAGGTTAATTAATAAAAAAAATGTTGAACTAAATTAGGGTTGAACTAAATTCTGTGCATAAATTACTGCCTTTAAACACCTGTAGTCAAAGTCTTATTAAAAAATTAATTACACACACTTAAACACCAACATAAAATGTTAAATTACCCAAAAACCTCATTACTGTGTTAAGTGCTGGATAAGGAGAGAAACTATCAATGTGCTGAAGGCAAAGAGGAAGAGTTTGTGTATGTGTGCATGTTGGTGTATAAGTAGAAATACACACACACTAATATTTCCTTACACTCTTAACAATTTAATTACAAATTTACACATTTTGCAATTGAATTTATTCAATTTTATGCTTTTTTAATTCTAGTTATATTAATGCGTGTGTATAACAGAACTTTTGATTGAGTAGGGAAGGGTTGAAACCCTTTCTTTTTTTTAATTTTATTTTTTTTTTCATTGTGTGTGTTATTGTGGAAATTTCCCTTCACATCCTCACCCAGACAATTACTCCTGGACCAAGTGTCCCATTGGAAGCTTCTGGTGAAAATTCTAAAACTTTGGTGAGAATGGTCACCAGCACACATACAATAGAATATTAGTATTCAGTTATATCATGTGCATTTAGAAAAAAAATGCAGTCCTTTCTTAAACTCTACTGAGCTGGCCAAAACCAGCTCTTGAGGGACATTTTTACATCTCTTACTGTGAAGAAGCCTTTCCGTATCTGGATCCAAAAACCTTTAAAAGTATTTTTCTGGTTTTCTAGCCTGGTCTGCATATGTGTATATGGATCCTCAAAGGGAAAAACATATACTGTATATACGCATTTACTAAGAGGTACACAAAGGGGTATATAATGCAAAATACATCTGATGATGCTATATTTTAGCTCCTCTGAGGGGTGTCCAAAAAGTTCATGGCCTGATGTGGAATCAACAGTGGCCACACAGACACAAAACGTTATCACTTTACCAAGTCACTCTTCAAGAAGTTTGAAAATAGCACATGCATGCTGTATTGTTTTTGTGCACTCCTTGCAAACATTTGGCAATCCCTGAAGTCAAGTGGATAATGAGAAAAGTGAAGACATGTGTGGTCGTTGAATATTTGTCTTGGAAGGGCCCAACACTTGTAGGCATCTACGAGGATATGCTTATAATGTTGGGGGAGGATATACCATTCCACAGCACTGTTAAGGAGTGGGCAGCAGAATTCAAGCAAGGATGGGACAGCCTTGAAGGTAGTAACCCCCATCTTGGCAGACCTGCTGATGTGACCACATTGGAAAACATTAATCATGTGAATGAATAATGGCAGATTGCTGAGTTGACATCTGGACAATTGCTAAAATAACAGGCAAATAATAAAAAACACAGTTTATTGCATCTTGAACAAAAATCTTGATATGAACAAGGTTTCTGCCCGATGGGTCCCAGATCCAAAAATCACAGAATTTACAACATCCATGGACAATATGCAGCTGTTCAAAGATCCAGGGAAATTTTGCACAAGGTTTGTGACTGTGGATGAAACGGGGGTTTACCACTTCCATCCTGAATGCAATCTCAGTTGAAACAGTGAAAATACACCACCTACTCTATGCCTAAAAAAGCTTGGAGTGTTCCATCAGTGGGCAAAGTGATGGTGACAGTCTTCTAGTATTCTGAGGGTGTGCTGCTGATCGATTACTTTCAGAAAGGACAGACTATTACTGGGGACTACTAGGCAGCTTTTAATAATCGTTTGTGTGATACCATCAGGGTGGAAAGATGTGGTATGCTCCAGAAGTGAATCTTGTTCCATTAAACTCCCTGGCGGGATTCCCGAGTGCCAAAAGCGGTAACCCCGATTACCCCACAATTACACTTAACTTCCGCTATGACCCCCCCGTCGTCCTCCCACCATCCTCCAGCCATCCTACTACTGTCCTTCCGCTGTGTGCTCCGGCCGATGCTGGCACTTGTCTTCCCGGTCCCTTCCCTGCGAGCGCTGCGTCGCAGGGGGGTGGAACCGGTAGGAATTTCAAAAAAGTAAATAAAACAATTGACATGATACAATGTAATCTGTTAGGATTACAACTTTGTATCAAGCCATTTCACCACAGCTTTTAACCTAGTGGCTTTTCCAGTGCCCTACCTGTACTTTTGCGGTTCTTTGTGCCTGGAATATTGAGAACGTCCATGGCGTCCAAAAAGCTTTCTTTTAGCTCAAAAGCGCTTTTAGACAAACTGGAAAACAGTGACAGTGAATCGGAATTATTTGAAGAACTGAGCGATAGTGATTTGTGGGAAAATTTATCATCAGGTACTGAAAGTGATGACAGCAACGATTCTGCGACTGAGCTCAGCGATATGGAAACGTGGTGCTCTATTGACTGCGGTACGGATCAGGCAGCATCCTCAAGATTCCAATTTACAGGAGCAACTGGTATGAAAGTTGACGTTGACCATGACAACCCCTTGGCATACCTACAATTATTTCTGAACAATGAGGTTATTGAAAAAATAGTTACCGAGACAAACCGGTACAAAGAGCACCAATTGGCTACGTATGGGAAATTTGCAAGATGCAGAAAGTGGGAACCAGTGACCAAAGATGAGTAATAATGAAATATCTCCACTTCGAAAAACAATGAAGAATTTGATGAAACTACTCATCATGCACCAAAACTAAAGAAAATTTGGGAAGTATAGCAAATGATCCTGCAGAATTTCCAATGGAGCTATGTGCCAGAAAAGAAACCAGATTTTATTGTCTCGATTGTGACGTCAGATTTTGTGAAGTCCCATGTTTCAAAATCTTTCATACCCGAGATGTCTACTAAACCATTATTACAGTGACTAGTAATATTGTACCCCTTGTTCTTACACATTGTAGTGTAGGTTTGATTATATTATTGAATAAAAAATATTTAAATTTTATTCTAATTTATGATTTCCTGTTTCAAACTTTATCATACCCGAGATGTCTACTAAACTCTTGTTTGGACAGATTTAACCACTTAAGCCCCGGAGGATTTGGCTGCCCAAAGACCAGGCCCCATTTTGCGATTCGGCACTGCATGAATTTAACGGACAATTGCGCGGTCGTGCGATGCTGTACCCACATGAAATTGACATCCTTTTTTCCCCACAAACAGAGCTTTCTTTTGGTGGTATTTGATTACCTGTGCAATTTTTACTTTTTGCACTATAAACAAAAAAAGAGCGACATTTTAGAAAAAATAACAATATTTTTCACATTTTTTTATATGAAATTCCCCCCCAAAAAAATGTAAAAATCAAAATTTTTTAACATTTTAGGCCAATTTGTTTTCTGCTACATATGTTTGGTAAAAAAATTGCAATAAGCGTATTTTGATTGGATTGCGCAAAAGTTATTGCGTTTACTAACTAAGGGAAAGATTTTTGTCATTTTTATTATTTATTTTTTTAACGTGTAAATGCGGGACTGCAACATTGCGGTGGACAGATCGGATCCTTGACTGACATTTTTGACACTTTTAGGGGTTCCATTGACATTACTACAGTAATCAGTGCTATACATATGCACTGTTACTGTAAAAATGACACTGGCAGGGAAGGGGTTAACTTTATTAGAGAGCAAGGGGTTAAGTGTGTGCTTATAACTGTAAAGGGGCAGGGCTTGTGATGTAACCACAGAGACATACGATCCTACATAGCAGGATCGTATGATCTCTGCTGTTACATCAGGGAGAATGACAGGCGGCTTTGTTTACATTAGCCGCCTGCCTTTCTCCCTCTCTAGCGGGAGATCGCGAGTGACCGGCAAACATCGGAGCCACCGGTCACTCGCGCGGGGATGCCCATGAATGAGCAGGGGCGGGAGCGTGCCCCCTATTGACGTACCGGTACGTCACTTTGCTTGCACGGGGCTGACCGCCGCAGTATATGTACTTTGCCTGCATGGCAAGTGGTTAAGTGAATTATTCCTAAGAATTACAGGCCTAAAAATATAAAACAACCGATTTAGATGCAAAACAATGTACCGCTTTGAGATCAAAAATCTCTACTCCTGTCAGCATGTTCCTTGTCAACACACTAGATTGACTCAGAGCACTCCGGCTCCCTCAGTCTGAAAGCTGCTGTACAGCGGATTACAAGATTATTTTATCCAGGCAAATTTCAGAACTTACACTAGTTGTACTTAAAAATACATTTAATGATCTTATGATGACGACATAACAGCATTGTTCCTTTCCATTTTGTTTACTTAAATTTACTGTACACAAACATTTAAATGTAACTTTACATGTTCTCTGGTGAATTTAATGTAATACTTTCATTTTAGTTTGTGTGGTCCTTTAAAAAGGCAGTAAACAAAACCCAGAGAAATGTTATGCAATCATAACTTTGTAAAAAATATATAGAGACAGCATTTTACTCTGCTGAAATGATAGCTTAGTAAGTCTTTAATACTTAGACGGTGACCACTGAAATACCAATATGACTGAAGAGCAAAGAAACTAATTTCTTTAATGTGGAGCTCTAGATTAAAATCTGTTTATTTTATTTAGATGGCAGCTCTGTTTAATGCCAACGTTTGAAAAAAAAAAAATGTGTTTTTTAATGCTGCAACTTAAAATTTTGTGCACATCAGCATTTTCTTGCACAGACTAATCAAACTTGGCATTTCTTTATCATTTGTAAGTTTTTCGTCTAATCCTCTGCACCAATCACGTTGGGCAAAACTGTTCAGTGAAGCAAGGAATATTTTATCTGAATGTAATTTGGGATGACATTGATGAGAGTTGGGTGGAATAAATGAGAGAGAAGAGTATGTTTATATTGATAAGATTTCACTTCCTTCCACCTGACTCTCCGCTACGATAGAGCCGCTCTGAAAGTGCTACAATCACATTACATATTTGAATTTAGCAGCAACCATCTTCATTAAATTTTCACACCATCTACAGCAAATGATTCTTGAAATTAAACGTTCAACGTAAGTCATCACTTTTTTTACTCAGTTGATGGTGGTGTGCGGTAAGATAATATTACATTGCTTATGAAAGTATGGAGATGTAAGCAAAAGCAGTAAAAAAGCATGTTATACATATCTACACCTCTGATTTCGATAGAAGGGGTTAACCTTAAAGTGCCATGGAAAATTCCTAACAACAAATACTTCTCCTCAAGAGCAGGTATTATAGAGTCATGACATGCTTTCTTGTAACTGACTGGCTCTGCCATAGCAGTCTTATGATGCCCCACAAAAGTCAGCATTTGCATAGGTGTGAGCCTCTCCACCTCCCACGTGACAGCACTAAGCCTAATAAAATGTCAAAGCATAATGCAAAAATGCACCTCAAAACCAAAACCCACATTTCCTGAACCTCCTTTCATCTTTCCCATCACCAATTATTTCCAAAACATTCAAAATATAGACTTCACATGGTTGGTAGAAATTGGCTAGCATCAGGACAGAATGCCAGCCCTTAGGCAGCAAATAAAAAGAGACAAGGCAGGATTTATCTTGAAAAACAAAATTAAAAACATTAGTGTGTTTTATCTAAGAGACAATTTTCACATATATTTTTGAGTGCCAAAGTACCAGAATAAGTTGCAAACCTTGAGGCACAATGCAGGATTTTGTGAAAATAGAAATTGGGCAGCTGAGGTCTAGCTGCAGAAATTGTGTGTGGCACCTTTACAGTGCCTGGTGCCAGGATTCACCCTGCACTAAACATTAGAAATGTGGCAACTAAGATCCATCTGTAGAAATGTTGTGTGGCACTTTTAAGTTGCTAGAGCAATCAAATAGGCTGAAAACCTTGAGGTGCAACTCAGGATTTACCCTGCAGTAAACATTTAAAATTTGGGGGCGTGGTCTAGCCGCGGGAGACAATGGCTGCCTAAACCCTGTGCTCCGCTCCTCCACAGCGCTGCACACCGCTCCTATCTCCCCTGCACTGGAGGCTTGTTATCTGGGTTGCCCACGGATTATGTCCCGCAAGTGATTCCAGCCTCGGGGATCACGCCGGCTCCTGGACATTCACATGAAGCCTCTACACAATGCGGACAAGCATGACGCCTGGCACAGCCCCGACGAACAGGTGCCCCCTCCCCCGACTGATACAGCTCCTGGCGAACCAGCCACAGACCTGAAGGACACTGAGGACCCCCAAATGGATCAGAGTCTCTATTCTGGGGATAGAGGTAAGAGAGTGGCAAACTCACCAGCAGACTCTCCTTCCAAACCTCCCCTAGTGAAGAAGCAGCATGGCGCTTAGCCCTGTAGTTCCACAGCTGGGCCGCAGAAAGCACAATCACTGGCTTATTTCCCACATCAGACCAACCAGCATCTGAACACTCTCCAAAAGCCATGCTGCTTACACTACAGGCAGATCTTCAGAGAGAGCTCAGATCTTCTATTAACCATCTACATGAACAAGTAGATTTCTTAAGTACAGCTACCAAAGCGCACAACACAGTAGTAGAAATACAAGACAAACAGGCAGAGGCCATACAACAACTGCGTCTCAAAGTTATCAACCTGGAGGATCGCTCCAGGCGCAATATTATAAAATTCAGAGGAATCCCTGAATCTGTTACTCCCAATAAGATTGTGTTGTATCTACAACAAATTTTTCGTAAATTGCTACCCTCGCTCTCACCTCAGGATATGCTTATAGACAGAGCCCACAGAATTCAGAAGCCGAAACATCTACCAGCCTCTACACCCAGAGATGTCCTGGCAAGGGTGAACTTCTTCCACATTAAGGAGCAAATTATGAGAGCAGCTAGATCTCATTACTCCCTGTCAGATCTATATGTCAAAATCTCCCTGTACAACGATATCTCTGCAGCTACCTCACAAGGATGCAAATCTTTCGCGCCGCTGACTGCGCTACTCATTGATCACAAAATTTCATACAAATGGAGCTTTCCAACAAAATTGCTTGTCAACTGTCTGAATCAGCTTGTCCCCGTTCTAAAAGCCTTAGATGGTCTGAAACAGCTGCACAACTGGGGATTTGCACCACATGCCCCATCAACCACTCCCATGCCTTAACCGTCCTCCAAGATCCCTAATCCGTGGGAATCACAAGATCCACTGTAACCTCCGATATTTCCGGATACTCGTCTCCACTCTCCAACGTTTATAGTGTCGGCCAATTAATACACCTATATACTAGTATGTGGAGGAGCGAAGGAAATAGTGTCTACTTTCTCGTTTTTTCCACACCCCATTGCGGAAGTGTGCTATGCAATTTTTTTTTTTTTTTTTTGGGGAGGGTTTTTTTTTGTTTTTTTTTTCTTTTATTTGTTACATGCTCTCTGTTGTACCTTCCTTCTAGTGTTTTAATAAAACCTACACAAACACCTTACAACATCAATACTACTTGTGCACAGTTACTTGTTTGGTTTTAACTTACTGTTACTATGTTGTACTAAATTTGGGTCCTTTTCTGTGACATTCTGGCATTTCCCTTACCTATCGACGTGCCACTTAAAATTCTCTCCCTAAACGCAAAGGGACTCAACAGCCCATTTAAACGTTACCTTTTGTGGCGAGAAGCAATTTTGCAAAGTGCTGACATACTCTGTGTTCAAGAAACGCATTTCTCTAAATCTAAAGCTGCCCCCTTCTCCCACAAATTTTACCCTCGTTGCTTTTATGCCCACGAAGTTAAAAAGGCAAGAGGATATATGATAGCAATACGCTCTACTGTCTCATTTCTCCTCACTCATGTACAACAGGACCCCTCAGGCAGATTTGTGATCCTCTCAGCCACAGTCAACAACTACCCCCTGAGGGGGGCGTGGCTGCCAGCGCGGAAGATGGCTGCTTGTTGAGTCAGCTTCGCACGGCCACCCAGGACAAACGCCGCTACTAGGGCCCACAAAGCTCCTACACACCCCGGACGCGATCCGTGACCTGCGGGGGACCATCTGCCATGGCCAGGCGCAAGAAGGATACCGGACAGTCCGGTAAAATGACGGGATATCTCATCTCCCAAGCCTCCGGGCTCCGCCAAAATGGCGGCGGGACCACGAGCGGAGGGCAGCGCGGGAAGCCGAGCCCGACGCAGATCCCCAAGCTTCCACAGCTCCAGACTACCCCACCTCAGCGCCGCATGATTGCCAACCCGGATAGTGGAAATCTTCGGGTTCACCATCGCCACCTTCTCCGTCATCCCGGAGCCCAGCGAAGCACAGACAGCGCAGGGACTCTCCTCCTCCAGCGCTGCACGACTCAGATATGGAACTTACTTTTAACAATCAGGCCTCAGCGGCCTTCAGCCCCACTCCTGGAGACTCCTTTGCAGCCTGCCCTTCAGGGGGGAACCCTATCTCAGAATCCTCAATGAAGAACATGCTGTACTCCCTGCGAGCATCTATGCAGGCTGACATGCAGCAGCAAACCAGGCAGATCACTAAAGAAATCTCCTCTCTGGGCTCCAGGATAGATTTAGTGGAACGAACTGTTAATACCCATGCTGAATCCATCAATATGGTTATAGACAGGACAAACTCTCAATCCGAGGAAATCGCATGGCTGAAAAATAAGGTCGCCGATCTAGAAGATCGGAGTCGGCGCAACAATATAAAGCTGAGAGGTGTTCCAGAATCGGTACCCCCCACACAACTTCTGCAATATGCGACGGAGCTGTTTAAAACTCTGGTCCCCACTATCCCGGACTTTTAATAGACAGGATTCACCGTCTACCCAAACCCTCCTTCCTAACGCATGATGTTCCCAGGGATGTTCTCATGAGGGTGCATTTTTTTCCATGCTAAAGATCGCATCATGCTTGCCTCCAGACAGAACAATCAGCTACCGGATCCATATAGCGCTGTACAACTGTTGCCGGACCTGTCCAAGCACACACTGCAGGCTAGGCGCAACCTATCCACGATCACTAAGGCTCTGCGCAACCATCAGGTACAACACAAGTGGCGATACCCTGCGACCCTTCTGGTCACCCATGAAGGCTCATCTGTGGCTATTAGATCCCTGGAAGAAGGGATCTCAGCGCTCCGTAGATGGAACATACTGCCGGCGGATCAGGCTTTGCCGTCCTTCTCTCCACCTTTACGTCCATTGGAAGCTGAATGGCAAGTAGCATCGCGCAAAAGATCCTCCAGGTCTCCGTCAGTGCACTCCAGCCCCAACGCACACTGAGGACCCACGTTTTTTGTCCTAGGCCACGGATAGTACCTCTATCTGGCCTCCTGCTATTTTTCTAGCGGATGGTTCCGCTCTCGGACTGCCGAGACAGTCCATTTCTTATGCTTTTTGTTTTCTTTTGCCCTCATACCTATTCCTCCTTCCCCTGCTACCTCCTCCTTGGACAGTAAGGATGATTCGCAACTGATGCATTTTTGTTCGGTTTTGTACGCCCAAAGGTCAGCTCTAAGGATCCCTATGTCTCCCCATGACCATTAAGGTGATATCCATCAACGCGAACGGTCTCAATCACCCCGCAAAAAGACGCTCTCTGTGGAAGGAGGCTACCTCACGGAAAGCTGATATATTAGCTGTACAGGAAACACACTTTCAGGTTGACAGTCAACCTCGCTGTACCCACAAGAACTTTCCACTGATCCTGTTTGCCTCCTGTAACGATAAGAAGCGGGGTGTGATGCTGGCGTTTAGAGACACTTTGGCGGTCACAATCCACAAGACTGCACTGGATCCTGACGGCAGGTTCATCATCACCACCTGTGACATAAATGGCATGCCAATGACTCTGTGTGTACTCTACGCACCAAACTCGCACCAACTTCGGTTCCTGAAGAGAGTTCTCCCGCAAGTATATGATGTTAAATATGGTCATTTATTGTTGTGTGGGGACTTCAACACTGTCGTCGACCCTGGGTGGGACACCTCGGCGTCCCCCCGGGATCGACGGCAGTCCTTGGGGCCCCTTCTTCATAAAGAGAAGCTGTACGATGTTTGGCGATGCCAACATGCAGCGGAGAGGGACTATTCCTTTTTCTCTCCTAGACATAGTTCCTATTCCAGGATAGATTTGTTCTGTGTAGACTTATTTTTGCTGAATAGGGAGACTTCCTCTGAGATCGCTGACATCACCTGGTCCGATCATGCGGTGGTGGAATTGACCATAGAGGAATCCGCCAAATTCTCCCCGACACGTATCTGGAGATGTGACTCCCGGGTCTTGCAGGACGACGGGTGTCGTAATAGACTCAACAAGGAGATACATGAGTTCCTTGCCATTAACGAACCCTCTGTCTCCGACCCGTGGGTGCTGTGGGGTGCACTCAAGGCCTTCATTAGAGGGGTGTGCATCCAGCAGCAGTCGCGGCTTCGGAGGCAGAGGAGGGACAAGATATCATCCCTAACGACTGACATTCACAATCTGGAAATGACCAACAAAGCACGACCGAACAATGCGGACTCGATGGCTTTGATTAAGCTGAGACAGGACCTTAGACTCCTACTCCTAGAACAGTCAGACAAACATCTCCAATACCTTAAACAACAACATTATTTTCAAGCTAACAAAGCGGGGAAATATATGGCCAATCTGGTTAAACACAAACAGGCTAAGTCGAGGATTGCACATCTGTTGCAACCCTCGACCAAATCGAAAATCACACACCCGCAGGCCATAGCCGACGAATTTGCCAACTTCTACGGCGCGCTGTATAACTTACAGAACGACCCTAGCGAACACCAACCGACAGCAGCGGATATTGATCAATTCCTCGCGGCCGTGTCCCTGCCATCTCTCACTACTGACCAACTGGAATCGTTGAATTCACCGATTCTACTGTCTGAAGTCCAAACCAGCATCTCCTCCTTGCCCAAGGGTAAATCACCAGGGCCGGATGGATTCTCAAATGAATTCTTCCAGCTCACGTCCCACCTCACGAGCCCCACTTTAGTTGCAGTGTTTAACAAGGCCATGGAGGTGTCTTCACTCCCACCTGACATACTAGGGGCCCACATTGTCACGCTACCCAAACCAGGGAAAGAACCCAAAACCCCTGCTAACTTTCGCCCCATCTCCTTGCTTAATTCCGATGCCAAAATATACGCCCGTATACTCGCCAAACGCTTGCAAGCTATATTGCCGTCCCTCATACATAAAGACCAGATGGGATTCACGGCTGGTAGACAGACGTCGGACGCGACTAGAAGGGTCCTAGGAATCATGCATCTAGCTCATACATCCAAAACCCCGTCGGTGCTACTCACTTTGGATGCCGAAAAGGCATTTGATAGGGTCCACTGGGGGTACATGCGAGCCACGTTGTTGAAGTTTGGTTTTCGGGGCCCAATACTGTCAGCTATTACAGCGCTGTACTCTTCCCCGACGGCTCGGGTATACACTGCTGGCACTCTGTCCAAACAATTCCATATATCGAATGGTACCCGTCAAGGATGTCCTCTCTCTCCGTCGATTTTTAACTTGGTCATTGAGCCCTTGGCGGAGACCATTCGATCTAACCCCTGTATAATGGGCTTCTCCCTCCCTTCCTATCATCATAAGATAAACCTTTTTGCGGACGATATTATCTTAATGCTTACCCAACCGCACACGTCCCTCCCAGCGGCTTACGATACACTTCAGGCATACAGTAAGGTATCGTACTACAAATTAAACGCATCTAAGTCCACGGTCCTTAACATGGGGGTCTCCTCCACCTCCCAGGTATCCCTCGCGAGTAATATTCCCATTCCATGGTCCTCGGATAAAATACACTACTTGGGTATAGATCTCCCAGCAAACCCTGCCAAATTGCTCTCAACAAATATGTCCAGAATACAGGCAAAGATCAATGCCGACATATCTCGCATGCGCCCCCTGTGGTTCTCATGGAGCGGCAGGGTGGCAGCGTATAAAATGTTTATCTTGCCACAACTGCTGTATTTGTTCAGAGCTCTCCCTATCCATTTCCCTATGACGCACCTCCTCAAACTATCTAGGACCTTGACGACCTACGTGTGGGAGGGCAAGCACCCACGCTGTGCTTTCGCGACTCTAGTTCGGAAGAAACAGTTTGGGGGGGCATCGATTCCGGACATACCGACGTACTATTGGGCCACTGTTTTGGCTCAGCTACGACATTGGCTAAACTCTGCCGAACACCCGATTTGGGTGGACTTGGAGAGAGACATTGCACCCATTTCAGACCTCAAAGCGCTGCTTTTCAGTGATAAATGGAAGGCTTGGGACCTACGCTTACTGCCTCCTACTATGCAAGCTTCGCTGAGGGTGTGGCGTCGCTCTCCAGTCTCGCTCAATGGAAGAGACATTCTGTCCGAAACCTTATTACCGATTTCTATTCTCCGATTGCATATACCTGATCTCCCCACACGCTTACTGACTAGTTGGGGCCTTAGGTCACTTAACTCCTTCTATGATAACGGCACTTTGCTCTCAACTCCCGACCTCATTCGCAAGTATGCACTCCCACACAACTCCTTTTACCAAGTGCTCAGGGTAACGCACTTCCTACTATCTCACCCACTATGCAAAATAACCGTGGACGGGAAAATATGGGACGCACTCACAGACACATCGGGACATTCCCCTAGACTGTCAACCTACTACAATACATTGCTGGACAATGTGACGTTTCACAAGACCACACACATGTTCAGATGGGACAGGGACCTGACTGCGACCTTCTCTATTACTGAGTGGAAGGCAGCTCTCCAGGCGATTCACAAATATTCACACTGTGCCACCCACTGGGAAACGGCTCTCAAGATAACGAATCGGTGGTACTACACCCCCTTTCGACTGGCAGGCTTCTCCCCAAAATATTCCCAACTATGCTGGAGGGAGTGCTCCCAGGTGGGCACTCTGCTTCACATACTATGGTCGTGCCCCTCCCTACGCAGTTTTTGGAACCAAGTGTTCTCTTACATATCTTCTCACACGGGCTGCCTGACCTCACCGTCCCCAGCTATGGCTTTATTACATCTAGGTATAGATAAAATCCCCGTCATGTATGGACCTTGGGTGACCCATGTTCTTCTGGCGGCCAGGATGGTAGTCCTACGTAAATGGAGAACACCCGATGCCCCGAACCTGTCAGAGGTGGTTTCATTATTAAAAACGAACTATCAATTTGAAAAGGCTATCGCCATCAACCAATTGAAGTTGCAATCCTTCAACTCCCAATGGAACTTCTGGGCAACAACATTGTAGACCAGTTCTAATGTACTGACATTTTTGTTCTTTACTGCATCCTTACTCCACTCTACCTCACCTAACCTGTACCTTTCCCTCCCCCCTCCACCCCCCCCCTCCTCCCCCACCCATGGGACAGGCACTGTTCGGCTTGTACTGTTGTGTTTCGTTAAGCCTGTACCATGTCAATATGTTACTGTATTTGTACGGTTGTTCATTTGCAATGTATGCATTTAATTTTTCAATAAAAATAATTTACACAAAAAAAACAACTACCCCCTAATCTTAGTTAATGTATATGCCCCTAAATCCCATGAAAAATCCTTTTACAAATCAGTGTTACAAAAACTCCAATATCTCCCCAAAGACAAGCTAATAATTTGTGGGGATTTTAATGATATTGTTGACTCTTCCCTAGACACTTCTAGCACCAAAAGACAACGCTCCACCACCCTCTCATCATCGCTGTCCCAAGAAGATCTTTACGACCCCTGGAGATGCCAGCAGAGAAGGACTACACTTACTACTCCCCCACTCAAAAAATGTACTCAAGGATTGATCTGTTCTGTAATATTATGGTCTGTCCATGCTACGGTATCCATAACACTTTTACCGGCACACTCCACAAAACTCCATTATATGTGGTGCATGAATACATCCCTCCTTAATCATTTGGAGAATAGAGAACAGAACAAAAACAAAATGAAAGCATTTTTTTGCAATACGTTCCCTTGAGGCTTATCATAAAGCAAATCCTAGTGATTGTATATTGTCTGAGCTTCACAAAGCACGTACAGACCTTAGCTCATACTAAAAATCTGGCTATGACTTTTTCATCAAGCGTAGCAGTCTCAGTACCTACGCTCTGGGAAATAGGGCGGGGAAGGTTCTTGCAACCCAATACAAGTGTAAAGTTGCTCAGAACAAAATCCAATACATTCTAGATCCAAAAGGAAATAGACAGGGATGGTAATTCCAAAGATATAGCTAACACCTTCAGTTCCTTTTACCCTCGCCTATACAACCTCCAATCCTCCTCTGCTGACTCACAACCTAACCCCCACTCAATTCAGACATTTTTAGACTCGCTACAACTCCCAACCTTAACGACTTCCTAACTACATTAGGTTTCTCAACCTTTTACCAACTCGCAATTACTCTCTGCCATACCTTTTCACCCTCTACATAAAGACCCGACGGGTTTTGCAATGACTATTACAAAACCTATACCGACCAACTACTGCCCCATCTTTGTGATTCTGTCAATAGATTCCTGACCATGGGTGATATACCCACTGAATCCTTAGAAGCCATGGTTGTAACTGTTCCCAAAGGCAGCAAATCCCCTCATGACCCTACAAATTATTTACCTATTTCCCTCCTCAGTACAGATCTTAAGCTGTACACTAAATTACTTGAATCCCGCCTAACTCAGAACATGCCACATCTCATCCATCGGGACCAAGTAGACTTTATCCCCAATAGACAAGCCTCAGATCTTTAGATATTAGGCATTCAGGTCGGACAAACCTCTCATTAAATAGGCCTGTTTGCTGATGACATTATCATCTCCTTAAATGACCCAGAAAGATCAATACCCCCTTATGTCACCTCCCCAATCGTTTTTGTGAGATCTCCCTGTACAAACTCAGTCACTCAAAGTCCACCATGATTGGAGCCTCACTCTCGCCTACTACCAAAGATGCCATAACCAAAATATCCCTGGGCATCGAGCTCCTCTATAACATACGTGGGAATTCAACTTGTCACTCCTTTCTTGAATCTCCTGTGCACAAATCGAACCTATTTAGCACTCAAGTTACAACAGAGCAGCTGCTCATTCACCCCGACTAGAGCCACCTGGGCTGGGCACATATCACTAGCCAAAATGAACCTCCTCCCACATCTCCTCTATTTTTTTTAGGACTTTACCCATACTCATACTATCTAGTGATCTCTCTAAGCTTGAAAAATATATCAATGACTTCATATGGGCATCCAAAAAGCCCCACTTGAACTCTTCTTCCCTGTGTACCCAAAAATGTACAATGGGCTTGAAGCACCAAACATTAAGTTCTACTACAAAGCAGTGCTTCTAGACCAAGCTAAACGGTGGTGAACCCCACAACTTTCCACCCCATGGTTTCAAATTGAAGCAACTGTATTGGATGGAGACCCTAAATGATCCCTTAGCGCCCTTTAGCTCGGTCATCACCCACCGCACTCCTTCCTGGCTACCATCAACGCCACCTTCTTGACCTGGAAATCGATCTATCACTCTCCTAGAGTCCCCAATGACCAAGTGCTCCACCGGCTTCCTCTGCTATCGCTCCAACTCTTATCCACTGATCTTTGGCTTTGTCACTGGTTATCGGCTGGCATTTGCAACATTGGAAACCTTCTAGCTCCCCAAAGGCTCCTTACCTTTCAACAAGTTACTCCCTGCATATTAAAGACTTATATCAGACAAATCATCTCTAAGAGACCTACTACCGGTAACACTACAACTAGGGATCTGCTATTATTCTACAATTTAGCTAAGCTAAAGTATGCGGAATCTCTTTCATCTATAATCTACTTGCACGACCGAATCCAGACTGTAAGTCTCCTGCCTTGTCTTACTGGGAAACTTCCCTAAAAATTTCTGTGCCTCCTCTTCTCTGGTACCAAGCACTTTGTGCACCCAATATATTTTCTAGAAATATAACACACTGGGAGTCTATGATGAAAATGTACCACCGCTGGTACTACACTCCAACAAAACAGGGTCAGATTTATCCCTCCCATTTACCAATCTGCTTAAGGAAGTGTGGCTCGGGTGGGACAATTTTTCATATTTGGTGGTCCTGCCCATACATACAGTACATGCATTTTGGTCAAAAGTTTCTGCCGTCATTCACAAAAATCTCTAATGTTATTATTGATTTGACCCCACAGATGTCTCTCTTCGGGCTAGGGTTACATTCATGGCCATTTACCTATCACCCTGTTGTGACTCATATATTGATAGCAGCTCGCTTGTCCTCAGCCCACGCATGGAAGAACCCAAACCCCCCTACATTACAAGTTGTCATTTCAACCCTTAACGATCACTGCATGATGGAATACCTCTTTGCCAAGCCCTACCTAACCCTATCCAAATTCTTTAAACATTGGCACTATTGGTCACAGACCCCAGATCCCTTCAAATCCTGTAACTTATGTTTGCTACAAACTCCATGGACACTTTCCCCTTTGACCTTTTATACCTCTCCTTCCCCCTGACCCCTAAGAGAGTAATCTGCTAGGTCCTTATCACTTGGTATTATTTGCATAAGTTATACCTGCCTCTCTGCTCAACCTCTTTTCTCCCTCTACTATCTCAACTAGTGACTATCTGGGCCCCCCTCAGACCCTAACTTGGACTCAAAACAACTGTTTTTTTTTCTCTATAATCCGGCAAGGGCCTGATCGTGGTAGCCTTGCTATACTACCCATAATTTTATGTTATTTGCGCTATATTGTGACGTTTCTTTTTTTTTTTTTTTATGTTGCACTTTTACTGACAATTGAGGTGGCTGCGCCCGCCGCTATGTTCATAATATTGTCATTGCACTCTTTGCTCCTAAACTTAATAGAAACTTAGTTAAAAAAAATGTAAAATTTCCAACTGTGGAATCAATGTCTGGCACCTATACAGTGCTGAAGCACAAGAATAGGCCAGGAGGGGCAGCAAGATCTGATAAAAGGATAAAAGGTACTTTTGGTGGGACATGGAAGCCAAATAAAACTTTAGTCTACAGCGGGGGTTTTATCGTCATTGGTGATCCAAGACTGGTTCATTTTAATGAAAGTGAGCTGGACTATGCCGTTAGGGGACAAGCAGGTTCACCCCAACGTACAAAGCCTCCTGCTTTGCTGAAAGCCCTCGCAGTCAGCACACTGTTTTTGGGGCAAACTAGAAGCTCCAGTGCATTGTGTATCCTCACTTTTGAAAGTGTCCACCTCAGCCCTGGACCAAATGTAATCAGCAATCAAATGCTCAGTGCTGAGGCAGCCACCCCCACTGTTGATCTTCCTTTCAGGGATCAGATGACCAGTACAGAAGAAAAAAAGAGAAGGGAGGAAAGTTAAATAATATATTCAATGTAAAGACCCACTCGCTCAAAAAATAACTCAATGAGCTGTACTCAAATGGCAAAAGAACAGCATACAAAAAAAATAGGGCAACTAAGAAAAGGAATTGCCCAAAAGTGCCATATAACAGAATTACCGGGGTATGGTTAAATAGAGGTAAACAGAAAAACCACAGAGACCAAAATAATTCTTAATAAAAATGGTACAACTTTTATTGAATCAAAAGGAACATACAGGTCTTCTTAGATTAAAATGCTATACAGTAACCATATAAACCAAATTGATTAATTAATTTAAATAAATTGTTTCCTTTTTTTTTTTTCTCACCTTCTTGCTCTCAAATAAGCCCCTAGGTAACTCTACCACTTTTATTTTTACTGTTTAACACATAAATGCGCTTCACCTGGCGAAGCTTTCCTTTTAATTCTTCTGAGGTCTCTAATTGTTGAGTGTATTTAAGGCAATTTACAGCCAGGGGGTGCTACGTCCTGAGGAAGCTGATCTGTTCAGTGAAACGCATAGACGTCACGCTTTCTGGCTGCTGCAGCTCGTCCGAGCTGGGGCTAAGGAGCCAAGGAGCTAAGAGCCGAGCTATTCATCCATATAATGGTTGAAGCCTGATTCTTCTCAGTGATACTACTTGTGATCCCCTGAGCTTCCCATATACATGTGGGCTGCGGACATGGTCATGTTCCATCCGGAGTGAGAGTCTGGTAACGATAGCTGACCATTCAAACACATCCTGTGGTTGGGTATACGGTGTGTGATTTTGCAAGGTATGCCCGTGCACAGCTACGCTTCTGAGATAAACCGCACCATGGACTCTATCTGAATTATATGTGAGGGAAGCTGCCTCACATATAATTTTCTTGGATGCTTGCCCCATATTAAGTTGCTGCTATTTTTTATTTTTTATTTTGATATCTAGCGCAGTTTTTTTCTTTCCAACTCTATCTGAATGTCAGCCTTTGCGGGTGCATTGGTTGAAGTAAGCCTATTGTGGAACTAATTTAACTATAAATTTCATTGGTTGATAATTACTTACCCGATCTTTATGTTGTATTATTTGATGGCAGCCGACCAGCACTCCTTTGCATTGAGGATGGATGATATAAGTCAGCTGGAAACTAATCACTCTCTCTGCCTACGACCTGCTGTGCAATGTACCTGGGAGTAGTCTTCACTGACTTGTTACATGTGGAACATCTTCAGGTGTATGGGAAGACCTGTTGATACACTGTGAAGGTTTTGATATGAGAAATTGTCTTCCCTACATTCATACTACCCAGTATAAGGCCATGGTCTCCCATGTACTCCCCTCTATCTATTGGCCACTTCGTTTGAACCACAGCCACAATTATCCACAGCCTTGTCCGTACATATGGACCCACAGTTTGATTGATTTGCTCTCCGATCAATCCATGGGTCTATGAAGTCTGGTTTACCTTATGAGGGTTCATTAATTGTCAGCACTTTATTGGACACGGACTATTTTTTCTTTATACTAGACTTCTATATCTGTTGAACCCCTTTTTTGATCACATATTGGAGGACTTGGATGGCCAGCTAATCGTGTATGTCTATCCACAAATACCCAGCATGCTGTTAGACACCTACCACCCCTATCCTTTGTTAAATTGACATGTCCACTAGAATTGCTTGACTACACATTGGACGATCTGGTCAGTCAGCAGAGTGTAATGTTTATCCACATTTACTCCTGTTCAGGGTATTTTTCATCTGAACCATTTCTCCTCTTAGTCAGGGGGGCTGTTACATTATATCTGGCTGATGTGTAACCTTTTCTCCTGGGATCGCTCACTGACGTACGTGTCACTCTGATGTGCTCTATTGTGTACACCTATCACCTTCATCCTATTGTACATAGAGGTGGTGAATGGAACCATCCAAAGTTCTCTTTCTAGGTGCCATTTTAGTTGTGCCACATTCATGAATGGCGATGCCAGCGGGACTCTTTGTATGAGTTTTGAGGCCATCCATTGGTTACTTCAGTATATGCCGTGTATTTTGGCTCATACTCTGCGGTCTCCACTGGTATCGCTCATTGGAGAATGTATGGCTCTGCTCCTCGCTCAGTCTGTTTGTTTCTTATCTGGTGATCGGTAATCTGTTGCCGGCTTAACCATTAGTACATCCAGCTGAGTTTTTGCCCCAATTTTCCATTCCACCTTGATTTGGGTGGATCTTTATTTATTTATTATTATATGTCCATAGTATTGATACATTGCTCTCATGGCAGCTGCAGCTTTATCCTTGCGTGTGTGTTTGTTTTTAATAACCACATGGTCATTAGTTGTAGTGGTGAGGTGGAAGGTTTATTTTTTCATTGAAACTGTATGTTCCTTTTGATTCAATAAAATTTGTACCATTTTTATTAAGAATTATTTTGATCTCTGTTTTTCTGTTTACCTCTATTTAACCATACCCCGGTAACTCTGTTTTATGGCGCTTTTGGGCAATTCCTTTTCTTAGTTGCCCTATTTTTTTGTATCAGATGACCAGTAGTAATTGTGGCAAATAGGTTCTTATGCAGCACCTCCTCAAAGTACCACATTTTAGGCTCCCTCTGGGATGGTGGCAGTAGATTGATAATTTTACCCTTGTACCATGGATCAAATAAGGTGGTTCCCCAATAGGGGTCTCTCAATTTACAATATTTTAGTCAACTAAAATATACTGCAGATTTTAGTTGACTATACACGACTAAAACGAAAACAATTGCAGATGACTAAAATGTGACTAAAACTAAAATGGCATTTTAGTCAAAAGAGTATGACTAAAACTAAAGCGAAATTTGACACCAAAAATTGACACCAAAATGAATACTGGTTTCACAGCACTGTCCTCAACAATCTCACCTTCAGGGTGGAGGCAGTAGGGGAAGGTTCCTGATGCTGTGTCTTACATTCAAGCTGGCAATGAAGTGTGTGCTCCATTAGGGACCTTAGAGCGATTGTATTACTAATCCCTACTTCATCATGCCTCACTTATTTGGTTACCTCATTACATGCCAAAATGCTGCAAGTGTCCTGAAAGATTATCCATTGACATGGTTCCCAGAACCTGTACTCATACCATAATCACACAGGAACAGGTTAATGGGATGCTGTTGCTGGCGCAGCCTTGGAAGCATGGCTAACAATGAGTTTCGATGCACTCAGTTGTCACAGATAAAGCAGGTGGCAGGCAACTCGCATTGATACTGTATTTCTGTCAGGTGACTCATGGCAGAGTATGACCTCCCAAAGTGTTAACAAACCCTTCTGGCCCAACCTAGGGCCTCCTGAAATCTAGGGTATGTCATGATGAACCGCTGCACCCCCAGGTTGAAACATGTGTCAGGCAAGGTAATGTGTACATTTTCCTAGGCACAGAGCAGCGAGAAGGTTTGTGCCATTGACACATATGTGAAACTACAATTAAAAAGAATCCGCGCTTAGTGTAATAACATGAGTATTAAAACGTCAAACCAATAATCAAATAAGTCTGACAGCAGCACTCAATATTATCTGAATACAAGATGATAAACAGGAACTAAAATAACATTTTTGTTGCACTGTCATTAGTGAACATCAATAACAATTGAAATTAACTGTAAATATAATAAATTTGAAATTCAATTCAAAAAGTCAATGCAAAGTCCATATAATTCAGTGACCACAAGGTGCAAATCAAAATTCAATGAATCAATGAACCAGCTTCAGTGTTCCACCACCAGAAAGGAGACACACTATCAGCTTACCTAAAATGGAGACCTCTAAATGGTAGGTCGAACAGAGCTCAAGCAAATGTCGCAGCCACTGGCAGATAACTGAAGAGCCCTCCGGCAGCTCATGTTCTCAGCAAAGGTCGCAAAAATATAGTAACAAGCATAAAGAAAAAGAAAAAAAAAAGAACAGGGGGGTGTAGTATGTAAAAACATTGCTCTTTATTATTGTAACTGGTAATCACAAGACACTGATAAAAGGATAAGCTAAAAAACACAAGTGCTGCTCAGCCAAGCATGCACTATGATGTCAGCACGAGCTCCGCCCTATGTATTTCTTCATAAAAGACGTTGTCTTAAGGTCAGACTTTGAATTATTATTTGCACTTTGTGGTCCTCATGCAAAAATCAAGAAAAAAAGAAGCATGAATTCTCTTTAAAAATCCATTCCATACACTTAGTTGGGGGTGCAGCCTAGCTGACCACAAAAGTGTTTAAGAACAAGCCTATGCCCTACACTCCTAAACTATATAAGACCACATGCCCTCCCTGAAAGATAAAAATGCCACCTGCCAACATACATCTGTTCCTGCTAATTATAAAAAAAACATTTGTTTGTTACCTATATTGCCTATGTTGCACTTCCTGGCCTCTAGATGCACTGGTGATGTAGCCAAAGCTTCACAGATGCATCTTGGGAAGGCTACCCCACCAAATGCTTTCCTGGGAAATTTTGTGAATACACAGCAAGACCTCGTAAGATTTCAGGCAAAGACTTTTCTTTTTACTCAGATGATGTCTAGTGTCACATGGGTAAGATGAATGGGTTAGAATTCCAGGAAGCAAGGGGAGATTGAATCCTCTGACCTTTATTGAGATGATCACTTGGAGGAGAGTGGCAGAGAAGAAAAGTGAGAAAGTTCTTGGAAAGAAAAGCCTGCAAGTAAGAATTAATATCTTTCTTTTTTTTTAATGTTTTCACAACCTATTGGCTTTACTTTCTTTCTGATGGTCCACAGGAAAGTCCACTTTAATGTAGCCAATATAAAGTGAATTATTGAGTGTTTTTTTTTATTTTTTGAGGGAAGGTGGGTTTCTAGATACTTCATTTGAAAATGTGCTTAAAATAATTATTAGATTTATTTTCATGGACAGATTAGTAGTTTTTTATACGGCAGAATATAAAATTATATGATGAAATTTCCATGTGATATTACTAGGAATTCCAATGAAAAATGCAAAGGTGGTATGCAAATTTCTCATTTTTTTTTTCACAAAAGTTAGAGACAAAATATTATATACCCTACAAAAGTCTATCATAATAAATTAGAAAAAGTTACTGTCACAGTTCTGTGTAGACCAAATGTGATGTCATACATTGGCATAACGAAGGCACATATTCTAAGGGGGTTGGTCTTCCCCAGGGACAAAGAGGATACTGGAGCAAAGAATTAAATCATTGGGTAAGAGCACTGTTCAAAATAGGGAGAAGTTAAGGCAAGGATGTTGAGGCAGGTGTCATGCAGAGGTCAATCGAAAAACTGTAAACAGGCCATGGCTAAAACTTTAGGACAGTAAGCCATACATTATACATTTTTTTTTCATTCACCCAGCAGGTTGAAAAATGTGCAGATTCCCCCATCCTTACATTCAAGTTGGATAAGGAATTCAGTCCTGCTGTCATTGTGTTCTGACGGCAGGAAGCCTTCCCCGCCATCATAACACAAGTTGTACCAGCTATAGCCTGCAACACCAATCATTCAGAGGAAAAACCTGACAGGGTGGTTGCACATAAGTCGATCGATAAATTGACTTCTGTACAACCAGGGTGCCCATACATAGATGGAATTTCGACCAGCCCCTGCTGAACCAGTCAAATTTTGATCCATGTATGGCTGGCTTTAGTATTCCCAGAACATTCAATGACTAAATAAACCTTTTATGCAAATCTGGCAAAATACACTAGACAGTTACACGTGCCATTGTCAAGGATACAATAAAGTATATCAGGCAGCATTTTCCACTGCAATTTTAGTGTGAACTTGATCGCAGGGACCTGAATTGAAAATGCCAGCCTGAGCCATATGCATAGAATGCTGACTGATTTTTTGCAGCTGGTTATTTTTCTTGGTTTTATCCTAAACAAGTGTAATTGTATATAGAGCTAGTAGGATAAGCAATTCTTTTATGTTATATTTTGGGCAAACGTGAGATGCAGCAATGGATCAGTTTGTGCCAAGAGCTTTTAATGAATTATTAACAGGGTTTATTTATGTTTCAACTGTCAGCTTGGCTCAGCAGATAATTTTTAAATGTGCCAGTAGAGCTCAAGGGATCAACCTACAAGTGGACATCAGTTTTATTTTTCCCATCTCTGGCAAAATGCTTTATTTTACACCAGCATAAATTAACTGTCTATAAATGATGGATAACACATCCATTTCATTCAGTAACTGCAATGATGTATGAGCAAAAGAATATTGAGGGAAAAGCAATGTTTATTTCCATAGGAGTTAAAAACCAAAGGAATTTCGACTATCAAATCACTTTATGATCACTTTTAGATTGCATCCTTTTTAGGTACAATTTGAAGGAGAAAAAGTAAAACATAAATAGAAACTCATAATCCAATGTAGTTTATCCAATTTACCTACAGAAAGACAACAGAGGAAACATCAACTGATGGAAGTTGATTGCAACACAGAATGGGATGGCAAATAAAACAAACAAAAAATGTATATTTTGGTAAATGCATTTCTGTTACAGTTTTGAATCAGGTGTGCTGTATGTCATTTAAAAAATGGATTATATTTTATGTATTGTATTGTTCTCAGAAACATGCTTAAAGTGCTTAAACAGAATATATGGATAATCAAAAAAAAGTTATAGTCTGCCTTAGGGATGAATAACACCCATCAGAATAAAAAAAAGAAGGAAAAAAAGAAGGAAATAACAGTAAAATAGAAGCATGTGCCTTTTACCAAACCTTCACTGGGGGTGAATTAATAACTGTCATTTAAAATGAATGCACCAGTATGATTTAACTGCAGTGAATGTTTGGTAAATGTCAGATTAACTGCCTTATAAATATAACCCTATATGTCCAAGGGTGTGGATTTTTCACAAAAAATGCACATAGTGGTATCCTAACTACATAGAAATAAATAATGGGAAATCTGCTTTGGCAGTATATGAGTGGGCCAGAATGATGATTTTATTCAAAATCAGTTGATGGACCACTTACGAGCTTAATATAATGCAGCATGGCAGCGGCCAACACTGTGTAAATCCAAATATGGAAGTACTCTGTTTCTTCAATAGCATAGTACTCAAGAAGGAAGCACACTATTCCCTTTCTAGATCTCTGATGTGACCTGAAAAGTGGATTTTTTGCCTTATAATCGTAGCCGTTAAAGCGTATGTATAGTCAAAACATTTTTCTTCAATTTTGTATAGAGTAGGCGAGGCTTAAAACCCCTGTGACTTTAATTTTGCTCAGCAGAAAGTGAGAGGAAATCTGTACAAAGCAAGGGGAATTTCCCATTTAGACCATAGATACCTGAAGAGGAGTCCCCATCAAAAGATTTACCTGTCTTAGTGACAACTGTAAAATTTTGGATTTCCCATCACTTTCTCATGGACAAATACATAGGTTGAATCTACCTAGCTAAGCCACATATAGTAATAAAAACTTGACAATATTCTAATTTCCTGCTTTATTCCCCCCAAAAAGTTTTGGCTTTACATATCCTTTAATACCAGGATGTCCATTTATAAGGGGGGCTACGATTGGCTACTGCACCTCCACTCCTTTATGGATTGGACAGCTACCCATCTGCTGGCAGTTATATACTTTTGCCATATTATGTCAAACTTCTGGCCCTAGGCGCACTCGTGACATCCCTGGCCGTAAGCTTTAATATTTAAGAATACAGGAATGTCCACACAAGAAATATGTTTTCCTCAGTTTACTTTCAACAATGGCTGTGACTTCTAACATCACATTGACATACAGACAGAGCTCTTTGGTGCAGAACACCATTCATTGGAGCAAACATTCTGTAGCTGTCGTTTGGGTGCAGAACTCAAGCACATAACTTGTAAGCCAACCTCCTCTTTTGCATTTCCTCTCTTCTTAGGAGTACCACAGTGTTGGGGTCACATGCCCATGTATACACAAGTCCACAGCATTCAGCTTCCATCATCGAGTGTAATCAAGGTGTCCTCATTAGTATACCAGTCTCTCTCAATGTCCCATACAATAGCTCTGCCCAGCCGGGCAATCTCCCAAAAGACAAACTCATTCCCAGGTGTACTAGTACTTAATTCAGGGGACTCTAAGCCTGGCCTGAAAGGCCTTTTGCATCCAATTTACAGTCCACAACAGGCCATAAAGGAGTCAGACTAACTACAATTAGTCATTCCGGGTGTTGAACTACCTCACCCAGAGTTCAGCCCTTGGCATTAGCTGGCTACTTCCAACTGGCTCTGGGGTGTTTAACTCCCATGCCTCAACTCACAAGGCTCCTCGCATCCTATCAATTATATAGTTACTAACTCCACCCATGACATCACTACAGGAAAGTTTTCTCCAAAAGGGGCCTAATACCCTAGTACCACTTTCAATATACCAGAATATATTGGGGACAAAGCCAACTAGTGAGTGACAAGCAAGCTAACTGCACCTGTCTCTCTTGTTTGGGGTCCTCTGGCACCCTGCAAGCCATTAAAAAAAAGTAAGTTCATATGTGGACCAGTTTAACAGTTCACTTTTAGGTGATTGAGCAAGTCTTACTGATATGGGTGATTTAGGCAAGTGTTGATCACCAATATTAGGGGCAGAGTTAGAAAACTGCCTACAAGCCATAGTGCAGCACTAAAACTAAAACATCTTCATAGAGAAAATATAGTCATTCAGTGGTCATAAGAGCTATATAAAGTTAAAGTTTTAATTCAGTCAAACAATGTAGTACTGTGAGTATGTACATAGGATATCAGTCTTTTGCTGACTTTTGGGAAGGGTTTTGGGTGAAAATTCTACTTTAATTCAAATGGGACTATTAGATGACATGGCCAGTAAATGTGATAGAATGCCCGTGAGAAATCTCAAGAATCATAGAGGGATGTTTGATATAGGGGGTGTAATGTGTGAAGAAGTTTAAGATTGTGTTACTTGCAAAGTTTAAACTGATTTCCTATAAGGGCCGGTTTCCACTAGTGCGACTTGCTGTGCGACTTGACACATGTCAAGTCGCACAGCAAGTCAAAAGCCATTCGTTTCAATCGGGCCCGTTTTCACTGCCGCGACTTTAGTTGCGGCGACTTCAAAAGTAGTTCTTGCACTACTTTTGAGCCGACTTCAGTGGGACTTCCCTCTATAAAGTCGCACTGAAAGCCACAGTTTACTTTCACTACGAAGACGTGCTAGAAGTAGCACGACTTCGTAGCCGCGGTAGTGGAAACGGAGACTAATAGTATATAGGGGTGTCATATATGGAGAAGTTCTGGAGTGAGATGAACGAAATTTTTGAAATAATTCCCTGTAATAATATTGTATATTCCAAGGTTGCTTTTAATAAGTATTTAATGAACAGTATGTCTTACACAGTTATATAGTAATGTTTAAAAAAATATCATCGAGTTCAGGATGTCCCTATTAATTCTAGAACACTGATCCAGAAGAAGAAAAACTAAGCCCCAGAGAATTACTGCCTATTTATTCTCTTAGTTGGAGGAAAAACTTTCCTGACCCTAATAATATCATTTGGATTAATTCCCTGACTCATTTGCTTCACTGATTTTTATAATTACAGCTGAAGATGCCAGTTCTAGTATGAAACATCTTAATTTCAGTAAAACTGTTGGCCGTCACCACCCAAACTTACTAAATGTTAGTTCCATTATAGTGATTTTTTTTAATTTATAGTAAATATGATACCTACTATCTGTATATTCCTAAAGATAGTTCTCAATTTTTGGTGAATAACTTTCAAAAAGACTATCACTTTGCCTATTCAGTGTTTGTGTAAAGGTCCCCCCCCCCCCGACCAATGATACCCACCCTTTTAGGGATCGCTGACCCTCCTTTGTCCTTCCTAGCTACCACCAAAATACCTGATACTTTTGAGTACCTGGAAGCATGTAAACTCCTTGCAGTTGCTTGGCCCAAGCACTATCTTTGAGCATTACAGAGAGGATGATGTCACAATTAGTAAAGAATACCATGACTTTGAACTGATATTTGTATTAATAATTGTATAGGGAGGAGAAACCACCAATTGCACCAATTTAACTCAGCTAAAGTACAATATATTGCAGATCTCTCCCCCCATCACCATGCCTTATTAGTCAACTTACACTCCACTCTCCAACTGCAAGATGAGGAATTAATCAAATAAAAACTCCTTTACCAGTCTGCTAGAATTACCATGCATAGTGGAAATATCGAGAATATCTTGGCCTATCTTTTATGTCTGAATTTTCAAACTCCCTATATCTATGAAGTTCTCAGTCCTAAGGGGACACTCCTCTCTGGTCCTATGGAGATACATTCACTTTTTAAAACAACCTCACCAAGATTTTTCTTGACCCTGCTAATGTAGACTCCCTTTTATCTCTAACCCTACTGTACCTTACCCAGACCCAACAACAGTTGTTTGCAAATTCTATTACACAGGGTGAATTTTTTTTTTTAATTCTTTTATTTATAGTTGGTGAAGATAAAGGTATACAACCATCAAACAATTCCAATGAACAGAGTTATAGGGATTCACAATTGTATAGAAAAAGTCAGGAACAATATAACGGTAGACAGGGTGAAATATTTGCAGCTGTTACCCTCTAAAAAGACACCTGGGCTGGATGTTATGCCCACAGAGTGGTATAAGACTAATGCCTTTTGATGCCAGCAGCTAAGCCGACTTTCATTCCAAAACTTGGTAAAGATAATCGACAATGTACCTCATACGATCCCATATAATCCATTACATTGTGATGTAAAAATACTTGCAAAGGTCCTGGTGCTTAGACTGGTCATTGTTATTCTTACTCTTATCAACCCTGATCAATACGGGTTTATTGCAGGTAAGGACATTCATGACAATATCAAGCATTTATACTTACATATCCATAAGGCTAACTCCTCTAAACATAGTGCTCTGGCTATATACAGTATCTTGATGTGTTAAAATAATTCAATACAGTTAACTGGGATTTTCTATGGGAAACTACTGTATTTCCCATTTAGTATTTGGTCCTTCCTTCCTTAAATGGGTCCAACCCTTAAATTTGATGTCCTGGGTTAGAGTCAATATTGATGTGTCTGATTCCTTCTCACTCCTGCAGGTTGCCCAATTCCCCCTTATTGTTTGCATTAGTCATTGAGCCCTTTGTTTTGTCAATATCCATCAATGGGGGTGTCTGCTGGTGCTCTCTGGAGGAGAAGATCTCATACACAGATGATGCTCTAATTTATATTGATGGTTCACCAACTTCATTCCAAACCTTATTATAAGTTGTTAAGGACTTCAGAAGAATCTCAGGGTTAAAAGCGAGCTGGGACAGATCATCTGTATTCCCAAATGGTTCCACTCCCAATATGAACATGTCTTGCTTTCCCATTTACAAATAACAGATCACTTGAGTTATCTAGGCATCGATATACATAATGACCTTTCTAAATTCATACCCCTTAAGTGACTCCCTTTCCTCAAAGAGATAGAGAGAAAATAAACTACTGGTGTGAAACTCTCTCCTTCTAAATTTTAAAAGCTGTATTAATCTTTTTAAAATGATATACAGCATTTCCTTACATTTTTATATGTCCCCCAAGCAACGCCATCAGTATATTTCTCCCTTGCAAGATCTTTCAATGTATAGATTCCGTCATTTCATCTTTTATTTGGAAAAATTCACAGTCCAAAATTGCTTAATCTCCTTTGCAAGCTACAATAGCCGATGACAGCTTAGCACCCCCCAATTTCTATAATTGCTTTGTTACCTCTGAGCTAACGCACATAATTGGCTGCACAGTCTTTGCTTGCTGTGTTTCTGGGTTCTTCCCGGGTCCTCAAAGCTAGATTATTTTGTCTCTATACATACCTGTGATAGAACATCTACAGTGGATGTCTCCTGCTTGGCATGGCTTACATTGGTTGAACATATTTTTTCACCCTCCCATGCCAGTATCTCTCCCCAGGAGGGATAACCCTTTACTTAAATAACTAGCACATACGGATTCCTCCTAGTGGACCTCTACAGGCATCACCCATGTTTCACACCTGTTTGATAGGAATTCCTTCTTCTCTTTTGAGGATTTACAAGTCTGAACAAATATCTTTAACAAATATTTTTTTCAGATATCTGCTGATAAGTCTTACTATATGGACTCGGTCTCTTTTTATGGATTATCAAACTAAGCTTATTACCACTGTTTGCAGTCACTTACAAAAAATGTCAAAATGTATTCTGGATCTTTCTGAAGAAAGTTGAAAGGAGGCAACATACACATGGTGTGTAGATATAGTCAGTAAGTGAATAAATTTGTACAACTTAAGTTTATACACCACATACATTATGTATTTCACACGGCCAGTGTGTTTGATGTGGAGACTCTCCAGCCACTCTGTACAATGTTTTCTGGACCTGCCCTTGGTTTAAAGCCTTTTGGAAAGCTCTATATACTGCATGAGAGACCCATCTGGGTTCCTTTGGACAGAACGTCAAGTGTGTTTTCTTGGTATCCTGAATGACTTTGTCCCATTGGTTGAACATATCATGTTTCATTTAATATTCTTCAAGGCAAGAAAGTCCGTACTACTCAATGGGAAGAACCTCAATCCCCCAACTCTGATACAAGCATTCTGTCTGATTAATACAGAAATACTTATGTGCAAGATAATATGCAATGGCAAAACGTAACAAAATTTGGAGTTTACAGTTTGAATCCCTCATGATATGCTACTCTGAACTGAGTTCTTTAGATGTTAACTCCTAATCTTTAGAACATAAGTTAAGAATGTCTCTTAACTTAGGTATGAGGGGAGGGGGAGAGCAAGTGTGAATGTGGTTAAATGCTGTGTGGCTGCTTTTTGTTTTGTTATGTATTAAGGCTTGCTGTAATAATCTTTGCCTTATGATACTGGATATTAAGTGCATGTGATTTTCCTATGTGATGCAAATTAATGCATTTGCTATGCGATGCATATCCATTTGTTTGTACGTTTTTGCTCAATTCAGCTTTCCTGTCTTTTTGATGTATCCTATGCAAAACTTAAACGAACATGTTTTTAAAAAGTGTACGGAGTGGTGTATGTATGATAGGGACTGGCGAAACTAGAACTCATAACAGTAGCACAAGCATATTTTGCAGTAGATTGTGCAGTATATTGACAATACCAGTCACCCAGGAAACAAATGTGCAATGACAATGACAACAGTCTAATTAGAAATATATAATAAAATAATGGGAGAGGAAGTCATGCAGAACATGATTCCTCTACGGTTTGAGTCACTGGGGCAGCAATCTGATTGGATATGGGCCACCCATGTGACTCAAGTGACTCAAGTGGCCATCTTGGGTGTAGCAGAGTCTATTTAAGACCCTGATCCCTAGGTTTGGCGGGCATTTTTGCAAAGTGGCTAGAGCTGAGAAAGAGCACCCGCCTGTCAGAGAAAGTGATAACAGCAGGAAAAGTTTCCAGACGAGTACAGACAGGTTAAGGACTCGCAATACTGTACTGTAGCCTCCCCTTTGGGACCTGACTGGCCAGGCTGCATTCCACCCCCTGAAGACAGATGCTGTCAGTGCATCTTTACCCACTTCTTCTCTGTCTTGAACTGAACTGTGAGTGTTACCCTAGCGGTGCTCTCTCACTGGGGTTGTTTGTAGTGGTCATTCTCTGCAATACAAGTTCTGTGGTTATCTGCAATGAGATTATGTGTCTCTAGTGCCACTGCCCCTGCTTCACCTACCCATAACAACACTACTGGTCACACAGCCTTCTTGATTAACTGTCATGTGACACAATCCAAACACCTTGGAACAACCACTGGATGCTACTATTTTGTTGCTTTGTAGCCAACAGGACAGCGTTGCAGGTATATATGCATTTCAGTTGCAGTAACCTGGAGGATGGATTTCACGTAAAGAGGTCCCAAATAACAAACCTGAGTTTGAAACTCAGCATATGAGAAAGATAGAACAAGCACCCTAGAACTTAGGTAAACGGAGCTCCACTGGTGGCCTTTTTTCTTTAAAACCTCTTTAACAATAAAGTTTATAGAAATACACATAATAATACATAATTCAGTAAACTTGCAAACACTTACAGCCCACTTTAAAGTGTACCTATGTAGCAGGACAAGTTATTACTTTGAAAGCGCAATGATCTGTTTGTCTCAAAATATTTTCAGAGTAATATATTCAGCAGGGTCAATTTCTGTGTAATTTTAATATACCCCTTTTTCTCCTGCAAGTCACCACATATCAGAAGAATCATGCATAAATCTGATTCACATTACATGCTTGGTCACACAATACTGTCTCCGCGATGTACGTAAATGCAAATTATATGGTAATAGGATGACTTGCTGTGTAATAATTTAATAAAAATGCATTTTATAATTTCCCCCAATTTGCCATAACTTTGATACATGAGTATGCTCTGAACCATGTCTACAAGGCTAACTTGCAACAAAATCATGATGAATGCATTAGGTATTATTCAAGAGTATATCTCTTTTAAAGGAAAAGTTGCCTTCCTAAAACCAATAATTGCATACATGTAGACCACCTGAGGAGCCCACAGGGTTTGTTTTTTCCAGTGTCAGTTTTGGAGACAAGTGCCTGCCTAAAGGGATGTGAGGTAATGTAGCAATTTTCAGTTCTTCATTCCAATTATGTCATCTCCTTATTCCCTGTATGTCAAGGGCTTAGGCTAGCAGGGAATTTGACAGTTTGTATAATGCACAAATCAGATATGTTACTTCAGCAAGCAGAAATAAGCAACTTCAGTCATCTTTTGCCAGTCTCCATAAAAAAAAATGTTTTTTGTCCATTGGAGATATACTGCTATATAAAATTGTTTTCTAAAAGAGAAGCCTTAGGGCTTTTCAGCACAGTCGTTTTTTGTACCCACCATTATGTACTTTAAACAGAAGTCCAAGCAAAAATCATAACCTCAGGATCTTGCTTATATGCTTTATATATATTGTAGGTATCCCACCTTACTCTTACAATATAATATATAGTATCTGAAAACATTCTTAACACCCTTACTTATCTGAAATCACGATAATGGCATTCATTCATTTTATGATGGTGGGCAATGAAGTAGCAAAAGTACAATGATCTGGGCTTTGCTCTGCTCTACCCTACTGTAGGCATATGCACAATGAATGCACATGCTTGCACAACATTTTGCAAAGCAGCAAAGCCTTGACTGACTGAAATTGAAGTCCATGCTTCTCTGAGTTCTCTTGTACAACAGTTTACAGATACAAATAGTCTGATATAGATGAATCTAACAGATAGATAGATGTTCTAGCTGTATACAGTATACTGTAAATACAGCAATGTCACCGCCAGCCTCTCCACCTCATCCAATCAGAGAACTCTTTTCTTTCATTCTTTCATGCAAAGCATTCTCTGAATGGTGTTCATGCCGAGTAGCCAACCTCCTGTGTTCAAAATGAAGCAGAGCAGCTTCTCAGCATGGAGCCCAAATGCAAGTGTATATACGAAAGAAGAGGACGGCAGCACACCACATTGAGATTAATGCTTTTCAAGTTTCTTTATTGTTACTATACCAGACAAATAGAACAGGGACACTGCTCATGCATTTCACGCGAGCAGTTGGTACTTGTTCACAACAATGCAAGTGGACATCTTTTTAGTAGCAGTGTTTACTTCAGTGATTTTTTGCTTCCAGTGGCATTGGCCAGGAATAATATATGCATTGTTACATTGGTCCAAGCTGGATCACCGTAACTATGTATAAAATATCCATACCTGGAATTCTTCAATAGCCTACAAAATGTATAAACCGAAAAAAACTAAATGAAATCAATATTTGGTGTGTCATTTAAAAAATGAAAAAAAAAAAAAAAGTGTGGGGACCTTAAAATTAATTAACTTTCAAGAGAATGTGGGGAGATTATCAGAATTTGAAATCTTCTTTTGCAATATGTGCCCCACCCCCAGGGAAACATGTATGAGGTACCCCATATTACTCTTTCCACCCCCCCAACAAAAATAGCCAAGACTCTGCAAAAATAATTTATTAATAATAAAGTGAAACCAGCATCTACTACATCAATCCCAAAGCACCCTCCCCATGTTGAGGGAAAGCGGCCTGGCATGGTTCAGGAGGGGGGATGCTCACTCGTCCCCCCCTTTCCTGGCCTGCCAGGCTGCATGCTTGAATAAGGGTCTGGTATGGATATGGGGGGGGGGTCCCACACCATTTTTTTTTTATTTTGGCATTGAGTTCCCCCTAAAATCTATACCAGACCTAAAGGGCCTGGTATGGATTTTGGGAGGGACCCCACGCCATTTTTATTTTACATTTTGGCGTGGAGTTCCTCTTAAAATCTATACCAGACCCAAAGGGCCTATTATAGATTTTGGGGGGGAACCACGCTGATTTTTATTTTATTTATTTATTGTCATACACTATATATGGCTGCCGTGTAAGCAGCATCCTTATATAGTGTGGGGCGTGGACTTAGCCACTGAGGCAAGATTGGCTAAAGGCGCTCTGCACATTGTGCTGTGATTGGCTAAAGCATACAGGTAAGGTGCATGCTTTGGCCAATCATCAGCAATCAATGAACTGAAAGAGCGCAGTGCATTATGGGGTGATTATCGGCTGGCTAACTTCCCCGTTTGTTCACGTGTTCAGCGAACACATCAACAGCTGATGTTAGAGTCAAACTTACATTCGGTTCTAACACACAGCCCATCCATATTTACAGTGGGTACGGAAAGTATTCAGACCCCCTTAAATTTTTCACTCTTTGTTATATTGCAGCCATTTGCTAAAATCATTTAATTTCATTCTTCTTCCTCATGAATGTACACATAGCACCCCATTCTGACAGAAAAACACAGAATTGTTGACATTGTTGCAGATTTATTAAAAAAGAAAAACTGAAATATCACATGGTCCTAAGTATTCAGACCCTTTGCTGTGACACTCATATATTTAACTCAGGTGCTTTCCATTTCTTCTGATCATCCTTGAGATGGTTCTACACCTTCATTTGAGTCCAGCTGTGTTTGATTATACTGATTGGACTTGATTAGGAAAGCCACACACCTGTCTATATAAGACCTTCCAGATCACAATGCATGTCAGAGCAAACGAGAATCATGAGGTCAAAGAAACTGCCTGAAGAGCTCAGAGACAGAATTGTGGCAAGGCACAGATCTGGCCAAGGTTACAAAAAGATTTCTGCTGCACTTAAGGTTCCTAAGAGCACAGTGGCCTCCATAATCCTCAAATGGAAGACGTTTGGGACGACCAGAACCCTTCCTAGAGCTGGCCGTCCAGCCAAACTGAGCTATCGGGGGAGAAGAGCCTTGGTGAGAGAGGTAAAGAAGAACCCAAAGATCACTGTGGCTGAGCTCCAGAGATGCAGTCAGGAGATGGGAGAAAGTTGTAGAAAGTCAACCATCACTGCAGCCCTCCACCAGTCGGGGCTTTATGGCAGAGTGGCCCAACGGAAGCCTCTCCTCAGTGTAAGACACATGAAAGCCCGCATGGAGTTTGCTAAAAAACACCTGAAGGACTCCAAGATGGTGAGAAATAAGATTCTCTGGTCTGATGAGACCAAAATAGAACTTTTTGGCCTTAATTCTAAGCGGTATGTGTGGAGAAAACCAGGCACTGCTCATCACCTGTCCAATACAGTCCCAACAGTGAAGCATGGTGGTGGCAGCATCATGCTGTGGGGGTGTTTTTCAGCTGCAGGGACAGGACGACTGGTTGCAATCGAGGGAAAGATGAATGCGGCCAAGTACAGGGATATCCTGGACAAAAACCTTCTCCAGAGTGCTCTGGACCTCAGACTGGGCCGAAGGTTTACCTTCCAACAAGACAATGACCCTAAGCACACAGCTAAAATAACGAAGGAGTGGCTTCACAACAACTCCGTGACTGTTCTTGAATGGCCCAGCCAGAGCCCTGACTTAAACCCAATTGAGCATCTCTGGAGAGACCTAAAAATGGCTGTCCACCAACGTTTACCATCCAACCTGACAGAACTGGAGAGGATCTGCAAGGAGGAATGGCAGAGGGTCCCCAAATCCAGGTGTGAAAGACTTGTTGCATCTTTCCCAAAAAGACTCCTGGCTGTATTAGATCAAAAGGGGGCTTCTACTAAATACTGAGCAAAGGGTCTGAATACTTAGGACCATGTGATATTTCAGTTTTTCTTTTTTAATAAATCTGCAACAATTCTGTGTTTTTCTGTCAGTATGGGGAGCTATGTGTACATTCATGAGGAAGAAGAATGAACTTAAATGATTTTAGCAAATGGCTGCAATATAACAAAGATTGAAAAATGTAAGGGGGTCTGAATACTTTCCGTACCCACTGTATGTGCATCAAGAGTTTTTTCTGCACAAACGCTTCTTTCAAAAACATGATTCTGATGGGGGTTTTTTCCTGCCTCGGAAAAAGCTCCTCTGAAAATATGCCTGTAAGTACCTTAATGTGCATTGGCACACAGGAAAACATAGATCTGCTTCAACAGGCTGAGGAAAAAAAACACCTGTATAAGCAGAATTTTTTATGCCCAGTATGCATAGTTTGTAGTTACAGTATAGTGAGATCCCATCTCCCCTGGGGACAGGGACCCCTTCTCTCTTGGGGACAGGGACCCCTTCTCCACTGGGGACAGGGGCCCCATCTCCCCTGGGGACAGGGACCCCTTCTCACCTGGGGACAGGGACCCCTTTTCCCTTGGGGACAGGGACACCTTCTTACCTGGGGAAGGGACCCCATCTCGACACCTTCTTACCTGGGGAAGGGACCCCATCTCCCCTGGGGACAGGGACCCCTACTCCACTAGGGACAGGGACCCCTTCTACCTTGGGGACAGTGACCCCATCTCATCTGGGGACAGGGACTCCATCTTTCCTGGAGAAAGGGACTCCTTCTCCCCTGGGAACAGGGTCCCCTTCTCACCTTACGGATTCTCCGTGGCTATCTCCCACCAGGAGCAATTCTCCTATAGGGAGTCCCGGGGGATCTACTGCTGCCCGATGGGGATGATGAGACCTCTGAGGTGGTGAAACTCGAACAGCCCCTTCTCTTTTATGGGGCCGAGTTCAAGGAGCTCTATGTGAGAATAACACAGATAGAGACAGAGCACTAACATCATCACTGAGATAGAGGACACTGACACCAACACTAAGAGAGTGTGCACTGACACCAGCAATGAGAGAGACAGAGCACTAACATCAGCACTGAGATAGAGGACACTGACATCAGCACTAAGAGAGTGTGCACTGACACCAGCACTGAGAGAGACAGAGCACCGACATCCACTAAGATAGAGATACAGATAGAGAGCGTTGACACCAGCACCAAGATAGAGGACATTGACTCCAGCACCAAGAAAGAGTGCACTGTGAGAGTACCATGACACCGGCACTGAGATAGAGGACACTAACACCAGCAGTTTAATCCTCTTAATATATGCAGTTTATACAGGAAATTTTTATCACTTGAATTATTTTTTCCATGACGGGCGTGACTGGGGCCTCATGGCTAAGTTATGCCTGAGGGGGCAGCAAATTGACGCCTAAGATAATTTTTTTTCCAGCAGTTTTGAGTTTTGTGTGTCATCAATTTGCGGTGCATTACGGGTGGCATTTTCCCATTTCTTTTGGGGTGGGGGGCAGCATCAAATTCTTGGACCCAGGCAGCACAATGTCTTGGGCCAGCCCTGCTCACAGAGTCCCATTGTGCCTTATCACTGCCCATAAAGGGAGTTCCAGTGTGTTCTTTCAATGCCCTTACATGGACTAGAAGTCCTGGTCACCTCTTTCAATTCCCCCCAATGTGTATACAGTGAATCCGGAAAGTATTCACAGCGCTTCACTTTTTCCACATTTTGTTATGTTACAGCTTTTTTTCAAAATGGATTAAATTCATTATTTTCCTCAAAATTCTACAAATAATACCCCATAATGACAATGTGAAAGAAGTATGTTTGAATTTTTTGCAAATTTATTAAAAATAAAAAACAAAAAAATCACATGTACATAAGTATTCACAGCTTTTGCCCAATACTTTGTTGAAGCACCTTCAGCACCAATTAATGCCTCAAGTCTTTTTGGGTATGATGCTACAAGCATGGCACATCGATTTTTAGGCAGTTTCTACAATTCTTCTTCACAGGACCTCTCAAGCTCCATCAGGCTGGATGGGGAGCATCGGTGCACAGCCATATTCAGATCTCTCCAGAGATATTCAATCAGGTTCAAGTCTGAGCTCTGGCTGGGCCCCTCAAAGACATTCACAGAGTTATCCTGTAGCTAATTCTTTGTTATATTAGCTGTGTGCTTAGGGTCATTGTCCTTTTAGAAGATGAACCTTCTCCCTAGTCTGAGGTCCAGAGCACTCTGGAGCTGGTTCTTGTCAAGGATGTCTCTGTACATTGCTGCATTCATCTTTTCCCTCAATTCTGACTATTCTCCCAGTTCCTGCCACTGAAAAACACCCCCACAGCATGATGCTGCCACCACCATGCTTCACTGGGGGGATGGTATTGGCCAGGTGATGAGTGGTGCTTGGTTTCCTTCAAACATGACGCTTGCCATTTAGGCCAAAAAGTTCAATCTTTGTTTCACCAGACCAGAGAATTTTGTTTAACCACTTAAGCCCCGGAAGATTTAACCCCCATTCCGACCAGAGCCTATTTTGCGATTCAGCACTGCGTGACTTTAACAGACAATTGCGCGGTCGTGCGATGCTGTACCTAAACGAATTTGACTTCCTTTTTTTCCCACAAACAGAGCTTTCTTTTGGTGGTATTTGATCACCTGTGCGATTTTTTGATCATGCGCTATAAACAAAAAAAGAGAGACAATTTTGCAAAAATAACAATATTTTTCAAATTTTTTTATATGAAATTCCCCCAAAAAAATGTAAAAATCAAAATTTTTTAACATTTTCAGCCAATTTGTTTTATGCTACATATGTTTGGTAAAAAAAATTGCAAAAAGCGTATTTTGATTGGTTTGCGCAAAAGTTATCGCGTTTACTAACAAATGGAAAGATTTTTGTCATTTTTGTTGTTTTTTTTAACGCGTAATGGCGGCGATCTGCGATTTTTTTTGCGGTACTGCGACATTGTGGCGGACAGATCGGACCCTTGACTGACATTTTTGACACTTTTGGGGTTACCAGTGACATTTCTACAGTAATCAGTGCTATAAATATGCACTGTTACTGTAAAATTACACTGGCAGTGAAGGGGTTAACTTTTTTTGAGAGGGAGGGGTTATGTGTGTCCCTAGGGTCATGATTCTAACTGTGATTGGGTGTGGCTTGAGGTGTAGGAACAGTGATCAACGGTCCTACATAGTAGAACCATATGATCACTATTTCTACCCCGCGGAGAATGACAGGCGGCTTGTTTACATCAGCCGCCTGCCTTTCTCCCTCTCCACCGACGATCGCCAAGTGACCGGCGGACATCGGGTCCGCCGGTCACATGCGCGGGGGGGTCTGTCTCCCCTCTCTTCTTCTACAGCAGCCAGAAACAAATGCAGGTAAGTAAAGCATTAAACTGCCTCACATGATAAGAGTTCACTGCACATTAGTCTTTACTGCCAGGCTGACACCGATATCTCAATCTCCCTTTGCTACAGGAAGACGGGGGAGATCAGCTATCCATGCACTACTTCTTTAACTTATACTGTCCGCCTTGCAATAAATAAGTCTGAGCCTGAGTGTGCACTGAAGGTTCTGTTATTGGGTGAGGAGGTTAACCCTTTATTTCCCTGCTTTTGTTTGCTGGCTTCTGTTAGTGCATGCTGGAGGTAGTGTTTAAAGGAGAAGGATCATCTCCTTAAACCAGGGCTGGTGCTCCATGCTTGTAGATTAGAAGCACCTACTATTTTAGAATTTGGCTTTTACTTAGGTCCCTTATTCCTACACTACTTTTTAAGTGCTAAGAAATGTGTCTGTTTGGTGATCTTTTGATTGGCCTTCTTATGTGGACTTGACTAATGGACTGAAGTAGTGCATGAACTATGAAGACTTTCAATGAAAGGAGAGAAGGTCCTTTCCTAAATAGTCCAATCTTCACCTAGGCATCATGGCATTTTTCAATATTAACGACCAAATGGGATATATTTCTTTGAGGGCTCATTCACATGCATGAAAGTGACTGTTACTCCTCTGAAAAGTGATCCATGCTTTGACTGCTTTTCAGAGTTGTTTGAGAGGTGGTGAGGAGGTGGTATGTCGCCTTCTCATTGCCTGATTTAACCCCATAGTTACTACGTACTACCATGCCACAGTCACATGCAGGGTGGTTGCAGGGTGGCAACATTAAGCTAAATTATTTGCATTCAGTGGCAGCACAACCCACCAAAAGCAACCTGTTTTTACATTCATTCAGGGTTTTGTTTCTGTGGGAACATATACTATACTATACTTTCACAAACTGATAATTCACAGGTCCCTTGTATTAGTGAGGTGATCTATATACAGAATCTATGTATAATATTATAAGAGTGACTGCAGTGTCACTCCTGTCAACAGGACTTTCTTTTGTCTGCAGGGGGGTGGTACACAATATCACCACCTCCAGCACTAGCACTGTGCTCACCACAGTCATTTGTTCTAAAAAAAGAATCTGACTTCCTCTGCCAGCTTCTGTGTTTACAAGTGGCAGTGTGCCTCCTACACAGAGGACTGGATAAGTATCTGGGGGTGGAAGGGCTGTGTACTGGGGGGGGGGGGGTTAAGAGAGAGCTTTATAGTGGGACGGGGGGATTGAGGGGTTGAAGGAACAGCTTTGTACTGGGGGATAGGGGGTAGAGCTTTGTGGTGGTGTTTCTTCCAACACTGACATTTTTTACTTCTGGTCACACCACCGACTGAGGTACATTTTTTCATTTCAGTGACATCGCTAATGCAGATATAATTTTTTTCTCTCAATGACCCAACAACCCAGGGACATTTTGCCAATGTTAGTCCCATACTGGTGCACCAAATTTAAACATTTAGGTTTGCTGTAGTGTACCCCAAATGTTGGTACTATTTAATTGCATGCCACAAACATGACAAACACACTGCATCAGCCCCACCCCCTTCTCCATCCAACAGGGAGCAGGGGTCGGTGGTGCTGATAGGCAGGGGGGCTGAAATTTCCAATTTTTGCACTGAGCACTGAATGACCTTGTCATGACACTGCCTAGATAAATTACTTCCTTCGATGGGTGTGTCTCATTTGTTGTTGGTATGTTTTTAAAAAGTGTTCTTCTCATCCAACAGAGCCCTTAAGACTAGGCACTGCACTATTGCAATTCCATATAAAAGGATTTAAGGAGAGAATGTTCTTGTATTAAAGATATTTTTGTATAGCTGTTAAAGACACCTGTCTGATTGTAATATCCACATACTATTATTTTGAAAGAAAGTTCTGCAAAGTAAACTTCCAACTATCTACATATAAAGCTGAATGATCTGCCTGGGATTTCGGTTTAAGCACTTGCCGACCAGCCGCTGTACTTATACTGCGGCAGGTCGGCTCTGTCCCGCGAAATGACGTACCTGTACGAGGTTTCGCGGGAGTGGTGGCACGCACGCGCCATCGGAGGCACGCACACGCGCCGACTGGCCTCATGGGGAACCAATCAGTGGGTCCGGTGGCTGCGATGTCCGCCGGGCACTCACAATCGCTCCCCATGGAGACAGAACTGCAGTCTACCGATGTTAATACAGCAGACCGCTGTTCTGTCAGTAATGAACACAGGGATCCTATGTTTCTCCTGTGTAGGAACACAGGTCTCTGTGTTCATCCAGCAAGCCCTTCCCCCAAACAATTAGAAAGCGCCCTCTAGGGACACATTTAACCCTTTGATCACCCTGGTGTTAACCCCTTCCATGCCAGTGTCATTAGTACAGTAACAGTGCATATTTTTAGCACTGTCAATGTCACTGGTCCCCCCAAAAGTGTCAAAAATGTCAGTTAGGTGTCCGATCTGTCTGCCGCAACGTCACAGTCCTGCTAAAAATCACAGATTGCCGCCATTACTAGTAAAAAAAATAAAATAAATAAAAATGACATAAATCTTTCCTTTCGTTTTTACAGGCGATAACTTTTGCGCAAACCAATCAATATACAATTATAGGGAATTTTTTTACCAAAAATGTGTAGCAAAATACATATTGGCCTAAAATGATGAAAAAATTAGATTTTCAAATTTTTTTATTGGGAATTTTTTATAGCAGAAAGTAAAAAATATATATTTTTTATAGAATTGTCACTCTTTTTTTGTTTATAGCGCAAAAAATAAAAATCGCACAGATGATCAAATACCACAAAAAGAAAGCTCTATTTGTGGGAATAAAGAACATCAATTTTATTTGGGTACAGCGTCGCGTGACCGTGCAATTGTCAGTTAAACTAACGCAGTGCCGTATCGCAAAAAATGGCCTGGTCATTAAGGAGGTAAAACCTTCCTGTCCAGAAGTGGTTAATAAATAAGCTATTATAGAGCATTCATTCAAGCATTTACAGAAAGATAATTTAGGACTAAAATCAATACAAGTTCCAAACTTATGCCGTATCATTATTTATTTATAGCAAGCTCCGCCTACCACAAAACCATATACAGAGGCCTCAAATCATGTTTCATAATTTAAGAAAAAATTGACCAATCTCTCAGTAAGCTCAACCCCTTTGGCATTCATGAAATTCATATTAAAACTGATGCAGCTTCAGATAGAGGCTTTTCCTGTTTTCTTAGACAGAATTCTGGTCTTCAAAGCTACATTCCTCTTCATGCATAACCCCTACAATTTCCTTAGCATTTTGTTTTTGTTTAAAGGGCTTCAAGGCTTATGATCTAGTGTTTTATTTTTTCATGGTGAAAAAAATCACTAAATGTCCATTTTTTTAAGCTAATCCACTGAATATTTTTAAATACTCTAGTTATATCCGTTATATTTTAATCTTGATAATACAAAATAAAACAGCATATTATTAAAATCTTAACACATGTAATCTGTACACAGAAATTAAATTTACAGTGTACATGAATTACTACCAATTGATGATTGGGACTCTGTTGTTTATTATCCCTTATGATTGTACACAATAAATTCAGTTCACAGCTTGCTGGGCTTGCAGTAACCACAGATTTAATTGACCTATGACCATAAATTTACTGCAAACTTAATTTACAGAAAACTTATTGAATAACAAAAACGCTGAATGAATGGAATTAATTATTTCTTTCTTGTTGAAGCCTATGAAAACAGTGACAAAAAAAGAGGTTAGAAGCACTAACCCAATGCCCTATTTTTTTTTTTTTTTTTGGGGGGAGGGGGAAACCATATTTTTAAATATAGAACATATCCTATTATATTTGGGAAGCATCACACTCTAAGAACCTCATCTACCTGATTTCATAACTTCCTATAAAAATTGGATGCTCTTTGTCCATTTCTATTGACTTGACAGGATCATTTAACTGTCGGGCTAAAAGCAAACCACAGCTAGATAGACAATGTCGCCCATCACCATATAAAGAGTAAAAACTATTAGGCAGACTAAAACACCACCTCTTGCTTCCTTTACGTGGAATGTATATATTTCTTTCTCTCTATTTCTTTCTGTAATAAAAGATTAATGTAATATTAATTAATGAAAATTCTGATACTAGCAGCATTCTAAAAAAACAGGGGAGATCAGAATATACAGACTAACTCAGAGGAAGGACCCCCTTCTATCCTAGTAGTGACAATATTCCCTGATCTAGCCCTTTAAATACAGACTCACAAAAAGCAAGGAGGCAGTACTGGGTTTTATTTATTTATTTCAGGTACTTATATAGCGCTGTCAATTTACACAGCACTTTACATATACATTGTACATTCACATCAGTCCCTACCCTCAAGGAGCTTACAATCTAAGGTTCCTAACTCACATTCATACATACACATACCAGGGCCAATTTAGGCAGGAGTCAATTAACCTACCAGCATGTCTTCGGAATGTGGGGGAAAACCCACACAGGAAGAACATGCAAGCTACAGGCAGGTAGTGTCGTGGTTGGGATTTGAACCAGTGATCCTTTTGCTGCTTGGTTAAATTGCTAACCACTACACCACTGTGCCGCCCACTAATCATTTTCCCAATATGCTTTGAAAAAGTATATACCCTGTATTACAGAATCTTGGCCACTCAATAATACTGGAAAATGTTGCCAGGTGTGATGTTCTTGTACCCAGCAGTACAAGCAATGACATAAAGAGTAATCTGTGTAACATAATACATTTTATATATTATATTATGTTACAACCTGTATTACTGATTGTATTGATTGTACAAAGTACGTTATGATACGTGATCTGTGACTACTAGAACACATAAGGCATTTATTAAAAGCAGTTGAAAGAAAAATACTTTTATTTACTTTAATTAGTTTGAGGGAGCAAAATTCCCAGTGGATCTGCTTCCTTTTTGCAAGCTCCCCTAGCGTTCATAATAGTTGTCTGCTGCCCTATAGGGATGATCGAACGGTTCGGGTCGACCATCGGTTCAACCCGAACATTGACTGTTCGAGGTTCGGCCGAATTCCGAACTTTTTGCTGAAAAAGTTCGGAATTCGGCAATCAGAACCGACCAAAATGCAATGGAACAGGAACTGGGCTTTAAAAGCCTGTGATTCGACCAGAACCATCAGTAAAACCAATTGAGGGGGCAGGAGAATGCTAGGAATGTGATTGGAGTGACTAGGGGGTCCAGAAGCCAATCATTAGTGAATACGCCCCCCAGTATATAAGATAGCCTCGCCAAATTCCTAGCATTGTAATACAGGGACGTGGAAGAGCGTGGAAGCAGTTCTGTTACTTCTGCTCTCAAAGTGTCATTTAGCTATTATTAGTGTGAGGAAAGGGATATCTAGTGTAGTTAGGGTACTATTTTCCACTATAGTTAGATTTAATAATCTAGTTTCTGTAGGGAAAGTGTTAAGTGTAAGGGGACCGTAGTGTAGTGTAGGGTTAACTGACTCTGACTGCTATGCCAGGGTGACAAAACCCTTCCATGTCAGGGTGATCGCTATAGAGAAAAGTTTGTTTCTCTTAGAACACTTACGGAAAAGGATGGTGGCTTCTCCCCTGTCACCCGGCTTTTTGTTGCAGGCGTTTATAGGGCTTTTTTGAGGACATGTTTGGAGTCAGGCATGACATCTAAACTTCTGTGTAGGGGTATATATATATACACACACACATGTATGTAAATATACACATACACATATATAGGTGTGAAAGTAGCAGAAACCTATGCTTGCGCTAATGAAATAATTAACAGGCATATGTCTCCGCTCCTATAACACCTATATGTGTGTATGTGTATAAATACATATAAGTGTGTGTGTATATATACCCTTATACAGAATTTCAGATGTTTTGCCTGCCTCCAAAGACCCCCAAAAAATGCCCAAAAAAACGCCTGCTGCAAAAACACACCTGGGCGTTTTTGTAGCTGGCGTTTTTTTGGGCATTTTTTGGGCGTCTTTGGAGGCAGGCATAACATCTGTACTTCTGTGTAGGGGTATATATACACACACACACACACATGTATGTATATATACACATAAATAGGTGTGAAAGTAGAAGAAACCTATGCTTGCGCTAATGAAATAATTAACAGGCATATGTCTCTGCTCCTATCACACCAATATGTGTGTATGTGTATAAATACATATAAGTGTGTGTGTGTATATATACCCCTATACAGAAGTTCAGATGTTATGCCTGCCTCAAAAGACGCCCAAAAAATGCCCAAAAAAACGCCCAGGTGTGTTGTTGCAGGCGTCTTTTTGGGGCATTTTTTGGGGGTCTTTGGAGGCAGGCATAACATCTGAACTTCTGTATAGGGGTATATATACACACACACTTATATGTATTTATACACATACACATATATAGGTGTTATAGCAGAGAAGCCATATGCCTGTTAATTATTTTATTAGCGCAAGCATAGGTTTCTGCTACTTTCACACCTATTTATGTGTATATATACATACATGTGTGTGTGTATATATACCCCTACACAGAAGTACAGATGTTATGCCTGCCTCCAAAGACGCCCAAAAAAAAATGCCCAAAAAAACGCCCAGGTGTGTTTTTGCAGCAGGCGTTTTTTTTGGGCATTTTTGGGGGTCTTTGGAGGCAGGCAAAACATCTGAAATTCTGTATAGGGGTATATATACACACACACTTATATGTTTTTATACACATACACATATATAGGTGTTATAGGAGTGGAGACATATGCCTGTTAATTATTTCATTAGCGCAAGCATAGGTTTCTGCTACTTTCACACCTATATATGTGTATATATACATACATGTGTGTGTGTATATATACACCTACACAGAAGTTCTGATATCATTCCTGACTCCAAACATGTCCTCAAAAAAGCCCAATAAAACGCCTGCAACAAAAAGCCGGGTGTAAAAGTAGCGAAGCTACTAACCTGTTCTATATTAATTCTAATACAAACAAACTTTTTTTTCTGGTTCTGGACATGCTACAGAGCTGAAACTTCACAGGTACACTTTTTAGACCCCCCCTCCCAGACACTAAATCCAAAGAAATCTCTTCTTTTTTTTTTCAATAATTTTTTCAATAATTGGCTCTCTATCAAAAATGAAAATTTTTAAGAACTTTTTTTGTGTGATTAATAGTCCCTGGGGCATGACTCAGAACCCTAGGCACTTTTTAGGGGCATTTATTGGGTTTTAGGGCTTCAAAATGGTGTTTTTTGGTTACCGAAGTTTGGGTCCCATTGATTTCAATGGGGTTCTGAAATCCGGGCCGAACTTTCGGGAAGTTCGGGTGTTCTGGTCGAACCGAACTTTTGAAAAGTTCGATCATCCCTACTGCCCTACAGCTGAAATGAGACACTCATTAACTCATTGTCAACAACAGACAGACTTTTGCAATTTATCATTCAATTGTCTTAGGGAAAGAGGGGTGAGGTATAGGATAACCCAAAACAGCAGCAAACGTCCCTCTACTCAATAGACTTTTTAGTGAACTATTTAGACCCAAACAGGCTATTATCCTACAGTATCCTTTGACCTCTACCACAGGCCAACTACAGAACTTTTTTGGGCCTCCGCCACAGGCCAATGTAACTTTTATGGGTCCAGACAGGTAGCTACCTTTCAGTGTCTCTAGTTCCTGCCACTGGCCAGTTAAAGACACTTTGGGCCCATAGGGACAGGTAGAAGAACAAATACCTTTCCTGGTTCTAGCTTTCTCCTCAAGTCAAGGGCCAAAGATTTAACATCTCTGCAGCTACACCCTCCCTAAGAAGCAGCAACTTGGGAGGAAAAGACCAGACCCTTCTACACACTTTACCAGGCAGAGCATGGCAAGCGAGGGCCCTTCAAGAGTTATACCCTCCCCCGGCAGCAGCCTGGGATGGAAGGGCCCTTCTAAAAGTTCTCTCCAAATATTTGTTTGCTCTTGAACCCACATCAGGGATTTACCAGAGCAGAAAAAAAAAATAATTACGCTATCTATCTTCTCACTCTACCTACTGGAGAACATTCAACAGTAGCAGGCAGAAGGCAATGCCCTTGGGCTTAGGAGACACATACCCATCGCAGATAACACAAAGATCAGGATGGCTAACATCTAGCATCAAACACTTACATTCAAACTAGAGGCATTCCAGCTTACGGCAAGGTCTGTAAACTCAAACACAGAGAGGATGGGTTAGAATCTCTGTTGATTTTACAGCTTTCCATGTTGGAGGGGGGAGGGGGGAGATTTTCCATGAACCCCTATTCCTGATGACAATTGGGTTGATTTACTAATAGCAAACATGCCATTCACTTTCAATGGAAAGTTGCACTTTGAATAAGTTAGTCCCAGCACTTAGTGAAAGTGGTAAAGTTTCACTTTGCAAAGTATACCCAAACATGTGCAAGGAAAATTAAAAAAAAAAAAAATGATATTTTTTGCTTGCACATGATTGGATGATGGAAGTCATTAGAATTTCACCTCATTCACTAAGATGCAGGGCTGACCCTCTTTCAAAGTGAACAGTCTATTTGTCATTAGTATATCAACATCAATGTGTCAGGAAGTGATGCGCAATCTCCAAGCTGGAACTGCCCTCACCCCATCTACCCATGAGCTGTATGTGTCCTTGGTAGGGATTTTCTCTCACTTCATGTCTGAGACAAGATGGAAGGGGAAATGTCCCAATGAGGCCCCAGACAGTGTTTCTCAACCTTTTTCCAGTCAAAATGCCCTTGATTCGGTCTCAAGGCACCCCAGTCTAAGGCTTGGTTTGCGTTACTGTGTACAGAACACATGCAAAATCGTTCTAGTTCCTGACACGCAGACAATTGTGCTGCTCTTTAGCAGATTTGCAGAGGTGTCATTAATTCCTAATTCTACATTGGCAAACGTGGTATATTTTTGGGGCAGTGTGATTTAAAAATTAGGAGCAACAATTGGGGATGTAACATGCTGTGGCCATGGCTGGAAGTATACTTCCAGGTAAATGGGACTGGGCTGCACATGCCCTGCAACTATGTGCATTGCATGCAGTTGTAGCATGTTGATGCTGCATTTAGAGGGTTAAAACAGGCAGTGATGAGGCGACATATTGCCTCTTCACTGCCTGTCAAATTTCTCTGTTTGCTAATACAAACTCAATGCCTTACTGAGCTCCCTTAGTGCCAATAAGGATTTTGGCTCGGGATCGGGAAAAAGCCTAAAAGCCTTTCTCTACCAGGATGCAGTGGCACCCTCGATAACCTCAGGCGGCACCCAGGGTGCCTACCCACCCTGGTTAGGAAAACTGCCCTACACTCTCCAAAGCTAGGGAATATTTTGATTAAAGTTACATTTTAAAATTTTACATTTAGGGTTGGCAGGAGCCTTATATGAATGCCCTATGAAAAGCAATTAGCAATGATATGAGAACAGGGTACATCTATGAAGTGTGCCACTGTGTCTAATTGTGCTCTTTCACTGCATATTGACAATAATGCTTTTTTTTAATATTTCTGGAAAATGTATTTCCAGTAGGTTGGTGGGGGATAAGAACCTCTGTCGGTATCACTGCTGAGGAGATTCACTTTATTTGTACTGGCGACTTATGTCACCAGGACTAAAATTAGGAGTAAATCCAATATTTTTATCTGACACCAAAACAGTAATAGAAGATAAAATCATTCAATAGGGACACATAGTCTAATAAAAAAAAGGGTGAGGATTTCCCTCACTTTGGAGAGTATCAATCCAATACTTTTATCTGACACCAAAACAGTAATAGAAGAAAAAATCTTTCAATAGGGACACACGTTCCAATAAAAAAAAAAAAAAGTGAGGATTTCCCTCACTTTGGGGAGATTCCCTCTCAATTCCTGTAGAGCCTACAGGACACAAAGTAATGGGAAATTTCTTGGAACGCGGTTTTTGCTTTAGATGTACTTTGTTATCATCTATTTCTGCATTTCATGACATCATTTGCCCTATTAAACCCATGTAGGCTCATCGTGATTTTCTAAAATGCACTTGACCCCATTTTATTCAAACCTAGCAGCCTGATGACAGCAGAAGTTCATTTTGTATACCAAGATCACATGCCTTTTACCTACTTTGTTGCAGAGTAAGGTAGCTAAATACTATGGGTTAATAAAAACAGAATGGTGTAGCGATAAATTATGAATGACAAACACTTATACTGAATCAAAGTATGATGTTAACATATACAGTCCAAAAAATGAACACAAAGGAAGGTATTGGCTGAAACAGATTCCCAGGAAAGGAAAAGCTCCAAACAAATGAAGAAAGGTGACGATCAGGTGTGCCCAGGAGTAGAAATGAATCCACCAGACAATATAGTGAGAGCTGGCTCCTTACAGAATAGCTCTTGCCACTAGATTATAGGTGGCTGAACGCTCATATGAAAGAGAGATCCTCCAATGTAGTGGAATGGCTAGGCAGGAGCATAGGTCACTCTCTCCGGGGACAACCAATCATAGGGGACAACCAATCGGGGACAACCAATCATAGGATAGTGGTTTATCCTGACGGCGCGAGAGTTCGTATTGGTCCCTGGTGTTTGGATGGATCATCAGCGTTAGCTCTCCACCATACTGCCGGGTGACCCATGATCCGAGGAGAAATGTTCTGCAGGAACGCTGCGGCTGCATGTCATTGTTTGTTCCGCTGACATACAAAGTTTTTACATGTGAGTGCATCCCTTTTTATTTATTAAAGTTATACATTGGTAATGCACTATGGGAGTGTTTCCCCTTTTTATTTCCATGGCTATACACTGGATATCCCTGTGACCTATGATTGGTTGTCCCCGGAGAGAGTGACCTATGCTCCTGCCCGGCCATTCCACTACATTGGAGGATCTCTCTTTCATATGAGCGTTCAGCCACCTATAATCTAGTGGCAAGAGCTATTTGGTAAGGAGCCATCTCTCACTATATTGTCTGGTAGATTCATTTCTACTCCTGGGCACACCTGATCTTCACCTTTCTTCATTTGTTTGGAGCTTTTCCTTTCCTGGGAATCTGTTTCAGCCAATACCTTCCTTTGTGGACTTCAGTGTTCATTTTTTGGACTGTATATGTTAACATCATACTTTGATTCAGTATAAGTGTTTGTCATTCATAATTTAGCGCTACACCATTCTGTTTTTATTATTTTATTTGGAACTTGTACTATTGTTTCAGGTGTTAGCTACTTCTCCTAAAGCGCAGTGTTTTTTCTGTTTTTAGATACTACCCGGGTTGCCTTTTCATAGAGGACTTCAGCTTTCTCAGTGCTGTCACCCATGTATTATCTAAATACCTGAGAGTGCAAAGTTAAGTTAATAGCATAACCTGGCCTGAGGTCCATGTCAACTATTCACAGATTACATTTTATTGCAGTGCCTAAGTGCCACTCTTGGGAGAAGAGAAGAACCTGCCTAATGTAAGTAATTATTTATAAAATGCATTATTTATATTTTTGGAAGTCACATATACACTTGCCAGTGTATGGAGTTTGCTCAGTTACAAGGGATTAAACTCGGTTTAGACAGGTTCCTCACATAGCACAAAGGTAATTAAATATCTACAGAATCTCATTTTAATACCTGAAAATTATTTTTGGTTACTAAGGAGATTTGTGGCCTTGATTTAAAAATTCAAACTCATGATCTATTTTCTCTTGTTAAAACAGTGTGTGCAAATATTTAACTGTTACTATGCCAACATTTTTTTTTTTTTTTTCTGTTCAAACGTTTTTTTTTAAGGCAGAAGGAATGTAGTACAAAACAATACCAATAGGTAATAGTGGTGCATAACAGATGAATACACGTCAAAATGACATTATGAACAGCAAGTAGTAGCATAACAATCAGGTTAAGGAATAGGAAAGGGGCAAGCTGGGCGCCCGGAATACAGGTACAAAGATAAACACAGTGCACAGGGGCGGCTGGGGGTAGGGCAAAAAGGGAGGCCGTAGTGCAGCAAAAGTTGGTGGTCCAGCCACAATAGGGGAACAAATTAGGTAGCGGCAACTCGAGGCAATAAGGGGGGGGGGAAGAAGGGAGTAAGAGGGGCAAGAAGGATGGGGGGGGGAAAGGAAGGGCAAAACAGTGGGGGGGGGGGGGTTATGCGGGGGAGGAAGGGTGCCCGGAGGGAGTCCCGGGCCACTGATGTGGTTCAGATCAACAAAGCCAGCAGGGAGTCGGTAACCACAGGTCAAGCTAGTACAAGGGATTCATCAAAGCCTATCGGAAGACAGTTGTCAATCCATGGTTTCCAGAGCTTTTCGTAAGGTTTAAGCCAACATTTTAAACTCCAGGAACTGAATACAATTTGTCCAGTTAGAAAAGTTAGTTTTGCTTTCCTTCACATTAGCCTGTCGACATTTTATGTACAAAGAAAGCATAACTTTCAGGTATTAAAAAAAAAACAGTGGATGCACTAGAAAAAGACTGGTTGTGATCAAGCTATGTTTTGGAAACTGAATGTAGATGTGAATAAATCTGGGACAAGCAGATGAACATTTGCTGTAGGTACAAATATATAGAAATTTGGAAGGTCAAACTTACTAATCAGCATGACTCTCTGATAGGTTTTGAACTGCTGCCCTTTCTTGTTAGAAACACTTTAGATGAGGGGTTTGAAAAAAGAAAATCTGTTTTTGTAAAGCCCTATGATCTGAGCATATATCTACACAACAGAAAAGGAGGCAACATTTTTAATCCATGTATTTAATGCAGGCATGTTATTTAATGTTTAGGGGCATATATATAAAGCACATGTGCATGCTATTGTTGTAAAAAAAAGACACCTTTATAAAGCACAGTGGTGAGCTTGACAAATGTGTTTCATGCTTCACTTGCTTTGGCACTCCAAAGCAAGTGAAGCTGTATTCATTTCAATTCATAAAAAAGGTACTGGTAGGAGGAAGCATTTAAAGCAGTATTAAACCCAAAAACAAAAATGAAATATATTGCAGCTTACTATCCTCAAATATGGTGGTTGCATTAGTTTTATTAGGCTTTTTTTTTTTACTTAAAGTGGATGTAAACCCTCAAATATACCCAATGAAGTTAACAGCCTGTTACACAGAGATGAAACAAATTCTCCTACATACGTATTACTTGTATATGTGCTGTCTTCAGCCTTCTAGACTGTTTAGAAAATGTACATCCTGTTAGAATTTTCTCTTCCTGATTCACCTGTAGGAGGGAAGTTTGGCCATACACTGTGAGACAACTGATTGGAGAAAAGGCACACACCCCTTCTCCACATAGGCAGAAAAATGCTGTGAATAGACCAGCTCTCTGCTAATCTATTTAGAGCACCCACCCCGACACAAAATTCATCCTGGTTTTCTCTCAGTTGACGGAGAACTTGTCAGAAGTTGTCATGCTAATAACAGAAGAACGGAGCAGGAGAAAGTCACGGGACTTAGGGCTTTGAAGAGAGATAGGTAAACACTACAGATATAGGTCAAATTTTATGAATCAGGTGTACATCCACTTTAATTTCACCTGGTGATCCAGCCAGTGAAAATATTCCTGTCTTAGGGTGTCTGCATCCTGGATGGAGTAGTAAAGCAGGCACATTTAGACAGCAGTATTCATAGTCTGGAGACAAGGTAGTGTTAGATCAGCAGATTTAGATGAACTTGACTAACAAATTGAAGCTGAACTCTAGCTAACACTTTATAAGCATTTACAGCAACAGATTTTTCTCCTTTTTGGATAAACATTTTATCTAAATGAATAATTGCTGACTATTGCATGCACCCTTTCACAGACCTTAACAGCTGCAAGTTCTGTGAAGCAATTGATTCTCAATATTCATAATGTGATGAGAGTGAACTGACAGACTTTAGGGCTTCTGCTCTGCACTTTGAGGATGGATTTTTTCAAAGTGCCTGCAGCTACAGAGGTCAATAAAGCTAGCCACATATCATTCAGTTTTTTTAATTAAGCCAGTGGGTTGCATAAGAATAACTAACCCGATTCCACATCCACACATTCAATGCGGATGCGTGAATCCTCCCCGCCGTGTCATTGTATTCTGACAGGGGGACTCCCTTCTTCTTCTCCCACTTCTGTGAAGGCCAGTTATAGGTGGGGGCAGTGGCCAGTGGCCAGTTGTTTGAAGCTTAAGGAGATTATTTACTGATTGTTTAATGGCCTTGCCAGGTTCTAACAAATGCATTTGAAAATACCCTGCAAGAGAAGAAGCATATGCACCTCTCTGGCAGCTCATGTCCCTTACCTACCCTTTACTGCAGCTCCCATCAATCTCTTCCAATTACAAATCATCCAAGAGTGTTGAATGGGCTTGTCCCCAATCACATGCTGTGTTTTTTTTTTTTTTATTTGATCCCTATGTCACCACAAAGTTTAGAAGTAATGCAGGGGTCAGAGAATAGAACCAAAGTGTGTGGCAAGGTACACAGGCACCCATAACTCCTGGAAGCGTTGAATATTGAAGAAACTGGCAGAGTCTGTAGCTCTGAAATAGATGAGGAGACATTGGCCACCACAGATTATACTACCTCTTCTCCTATTTTTTTTAGAACTTGACAAGAAGGGGCTTGAAGAATATGCAAATATGTAAATGTCCATAGCCTTCAAGAAATTCAATTCATCTGTTAAAAGCAGTTCGAAATATGATTTGAAAGGATACTTCTCCTTAATATAGGTCAGCAAGGGGTTAGGAAGCAAGCTTTTACCAAGATTCAGCTGGCAAATTACTAATCATTTAGAATGCATTCTAGTAGTCTTCCAGAACTTGCTGAAGATTTGTTGAGGCATGTTAATGCCAGCTTGGTAAAGTTACAGCCAACACTTCAATTATGATCTAAATTCAATACTCCCAAGTTGGAGCTTAGTGCTTTGTGAAAGCTTCTGAACATAATACTTTTTAGACTATCATTGACAAGCTAAGATGAAAAAATGTCCATGTGTCATTAGCCATCAGCAATGTGCAATCCCTATGTACTACTACTAATAATTTGAACAATAGCTGGTAACACTGCCAAACTATGCAGGGTAAGCAATAATTAAAGTGTTACTAAACCTACAACAGTAAGATCAGCCTTTATATGCAATAAAGCATGCTTGTTATACTCATTGTGAAAGGTAAGTGGTTAATCCTCCGCATTGTGTAAAAAAGGCTGTTTGATCCTGTCTTCTCTGATCCTCCTCTTCCACAGTACCCAATCCATCTGCTGATACTATAGAGCCAAGGGGGCACTCTGCACATGCTCCGTTTGGTATGTATTGCTGGAGTAGAGTTTTTCATTTTTCTTGGGAGGGTGCATGTGATTAGCACAGGGCCAATCAGAACTGTCCAGACAGAGGGTCAATGGACCTGCAGCTTAATAGGATAGTCAAAGTATAATGAACACCCCTCCTATAAGCTTTAACTAGACACAGACAGAAGTCACAAGACTGCTATATACTGCTGATGAGAAAAGGTATTAGGCAGTTTATATTTACTAAAATAATTGCATTTCCATGTTCTGTGTACTGTGGGAGACCAGATATAGTGAATGCAGGGTCCTGGGTTTAGTAACACTTTAAGGCCTGCTAGGGATGAGAGAATGTAAACTGCCAACATAACCTGGATTATCACCATATGTTCCAATCAATGCAATCCAGGTAAAAAAATGCAAAAACTTGCAATTCAGTTTACTTTTTTCTAGGTAAAATCTGTTTCTTGCAGGATGGCTACATTCTGCTTGTAAACACTTTTTATCCATATCATGATCAACCGGTGTACATTTGCCTTTCATCTATTTTGTATGGACATTTTCTATATGGATAGCGTGAAGAACTGCTTCAGATAATGTGACACATTAATCCACATGCTACGGAACATTTCCCCTTTCATGTGAGATGATTTCACAACTTGAGCACATGTAACAAAACTGGAATGTGCCTCAGAAAGAGCAACGATCCAAGGAGCCAGACTATTGAGCAAAAGAGGCAGAAGTATTCATATTCTGCATGCGTAGCTTCACTGAACAGCTTGGAAAAAAAATGCATGGCATGCAGGATAGTGAAAACAAATATGTTTCCTTTTCTGGTCCCCAGACTAGATTATGGATAGAAATTTGAGAGACAGTAATATATGTAATGGGACTTATGGGCTAAAAAAATACACTTTAACTAATTTAATATTTATAATAGCAGTCATGAAAAATTTGTAAATGTTTTATTATTAGATGTATGTTGTATTTTTATGCAATTAGTGAGAGTTTTTATATTTGTTAGGGATATTTAGAGGTGTAACAAATAGTTAGAACGCCCTAGTTAAAACTGTCCCCCATGTATTGCAATGTCATTTAGTCCTTGAGTTGGACGTTATTGATAAATGTATCTGTACCTATCCTTGTAAGCAACTACGGCAACTAGAATTTTAAATTGAAGATATTAGAATTAGGAAAGCCAAGCAAGGGAAAGTTAAGTGCTGGACTTGCTTGTGCTTGCAAAAATTAGTCTAGCACCCCCAAAAAACCTAGCTGTGGATGCAAGGTAAAAGAAAAAAAAATAGTTTTACTAAGATCAGGTATTCCTCAGAGAGTGCAGAAAATCTCTTCCTCTTATGCATTCCTGTTTGTTATCATGATGGATCACAGCAGTGGGATAAGAGGGAGGAAAGGAGACTTTCCCTTCATTGATAGGTGTCTATCTTGGAAGAGATGGTTGTCTTTCTTTTTTTTTTTTTATAAATGTGTGCCCACAACTTGTACTAAAGGCACAACTGTAGAGGGGCAGAGTTAGAGGTCCTAACAGACAGATTGACTTCCTCAGGGAAGATGTGCTCCTCACTGCTATTAGTAACATATGTAGGGGAGGTGGTAAATAGTGATGTTCGCGAACATTAAATTTTATGTTCGCGAACAGCGAACGCGAACTTCCGCAAATGTTCGCGCACCGGCGAACATTGCGAACCGCCATAGACTTCAATAGGCAGGCGAATTTTAAAACCCACAGGGACTCTTTCAAGCCACAATAGTGATGAAAAAGTTGTTTCAAGGGGACTAACGCCTGGACTGTGGCATGCCGGAGGGGGATCCATGGCAAAACTCCCATGGAAAATTAGGTAGTTGACGCAGAGTCAGGTTTTAATCCATAAAGGGCATAAATCACCTAACATTCCTAAATTGTTTGGAATAACATGCTTTAAAACATCCAGTGTGTGTATACGATCAGGTATGATGTTGTATCGATCAGGTAGTCTAAGGGTTACGCCCGCTTCACAGTGACAGACCAAACTCTGACAGACCGCACTCCCCGTTTAACGCACCGCAAACATCCGCAAACAGACCAGAACCAACCAAAATGGGACAGGAACTGGGCTTTAAGGGTTAGGGTTAGGGTTAGATTTAGTGTTAGGGGATAGGGTTAGGGTTAGGGCTAGGGTTAGGGGGTAAAAGTTTAAGGTTAGAGGGTTAGGGTTAGGTTTAGGGTTAGGGTTATTTTTATGGCTAGGCTTAGAGGGTTAGGGTTAAGGTAAGAGGGTTAGGGTTATGGTTAGAGGGTTAGGGTTAGGTTTAGTGTTAGGGGATAGGGTTGGGTTACGGTGAGATACTTAGGGTTAGAATTAGTAACCCTACCCCTACCCCTCTAAGTTTCAGCTCTGTAGCATGTCCGGAACCAGAAAAAAATTACGAATTAGGGTTAGGTCTAGGGTTAGGGTTAGGGCTAGGGTTAGGGGGTTAAGTTTAAGGTTAGAGGGTTAGGGTTAGGATTAGGGTTAGGGCTAGGGTTAGGTTTAGGGTTAGGGTTATTTTTATGGCTAGGCTTAGAGGGCTAGGGTTAAGGTTAGAGGATTAGGGTTATGGTTAGAGGGTTAGGGTTAGGTTTAGTGTTAGGGGATAGGGTTAGGGTTACGGTGAGATACTTAGGGTTAGAGTTAGTAACCCTACCCCTACCCCTCTAACCCTAACCCTCTAACCCTAAGCACTAAAAATAACCCTAACCTTAGCCCTGACCCTAACCCTAGCCCTAACCCTAGCCCTAACCCTAATTTTTTTTCTGGTTCTGGACATGCTACAGAGCTGAAACTTCACAGGTACACCTTTTAGACCCCCCAGACAATAAATACAAAGAATGTTTTTTTTATTATTTTTTTTTTTAATTTCTCCAATAATTGGCTCTCTATCAAAAATGACAATTTTTAAAAACTTTTTTGTGTGATTTAGTGTCTGGGGGGGTCTAAAAAGTGTACCTGTGAAGTTTCAGCTCTGTAGCATGTCCAGAACCAGAAAAAAAGATCATTTTTCAGTAGAGCAGGGATGGTGGGAACCCTCCTTTTATAACTATATGATCTTTTTTTTCTGGTTCTGGGCATGCTACAGAGCTGAAACTTCACGGGTACACTTTTTAGACCCCCCAGACACTGAATCCAAATATTTTTTTTTTTTTTAATTTTTCCAATAATTGGCTCTCTGTCAAAAATGACAATTTTTAGGAACTTTTTTGTGTGATTTAGTGTCTGGGGGGGGGGGGGGGTCTAAAAAGTGTACCTGTGAAGTTTCAGCTCTGTAGCAGGTCCAGAACCAGAAAAAAAAGATAATTTTTCAGTAGAGCAGGGATGGTGGGAACCCTCCTTTTACACCTATATGATCTTTTTTTTCTGGTTCTGGGCATGCTACAGAGCTGAAACTTCACAGGTACACTTTTTAGACCCCCCAGACACTAAATCCAATTTTTTTTTTTTTTTAATTTTTCCAATAATTGGCTCTCTGTCAAAAATGACAATTTTTAAGAACTTTTTTGTGTGATTTAGTGTCTGGGGGTCTAAAAGTGTACCTGTGAAGTTTCAGCTCTGTAGCATGTCCAGAACCATAAAAAAAGATAATTTTTCAGTAGAGCAGGGATGGTGGGAACCCTCCTTTTACACCTATATGATCATTTTTTTCTGGTTCTGGGCATGCTACAGAGCTGAAACTTCACAGGTACACTTTTTAGACCCCCCGACACTAATCCCAAAAAAGTCATGCCTGCCTCCAAAAATGCCTGATAAATATATAGAAAAAAAATAAATAAAAGCAGACTGATGTACCAGCCCTAAAAAGGGCTTTTTGGGGTGCTGTCAGGATGCTGTCCTTACAGCAGGAGTGGACACAGAACACTGGCCTAGCTAATGATTTCCCTATCAATTCAGCAGCAACAGAAGCCCTCTCCCTGCTCTAACTAACACTGCAGCTTCAGAATGAATCTAAGATGGATGCTGCCCTTGCTTTTTTATAGGAGGTGGGAGGGTCTGGGAGGGAGGGTATGCTGATTGGCTGGAATGTGTCTGCTGACTGTGAGGTACAGGGTCAAAGTTTGCTCAATGATGATGTATAGGAGGCGGACCGAACATCGCATATGTTCGCCCACCGAGGCGAACGCGAACATGCGAAGTTCCCCGGGAACTGTTCACCGGCGAACAGTTCGGGACATCTCTAGTGGTAAAACAGCAATCATTCATTCATTTTTCTGACATTTGTTTACAAGTAAAAATCAGTATTTATTGCTAGAAAATTACTTAGAACTCCCAAACATTATATATATATATTTGTTATATTAATTTGCAATATTTTATGTCACATTGTGTTTGCGCAGCGGCCTTTCAAACACAATTCTTTTGGAAAAAATACACTTACAAAAATACAGGGAAAAAACAAAACAGTAAAGTTAGCCCAATTTTTGGTGTATGATGTGAAAGATGATGTTACGCTAAGTAAATAGGTACCTAACATATCATGATTTAAAATTGTGCAAACGACGGTACCTAAAAATCTCCATATGCGGCACTTTAAAAATGTTTACAGGTTACCTGTTTAGAGTTACAGAGGAGGTCCTGCACTATAAATATTGCTCTCATTCTAAGCCATTGCAGCAATACCTTACATGTGTGGTTTAAACACCATTTACATATGTGGGCATGACTTACGTATGTGTTCACGCATGCGAGCACGGAGGGATGTGGAGCTTTAAGTTTTTTTATTTATTATTTATTTTACTTTTTATTTTTTTATTTTTACACTTATCTTTATTTTATTTTTGTTTATCACTTGTATTCCTATTACAAGGAATGTAACCATCCCTTGTAAACAAAAAAGCATGGCAGGTCCTCTTTATTGAGAGACCTGGGTCCAAAAGACCCCAGATCTCTCATTTACATTTAAAAGCAAGAGAAAAAACATTGAGGAAAAAAAAACCCTTTTTAAATTATATACAGTAGCTTGTACAGAAAGAAAAGTGTGTCATTATAAAACATGTGGCCTAAAGCTGGAATGGAAAAAAAAACCCTTGCACTGGGGACACTGCAAGTGTTGAATGCTCTAAAGGCATTGGAACTGGCTGTTTTATTCATTGGATTACTCACTTCAGGAGGCTCTGACACGCTCTTCATCTCCCTGGCACCCTAGGCTGTAGGTGGTTCCTCTGTGTCATCACATACAATACAGGACTATTAGTCCTGCATTGTATGTGAGGATGTAAGCATGTAACCTCACGCTGAAATACCTTAGAGAGGAGGCTGCAGGGATCGGGTCACCCAGATGGAGGTAGCCTGCTGGAACAAGTAATAAAATATAAGTATTACACCTTATTACTCCACCCCTAGACTTTATTAGCATTAATTGTGGGGGGGGGGGTATTGTGCCAGAAGTTTGGATTTAAAGTGTTACTACACCCACAAGAGTAAAATTCAGTTTCTATATGCAGTAAAGCATGCTTGTTATACTCACTGTGTAACATAAGAGGTTAATCCTCCACCTTGCGTAAAAAAGCTGTTTTATCCTGTCCTTTGTTCCTCCCCTTTTTCCACTGTCCCCAAACCATGTCCTGATAGAACAGAGGCTAGGGGACAAGCTGCACATGCTCCGTTTGGTGTGCATTGCTATAGAGTTTTTTTTTTGGGAGAGTGCATGCGATCTGCAAAGGGCCAATCAGCACTGTCCAGGCAGAGGGTCAGGGGTTCTGTAGCCTCATAGGGCAGCCAGAGTAGAATAAAAACTCCTCCTACAATCTTTAACCAGACACTGACAGAAGTCACAAGACTGTTCTAACTGCTGATAAGAAAAGGTATTTAGCAGTTTATATTTACTAAAATTATTGCATTTCCATGTTCTGTTGACCAAATATAGTGAATGCAGGGTCCTGGGTTGAGTAACACTTTAAGGATGCCCGTATGTATATGGATTGTGGGAGGACAGAGGAGCACTATCAGGAAACTGCCACACGCATGGGAAGAATGTATAATTACTGTATATACCGTATATATATATATATATATATATATATTTCTTCACATTTCCATGGAGACCAATCTGTATAGCAAAAGTGACACGGATTGGGATAAACTATGGGTGCTTTCATCAGTTACTGTGTATTCATATACAATATTTTAAATCTTCTTAAAAATAATGTTGCAATTAGGTAAGCACCTTTTGCAATGTTAGTTTGTCCTAGCCCCTGTCATTCCTGCTGTATAGCTTGGTCTGAACTTCCTACCACTTTATAAAACTCTGGTCCTACCGCATCTAGAGTATTCTGTCCATTTCTGGTCGCCAGTCCTTAGGAGGGATGTGTTGGAGCTGGAGAGAGTCCAGAGAATGGCAACTAAACTAATCAGGGGATTGGAGGACCTTAATTATGAAGAGCGTCTGCAATCGCTTGATTTACTCTCCCTGGAGAAGAGACGCCTGAGAGGGGACCTGACAGCAATTTATAAATACCTCAATGGTGATCTCAGCATAGAAAAAAAGCTATTCATTTGCAAGGATTGCATGAGGACTCGAGGGCATACAATGCAATTAGAGGAGAAGCGTTTTAACCTCAGGCAACGCAGGGGGTTCTTTACTGTCAGGGCTACAAGATTGTGGAATTCTCTACCATAAGAGGTAGTTTCTGCGGGAAGTATGGCTACTTTCAAAAGACTCTTGGACGTACATCTCAAGGATCAGAATATTCAGGGGTATGAGAGATGATTACGGCCATACACACCTACACAGGTTGAACTGGATGGACTATTGTTTTATTCAACCTCAACTACTATGTAACTATGTAACCAAACAGTGGAGACAACCCCACAAACCACTTAGCCATGTCCACTTTTTGGTAGTGCTCTTATCATGCCCCTAATGTGATCATGTCATATCTCAAAGTTGGGCGGTGTTTATTGTATACTCCAGTAACAATGCAACATTTTAATATAAATGTTAGAGTGATTGTTTACCTCAGCTACCTCTGCTTATTAAGCTAGCTCACGCACAGCACTGACAATTAAATATCCATGGAGCTGCTCCCCCACAAGTACAGCACAAGTACAGCTTTATAGTGCATAGAAAATTGTATAAGACATATCTGTTACATGGTTGGAAGCCTATTAGTATATGGTGACCGCATGTGAATGTCTTTACAGTATCTCACAAAAGTGAGTACACCCCTCACATTTTCGTAAATATTTTATTAGATCTTTTCATGTGACAACACTGAAGAAATTACACTTTGCTACAATGTAAAGTAGTGAGTGTACAGCTTGTATAACAGTGTAAATTTGCTGTCCCCTCAAAATGACTCAACACACAGCCATTAATGTCTAAACCGCTGGCAACAAAAGAAAGTACACCCCTAAGTCAAAATGTCCAAATTGGGCCCGATTAGCCATTTTCCCTCTCCGGTGTCATGTGACTCATTTGTGTTACAAGCAGGTGTGCTAAATTTGGTGTTATCACTCTCACTCTCTCATACTGGTCACTGGAAGTTCAACATGGCACCTCATGGCAATGAACTCTCTGAGGATTGGAAAAAAAGAATTGTTGCTCTACATAAAGTTGGTCTTGGCTATAAGAAGATGGCCAAGACCCAGAAACTGTGCTGCAGCACAGTGGCCAAGACCATACAGTAACACAGAAATCGGGGTTATATCAGCGCAAATGGATGTTGAATATCAAATAAAAGCAGCTATACTCTCAGGACAAAAAACAACTCCCGTATCAAAGTAAAATGCAAAATAGAGCAGCGCTAACAGAATGATATGGATAAAACGGCTTCAAATGATGAAAGAAGAAGAACTAATAGTCCATGCAATGCCCGTGAGGAAAAAAGGTGACACACACTCCTGGGTAGAAGAAACAGGTGCGCTAGTGCACTCACGACCACCACCTTCTGAAATGGCCTCTCACCTTAAACCTGTATGTCATAAGCGTATAACATCCGGGCAATCAAGGAATGGTCATTACCAAGACAGACTCAATGGATCAGCCTCACTCCATATCCACAAAGCCAACAGTATCCCTGGATGAGTTCTGGACGCCAGCTCCACTCAAGACCATGTAAATGGGAACATAAGACCGGGCAAGCCCATAGTGTGATACTGACAAAACTTTTATTGATGAAGCACACAGAAAGACAGCCTCTTACTTGGTAGTTGATAAAAACAGCATATACTGTTACAGCGATGTCAGGCGGGTCCTGCAGGTAACCTCGCCGAAATTTCCAAACAGCAGCGGGTGACGTCAATGGCTCCGCCTTCCCCCCGGACGCGAGTCGTCCCCCAATGGGTGGAGACTTCTTCAGCGGTGTTGAAGGCAGCGTGAGACGTCACCCCTTTATGAGACCCGGTAAAGCCGCTCATTGGACGAGCAGTCCCGGACCTATCATTGGCTAATCTCCGTTGTTACGGCAACCAGGACGCCGCTTTTTACTGAATAGCGGAAGCCGCGGCGTCATGTGGCGGAAGACAGCCCATTGGATAAACTACACCGCTCGCTGATTGGCCGAGTGGGCACAAATTATGCATATTAGGCTAATCCTAACTATCCCATCAGCCCCACCGCTGTATAACCATACGAACGGAGATGGATGGTGTGTAGACCTATTAGCCTATGTTTATCTTAGGAATTAACCCTTACTCTGCTGGTACCTCTTCTATTTGTGAATGCAGGGATACCGCTCTTAATGTAATCGCTCACCCCTCATCCACAGAAGATACTCCGACCACATACCCCTAGGCAGAACCCGCAAGGGTACAACCGGGGGAGAGGGGGTGCCTATTACCCCCAAAGAGGTGGTCAGCCTAACAGAGGGCATCCCAATAGAAGAAATGACTACACCTATGCTCAAATTGCCACCCAAAAAAGGTTCGAACCACTTAGGAATAATCAACATGAGGACCCTTCTTTTTTAGGGAATATGGGGGGACAGGAGAGGGGCCCCCCTCTACCCTTCCAGAACCAGTCGGACAACTGGTGGAGGGGTCCAGTAGAGGGCACCCCAGGAGGCAAAGGAGGGAAAAGAAGCAGAGAGGAAACAGAGGAGGCAGGAGAGTCCAGAGGAAAAAAATCCCGATAGGAGCCGGCATTTTTAATCTAAGCGGGGTCCAACTAGGTGATGATGAACTGAGAACTTTGGACAAAGGTCTAAAGTTCGCACCAGTACGAAACCTAAATACGTTTCAGACCTATGTTGGGATCCAAAAGTTTGTCCGCTCTTTGAATGTGAAAAAATATTGTATGTCGAATCCTATCATTAAAAATTCCTCTGCCCCTATCTCAGGCACCTCCGTACTAACTAGTTCCTCTAGTGAATTTTCCTTACATACTAGTTTAAGGAATAAATCTACATTCAATCCCCAGAATAAGGATAATAAATACATGGATGTGTTTAAGAACATGGTATATAAGGATCTGGAGGGGTTGAAGGTAAGAAAAGTCTCCGACCCCCAAACCATCAAAGCAGGAATAAAGCATTGGAAGACAATAAAGAGATTGTCATCAGACCGGCAGACAAGGGGGGGGGGGGCTAGTTATCCTTAGCAAGGAATATTATAAGAATGAGATGACACGCCTTCTCGCGGATCGAGATACATACTGTATTTTAAGGGGCGATCCTCTCCCTGAATACAAAGGTGAACTAAATGTTTTAGTGGAATCAGGTAAAAAGAAAGGAGTTCTCAATAAAAAGGAGTCCCTTTATTTGGACCCCCAGTTTTGCCGCACCCCTGTCATCTATTTTCTACCGAAAATGCATAAAGATAAAGAACATCCACCGGGAAGGCCAATAGTGAACGGAATTGAATCAGTGACGTCCAGACTTGGTCAATTCATAGATGTGCACCTACAGCCACTAGTAGTTAACACCAAAGCCTACTTAAAGGACACCAAGCATATCATTCAGATATTGCAAGATCTACCGTGTTCAGCCTCCTCTATATTGGTTACAGCGGACGTAGGCTCCCTGTATACCGTAATAGGACATAATGCTGCAGAAGCAGTGGTGAAATGGGCTTTTTCCAATTCCCATCTACCAAGAAAATTAAGGAGTTTTTTATTAATCAGTCTGTGGTTCTGTTTGACCAGAAACGATTTCTTGTATGATAGGTCTTATTACCTTCAAACCAGAGGTGTGGCGATGGGAGCACGCTTCGCTCCCAGTGTGGCCAATTTATTCATGGCCCACTGGGAGGAAGAAGTGGTGTTCGGTGATCGCCCCCCAGAATTGTTATGTTACCGTAGGTATATTGATGACCTGTTCCTAATTTGGGACGGGGGTCAAGATAGCTTAGTCACGTTTATGGACAAGCTCAACTTAAACAACAAAAACATTGTCCTGACATGGACGACCAGTCAGGAAAAGGTTGTTTTCTTGGATTTGGTCATCTTAAAAATTGACAATACATTTACCACCTCCAACTACTCGAAACCAACAGATCATAATGCATACATCCCGCTGGATAGCTGCCATCATCACAGTTGGCTATGTAACATTCCCAAAGGGCAGTTCATGCGTCTCAGGCGGAATTGTGCATCAGATACAGATTTTGAATCTCAATCAAAACTTCTCACAGAAAGGTTCATACAAAAAGGATATTGTAAAGAAAAATTGGAGAAGGATAGGACGGCAGTACAGACCATCACAAGAGATTCTCTTCTGTCTAATGTCCCTAGAGTAACCAAACCCAAAACAGATGAAATCAGGATTATATTGGATTATAATATTCAATATAAAAAAATCGAAAAAATTATTAATAAACATTGGCCGATCCTACAGCAGGATAAGGTATTAGGGGCTAAATTACCCGCTAAACCCTCTTTTGTGTACAAGAAGGCTCCGACCTTGAGGAACATGTTGGCCCCGGGGGTAGTGGATCCACCCACACAAAATAATAATAACAAGTTATTCTCATTTTTATCAGGGTTTTATGCCTGTGGTAAATGTGTGGTGTGCCGTACCGCAAAAACGAACCTCAAACGCAGGAAAGAATTCATAGCCAATGCCACAGGAAAGAAATAAGAAATAAAAGATCCAATTACATGCTCAACTACAGGCATAGTATACATGCTCGAATGTGACTGCGGTCTGCAGTATGTAGGCAGGACGTCCAGGGCCCTGCAGACCAGAGTAGCTGAGCATGTAAGGAGCATTAAAAAAGGTAAAACCCCCCACCATGTTACCCAACCTTTCAAAAAACACCATAATAAAGACCCTAGGAGCCTGAGATTCTGGGGAATAGAAAGGGTCAACAAACATTGGAGGGGGGGTAATTTTATCAGGAAATTAAGCCAGCGAGAATCGTTCTGGATATATGAAACGAAATTGGGGGTGCCCCGTGGGTTAAACGTGGAGTTTGATCTTAATTGTTTTATTTCAGACCGGTAATTTGTTTTTATTAATTTTATCAGTTTTATGTATTTTATGGATGTATTTTATGGTTGAATTTTTCTGTGTATTTTAGGGTTTTATTAGGTTTTATAAGATGTGATCCAGACGGTAGCGGGACATCAATGGCTCTATTTATATTATATTTATTTTCGAGTCTTGCATAGGGGCTCTCTGTATACATAGATTAATGTCTGCATATTGTTTACATTGATGGTATCTTCTGTGGATGAGGGGTGAGCGCTTACATTAAGAGCGGTATCCCTGCATTCACAAATAGAAGAGGTACCAGCAGAGTAAGCGTTAATTCCTAAGATAAACATAGGCTAATAGGTCTACACACCATCCATCTCCGTTCGTATGGTTATACAGCGGTGGGGCTGATGGGATAGTTAGGATTAGCCTAATATGCATAATTTGTGCCCGCTCGGCCAATCAGCGAGCAGTGTAGTTTATCCAATGGGCTGTCTTCCGGCACATGACGCTTCGGCTTCCGCTATTCAGTAAAAAGCGGCGTCCTGGTTGCCGTAACAACGGAGACTAGCCAATGATAGGTCCGTGACTGCTCGTCCAATGAGCGGCTTTACCGGGTCTCATAAAGGGGTGACGTCTCACGCTGCTCCAACACCGCTGAAGAAGTCTCCACCCATTGGGGACGACACGCGCCCGGGGGGAAGGCGGAGCCATTGACGTAACCCGCTGCTGTTTGGAAATTTCGGCAAGGTTACCTGCAGGACCCACCTGACATCGCTGTAACAGTATATGCTGTTTTTATCAACTACCAAGTAAGAGGCTGTCTTTCTGTGTGCTTCATCAATAAAAGTTTTGTCAGTATCACACTATGGGCTTGCCCGGTCTTATGTTCCCATTTACATAGTCTTGAGTGGAGCTGGCATCCAGAACTCATCCAGGGATACTGTTGGCTTTGTGGATATGGAGTGAGGCTGATCCATTGAGTCTGTCTTGGTAATGACCATTCCTTGATTGCCCGGATGTTATACGCTTATGACATACAGGTTTAAGGTGAGAGGCCATTTCAGAAGGTGGTGGTCGTGAGTGCACTAGCGCACCTGTTTCTTCGACCCAGGAGTGTGTGTCACCTTTTTTCCTCATGGGCATTGCATGGACTATTAGTTCTTCTTCTTTCATCATTTGAAGCCGTTTTATCTATATCATTCTGTTAGCGCTGCTCTGTTTTGCATTTTATTAAGACCATACAGTAGTTTAACAGGACAGGTTCCACTCAGAACAGGCCTCGCCATGGTCAACCAAAGAAGCGTACAAGTGCAAAAGTTCAGCATCATATCCAGAGGTTGTCTTTTGGAAATAGACGTATGAGTGCGGTCAGACTGGGGTCAGCCTGTCAGTACTCGGACCAAATTGGTCTGCATGGCTGTCGTCCCAGAAGGAAGCCTTCTCTAAAGATGATGCACAAGAAAGCCCGCAAACAGTTTGCTGAAGACAAGCAGACTAAGGACATGGATTACTGGAACCATGACCTGTGGTCTGATGAGACCAAGATAAACTTATTTGGTTCAGATGGTGTCAAGCGTGTGTGGCGCCTCCCAAGTGAGGACAAAAACAAGTGTGTCTTGCCTACAGTCAAGCATTGTGGTGGGAGTGTCATGGTCTGGGGCTGCATCAGTGCTGCCAGCACGGGGGAGCTACAGTTCATTTAGGGAACCATTAATGCCAACATGTACTGTGACATACTGAAGCAGAGCATGACCCCCTCCCTTCGGAAACTGGGTTGCAGGGCAGTATTTCAACATGATAATGACTCCAAAAACACCTCCAAGATGACCACTGCCTTGCTAAAGAAGCTGAGGGTAAGGTGATGGGCTGGCCAAGCATGTCTCCAGACCTAAACCCTGCTGAGCATCTGTGGGGCATCCTCAAATGAAAGGTGGAGGAGCGCAAGGTCTCTAGAACCCACCTGCTCTGTGATGTCGTCATGGAGGAGTGGAAGAGGACTCCAGTGGCAACCTGCGAAGCTCTGGTGAACTCTTTGCCCAAGAGGGTGAAGGCAGTGCTGGAAAATAATGGTGGTCACCCAAAATATTAACACTTTGGGCCCAATGAGGACATTTTCACTTAGGGGTGTACTCACTTTTGTTGCCAGCGGTTTAGACATTAATGGCTGTGTGTTGAGTTATTTTAGGGGAACAGCAAATGTACACTGTTATATAAGCTGTACACTCACTACTTTACATTGTAGCCTAGTGTCATTTCTTCAGTGTTGTCACATGAAAAGATATAATAAAATATTTACAGAAATGTGAGGGTTGTACTCACTTTTGTGAGATACTGTATGTGGTTGTGTTTTTTCCTTTTTATTATTTGTTTTTTATTACAACTGCAAAATCCCAATAAAAACTATTGGGAAAAAAATAGAAGCTAATGTAGTACAAAGGTGGTTTATAAAGGAAAGTAGCAACCATGGCTGTCCTGATCCCTTGGACCAAGGAGTAGCTATTCACTCTGCACCACCTTTAGTTAGACCTTGTACAGTAATATTCAACTCATGTGAGCATATTTATAACAACTTCTGCAATGTCTAAATACCACCTGCCCTTTATAATTACCAATTGTACCAGTAATTCAAACATCCAGTGTGTTATTTGTTTACTGGAGCCCAGCAAACTAGACGGTTCTGGTGATAAAAATTAAAGTGGTGCAAAATTGTTTTTTTTTTGTTTTTTTTTTGTTTTTTTATGATAGGTCCTCTTGATTTAAAGCCTTATCTTACATAGTAATACAATGCAACATTTTTCTGTTTGCACATCACTTTTAATCTAGGTGACAAAGTTATTTAAATCACAGTGTGCCAGAATGAAAGCTGGGGCGACCTAATTTCCATGTGTTTCCCTGGAATAATAAACAATATTTACAGTTCATTTAGTCTTCATTAAACATTTCCAAAGGAGCGCATGCTGTACACAACGGGATGCATTTCATCATCTTATAGATTACATTCTGCTTGAAGGACATTCAAAAAAGGAGCATTATGCACTGACAGTAAAAAATAGTTTGCACCTCTGTGGGATTTCATCCTTTGAATCTCTGCTGCACATTTATGAGGAGCATATTTTTAAAGCAGTGAATTAAATGTTCACCAACATTTACTGGTGGTGAATCAACTACTGTAATTTAAAATACATTTCCCAGGAAGGTTCACCTCCAGTGAATGTTTGGCAGTTGTCAGATTCATTGCTTTATAAATTTACTGTGTATTTCTCTTTTGCCTGTTTATTTGATATGGCATTTATATATTGTCATTCTGACAAAAGATACAGGGGTGAGTTTAACCTTGACATGAGGGATTTCTAAAAACAAGTTTTGGTTGAAACTAAAAAAATATAATATTTTCCACAGTCTTGTTTTTAATCTTTTTCAGAAATGCCAAGTATTTGGAAACTTAGGACACAGGAATGTTATACAGAAAAAGTCTAACCAAGTAAAAACACTCCTTTTTTTTACTATTTCCATACGGTTTATGAATCTCAGTATGAAAAGAGGAAAGAAAAGCTGAAAATAAGTGGCGATAATGTCAACTGTTTTAGCTGTTTTACATTAAATATGTACAGCATGCCACTGGATTTAACACTTCTAGTCTTAGGTCGGCACACACCACAATCTGGGTGTTTCTTAAATCCCAATTTTTATTTATTTACTAATGAATAAATCACATTTTTCTTTTTCCCTCTCCCTTTCCCTCCACAATAACTCCATAATAGCCAATAGGCACTGTACCTCACTCAACATAGGGGGCCAAATAATACATTTTCAATTCTCTAAAAAATAACTGTTTTAATTTGCATTTTTACATAGATCACATAATTAATTTGAAAAATATTACTGTTGTAATCTGGAAAGCTGCAAAGATCATACCCTGGAAGAAATATTCTGGGGTATTTAAGAATTCTTTGCTTTTTATACATTTATATACAGTATATTTTACCCACTATAGCGATACCCCCACAGGGATATCTGTTACTTCACTGGATTGCTCAAGCTTGCGAGGGTGAAAGTTTTATTAGGGTTTCCAGCAGGGGTCAAGTCCTGGGAAAAAAGTGTGGGAACTCACCCAAGGCCCCCCTCCCCCCACCTCAAAAATAAAAAAAAGTGTGTTTGTGTATACAGTATCCCACAAAAGTGAGTACACCCTGCACATTTTTGTAAATATTTTATTATATCTTTTCATGTGAGAACACTGAACAATAACAGTGTATAACAACAATGTATAACAGTGTAAATTTGCTGCCCCCTCAAAATAGCTCAACACACAGCCATTAATGTCTAAACCGCTGGCAACAAAAGTGAGTACACCCCTAAGTCAAAATGTCCAAACTGGGCCCAAAGAGTCAATATTTTGTGTCTTAACCCTCTTGGGCATGGAGTTTACCAGAGCTTCACAGGTTGCCACTGGAGTCCTCTTCCATTCCTCTACGAGGAGCTGGTGGATGTTAGAGACCTAGCGCTCCTCCATTTGAGGATACCCAACAAATGCTCAATAGGGTTTAGATCTGGAGACATGCTTGGCCAGTCCATCGCCTTTACCAGTGGTCATCTTAAAGGTGTGTTTGGGGTCGTTATCATGTTGGAACACTGCCCTGCAACCCAGTCTCCGAAGGGAGGGGAACATGCTCTGCTTCAGTATGTCACAGTACATGTTGGCATTCATGGTTCCCTCAATGAACTGTAGCTCCCCAGTGCCGTCAGCACTCATGCAGCCCCAGACCATGATACTTCCACCACAATGCTTGACTGTAGGCAAGACACACTTGTCTTTGTACTCCTCACCTGGTTTCTGCCACTATACACGCTTGACACACCTGAACCAAATAAGTTTATCTTGGTCTCATCAGACCACAGGACATGGTTCCAGTAATTCATGTCCCTAGTCTGCTTTTCTTCAGCAAACTGTTTGCGGGCTTTCTTGTGCATCATCTTTAGAAGAGTCTTCCTTCTGGGACAACAGCCATGCAGACAAATTTGATGCAGTGTGCGGAGTATGATCTGAGCACTGACAGGCTGACCCCCCACCCCTTCAACCTCTTCAGCAATGCTGGCAGCACTCATATGTCTATTTCCCCAAAGACAACCTCTGGATATGATGCTGAGCATGTGCACTCAACTTCTTTGGTTGACCATGGGGAGGCCTGTTCTGAGTGGAACCTGTCTTGTTAACCCACTGTATGGTCTTGGCCACCATGCTGCAGCTCACTTTTAGGGTCTTGGCAATCTTCTTATAGCCTAGGCCATCTTTATGTAGAGCAACAATTCTTTTTTTCAGATCCTCAGAGAGTTCTTTGCCATGATGTGCCATGTTGAACTTCCAGTGACCAGTATAAGAGAGTGAGAGCGATAACACCAAATTTAACACACCTGCTCCCCATTCACACACAATTAGGGGTGTACTCACTTATGTTGCCAGCAGTTTAGACATTAATGTCTGTGTGTTAAGTTATTTTGAGGGGACAGCAAATTTACACTGTTATGCAAGCTGTACACTCACTACTTTACATTGTAGCAAAGTGTTATTTCTTCAGTGTTGTCACATGAAAAGATATAATAAAGTATTTACAAAAATGTGAGGGGTGTACTCACTTTTGTGAGATGCTGTATATATATTCTACATCAGAGTCACATGAAGATAAGCAACAAAGTGACACAGAAATAGAAATTATTGCAGACAATCCAAATTCTGTAAAAGAAGAAACCAGGCCATAAGAGTCTTCAATCAGGAAATCCACCAGAAGCAATAAAGGCAACCCAGTCAAACATCTGTCATATGTTGCTCGCGTAGCATTTAAACCAGAGCCAGATTCATGGGATGAGATGCAAAAGCTTCTAACCCATGAGAAACAAAATTGGATCAGAGCATTTCACAAAACTACTTACAAGAAACAGATTTATATAACTGAGATCTGACATGGGACTAATATAAGGAGTAGTTGTTGAGTGGGGGTGTTGGAATGCAGAATTGTATTTTGTGCAAAAACTACTGTACATTATTATTTAGTAGAGGTAGTGTTTATAAGTTTGTAGCGGCATCTATGGTATTATGCTCTATGTCTTTTCCCTGAATAAAGTTCCTGTTTTCTGTATGCAGTTAGGCAGCTGATAAGCCCATGTGGACTGTGCACTGTCTGTTCTGTCAGGGTATATACAGAATCTCTAACAGTTTGAACAGCCGTTTGACTACTTTGTTATTGAGTTGTTCACTGATTTGTAGAATGTGTGAGATGTAAAAACTATATTGAAACAATTGTTGATGTCTCATAACATTCTTTAGCATGTTTTTGCTGTGATAGGTACCCTTTTATCTACAATAATCTTGCATTCTTTAAATGTGCATAGCTTTGATAATCACGATAATCACTATAACTTTAAACTGAGAAAAAAGAACAGCCAAGGATCAAATGTTTCAAGTCGTACTTTTACAGCCGTCACTTGTATATTAGCTGTTCCCTTCTGTGCATTTGGGTGGAAAAGATAAGATTTATTATTACAGATGAGAATTTAGAGATCGTTTTTTGCAATTCAATATTGTACTTTGGCAGAGCTACAATGAACAGATTATTTTGAATGTGTTCATAAGGGCATTCAATTGGAATGTACCTGAGTGGATGAAAAACACAATCCTATTAATATATGCCTATCAAAATGCACATCCAACTGACAGCAGCCTGTGTTCAAAGAAACCTAAAACTGTACTAAGAACATATATATGGGTATTATCCAGAGCAATGAAACTAGAAATCTTTTAAGTGTTTAGCATGAAGTATGCCTCATGTGTAGGTCAAATGGGGTCTTCTGTCCCTATGCAATGGCTAAGACTAACTACTAGTAGGCAAAGTAGTGATTCGTTTTTATAGAATACATATATTGTTTATTGATTGACATCGTGGTGAAAAATGACACAATTAGGCACAATTACAGCCCATTCAGACTGGCGCGATCCGACTTCCAGGGGCGACCTGCGAAGACAGCGTGCACCGCGACTTCGGCGCGACTTGCAGGGACTTCACATAATGGAAGTCTATGCAAGTCGCTCCCAGGTCGCCCCAAAGTAGTACAGAACCCTTTTTCTAAGTCGGAGCGACTTGTGTCGCTCCTATTAGAACGGGTCCTGTACTACTCAATGGCGAGTGACCGACCGACCGCGACTTGTCAGGCTGACAAGTCGCCTGACAAGTCGCGCTAGTCTGAATGGACTCTTAGGGCATCAAACAGGAATGATCAAATAATGATCCAATAAATGTAAATAGCCAGTGTGCACTGGCACCTCAAATCAAGGTAGACATTAGTGAAGTCTGTTAATGACTCCCAATTGAAAGTCAAACCCTTATAGCAAATGTGTGTGCTCTATCTAGTGTGTATAGAGCCTAAAATAGATGCCTTTCTGCTGCAAATGCTGACAAAGTCAATGGTCAATGAATTTGCAATGATGTAGTTGTAAGCCCTGTGCCATCATTTCATCTAAAGGCCTGGAAGCTGGATGTAGCAGTTTTAAAAAGAATACATCTTTTTTTTTTATATATTAACCAGGCCCTAACTTTAAGATTTTCAGAACAAATCTCTTTTTTGCAGATTTGCAATGAAAAATTGACTTCAGTCCCTTTTTAACGCTTACACATTACTACATCAACCATATTTAAACATTTCAGGGCATGCTCATTTGGTAGCCAGTTAAAGTGAACCTGCCCCCACAGGGAGGTGTGGAATACTTGCAGCAATCAATCAAGACAAATTAGTTAAAATGCACTATTTGGGTTCCAAACGTTGAGACCTGTGTAAAGGTTGTTTTTTTTTAATTGTGGTTCATGCAACTACTGCAAATTGCAAATGCATACTGAACTCCACAAAATTGAATTAAGAAACTTGAATCAAAACACATTGGGGTAGGGGGGGGGGGGGGGGGATATCTACTCTTATGTGAACGTGGACCATTTTATGGGGGAAATGTAAAAATGTAGAAATGATCATGTTCATGTCATAGGGACAGGGACATGTGAAATCCAATTGGCCGACATGTTGTATTACATTCACCATTACAACACCACATGCATATGTTTCATAGCCCTTGATCTGATCCACCCAATTTCAGTCAAATACTTTTTCAGCATGATATGAGATAAATTGATTGAAGGAAACCCATTTTCCAGGTCCTAATGAGGCCATTAGTTACAAACCATTTTTAGTTTATTGTAACTGGGTCTTTTTTTTGTAATTTTTTGTAATTTGAGGTATAGATATATTGCTTCAGCTGACTGTTTATATGTATTTGATTGATCTTTACAGCAGGTTACATAGTTCCTAGGCTGCATGCCTGTAATAGTGTGCCAGGGTGTTTCTTGTCCTGTGTGTGTCAGCATGGAGACGCTCGGGGCATCCCCCCCAGTTTTGGGAAATTTGATTTGATCTGTCCCAGGGTTTGGTAGGGCATCTTTCCCCCAGCACTACCTACTGTGGCATCTCCTCTATGAGCTGAGTGTTTGGGAGTGTGTCAGTGGGAGGTTTTTTCTATCTGCTGCACGGTCCACATGACATACATGTGCTAGTCACGTAAAAACATCACAGGGCGTGCCCAAGTTGCAGTTGCATGCAGCTCAGGTGGGTGGAGCTCGCAACTTTTTGTGGTGACGACATGGGTGAAATTTGGATGGTCTATATAAGAGAGCATGGAGACTGGACACAGCCTTGTGTCACAGGCACAGGCAGGATTTATCCACTTAGGTGGCACCACACCGGAGTGGGAAAACAAATACAATTAAAACAGTGTTAAAAGGTGAGGTTTGGCAGGTATCGATTTTTTATTGTACACTGTTTCAATCTTTGATATACTTATTTATTCCTTAAATATTTATCCCCAGTGTCTGCTCCTTTGTTTCTTGTTTCCTCCCTCCACATTGACACTTTTTACTGGGTAGGTGATGCTGGGATTTGCAGACTTTTGGGCCAGCTGCTATGGCACTTGTCCTGTCATATTCAATTTTGTAGTTTACTTTATGGAACAAATAAATTCTCAATTTCTCAATCTACTATTGCTGTTTCAATCTTAATATTACTAATATACTATTGAATTTCTTGACAAATTATGGTCAAATAACCAATTAATGTAAACCTTGTAGAAAGAACAGATCCTTCTTAGTCCTTAAAGTTCATTAATTTGGCTCATGGAAGATCCCAACATGTGATTGTTTATTTTTACTAGCCAATTATTTTGGGTGAGAATGGTCAATATTCATATACCAGAAGGTTATAACCTGGAGTGTGATGTTCTTTCGCACATTGTGTCCAATGTAAGTGATATTTTATTACTTCTGTGTTTTAAAAATACCCCTGTTCTTATGCTATCCATTGTGTTGTTGGGTACCATTTAAAAATCCAGTTTTTTTTCTGTAAAATAGTTTGACCTCAGCAGAACCCCTGCTTAAAAGCAGCCTCCAGCCTTTGTTCTGATGGATCATATTCATTATGAATTTATTTATCAAATACATTGTTGTGGTAGTTAGCTGTTTTATCGGTTTTTGTTTACTATTTTTCTTTTACCAAAACTCCCACTGTTGGGAATTGTGTCCCCTTGTTTTGGCGCTATTCTGGGTGACCCAGCACGGTAAGGGCTCACTTCTGTCAGTACCTCCCTGCAGACAGTTCTCTGTGTCAGGGGAGATCGGGGGCTGGTCGCTGTTCCACCACATCACTTCCTGTGATGCTGTGTGGGGTGGGGGCGTCGCCGAGCTTCCGCTCTCCAGGACGGCTCACCAGGACTGTCAGCACAGATTGCTCTTGCGATCTCCAGCTGACTCTCCTCAGCACTGATTGTAGCAGATATTTAACCACTTTACCACCGGAGGATTTTGCTGTCTTACGTCTGGGCCACTTTTTGCGATTCGGCACTGTGCAAATTTAACTGACAATTGCGCGGTCATGCAATGCCGTACCCTAACAAAATTTACGTCTTTTTTTTCCCACAAACAGAGATTTCTTTTGGTGGTATTTGATCACCTGTGCGTTTTTTACTTTTTGTGCTATAAACAAAAAAAGAGCGACAATTTTGAAAAAATAACAATATTTTTCAAATTTTTTTATATGAAATTCCCCCCCAAAAAAATGTAAAAATCAAAATTTTTTATCATTTTTCGCCAATTTGTTTTCTGCTACATATTTTTGGTAAATAAAATTGCAGTAAGCTTATTTTGATTGGTTTGCGCAAAAGTTATTGCGTTTACTAACTAAGGGAAAACTTTCTGTCGTTGATGGCGGCGATCTGCGATTTTTTTTTCGGGACTGCGACATTGCGGCGGATAGATCGGACCCTTGACTGACATTTTTGACACTTTTGGGGGTACCAGTGACATTACTACAGTAATAAGTGCTATACATATGCACTGTTACTGTAAAAATTACACTGGCAGGGAAGGGGTCAATTTTATTGGAGAGGGAGGGGTTAATGTATGCCTGGTGTTACTTACGTGTGTGGGGGGAGGTGACTGAGTGACACAGGGACAGATCGCAGGTTCAGCTATGTTGAACCCTGCAATCTAACCCTGCCTGTCACTTAGGAGATCCGCCCGCTTTGTTTACACAAGCCGGCGGATCTCCACACTCGATTCCCCGACGATCGGGGAAGAGCGGTGGTGATCACCGCCGCTCCTCCCCTGGCCCGACTCCCGCTGTGACCGAATACAGCGGGAGCAAGCCTCCGGCGGCGTGCACGCGCCACCGAGAGAGGGGAATGTCTGGCGACGTAGGTCTACATCGCCAGACGTTATCGAGCCACTTTGCCGCAGTAGAGCTCTAGTGAGCAGCTGTAAAGTGGTTAAACCAGCTCAGCGGCACACTTGCAGTGCTGTCTGCTGTGAGCTCCATGTTCAATGCTTGATCTTCCAAAATATCAAGGTATGATTTTTACTCCTACTTCCCTAGAGGATCACTCTCCTTTCTCTTATTGAATATTGCTACAATACTGGTCCCTATACCATAGCTGTACTGATTTTTCAGTGCCTTCTATATAAGCCATCTAAGCTTTTATTTACTCTGATTTTCTACTAGCAAACGATCCCCCATTATGTCTATGGATACTCCCTAGCAAAGAAATATATATATATATATATATATATATATATATATATATATATATATATATATACACACTTTTTTTTTTTTTTTCTTTTTCCTTTTATCATCAACATAATTATATTCTATTAACTTCATTGGCTATACATAGCTCATTATTTTGTGGATTTTCTTTGATGCCAGGGCTCCTGACTTTTTTGGACCTCAGTCATCCACGAGGTCCATTCCTTGGAGAATAGCACCTTGTGGTAAAATTGCTGGTGAAATACTACTCCTTGACATTTGAACTATGGTGATCCATCGGGCAGACGACTGCTGACTGCTTGCTTTTATAAAGTTTGCAAACAGTGTAAATCATACGTTAACACAATGCATGTAAGTGTTTATTTATTCCTCTATTGATGTTATAATCATATGCATGTACATTTACATATATGAAAATGTTCTTGTAATATTGCAACAACAAATGTACTAATCTTGCTTTGTATGATTTCATCTTAGAGGAACAGTTGTAGCCATCAGTGTCACCCTTGAAGAAGCGCATCAGCTTCGAAATGCATTGGGTGTACATTGTGCTATAAATATGCTCATCTATTGCATTTTGTGTAGTATCTGGAACACACTGCTTGCCCTTTTTAATAGTTTTTGCTTTAATGTCTTTGTTTTTCATTAATTAAAAATTATAATATTATATTCAATTTTTTATTTTTACAAGTGCCTTTAAAGTCCCATCACCAGGGGAATTTTCCTTCTTCCATTTTTTTTCTGTATCTATTGATTTAATAGGGATGTAGGTACTAGTTTTAGAAGTTATAAGATGCTGGTTCTATATGTCTGGCATTTATTACATAGAATACCTGCAGCAGCCAGATATTTCAAGGTAAAGGTGAATAAAGATGAACTTATCTACAAGGCTGTCCTTTTTTTTTTTTTAATAAGTTACTCTGTTTTGATAGGGTCACCTAGGGATGCCGTTGTGTATATGATTTGTGGGAGAAAACAGGAGCACTATCAAGAAAATGCCACACGCATGGAAAAAATTTATATATTCTGCATATATACAATACACAGTATAAATGTGTGTGTGTGTGTATATATTATATGTGTATTTTAGTATATATAAATATATATATATATATATACCTCTTTTTATGTTTCTTCACATTTTAACGAAGACCAATCTTTATAGAGCAAGAAGTGACAGGGGTTGGAGGCAAACTAGATCACCTCTATAAAGGTTTTCATCAGGAGCAGTTTATTCATATATTTTAATTCTTTTTAAAAAGTAATGCTGCAATAGGGTAAGCACCTTTTGCAATGTTATTTTGTCCTAATCCCTGTCATTCTTGCTGTATGGTTTGGTCTGAATGTAACAGTGGAGAAAATATAAATAAAGGCATGTGAAATAATAAAAATAAATCATATACCAGATATTAACCCCAGGGTTTTCTATATAATGGCACTTTGACTTGAAATGAATTACACACTACTGCATCCACAATGTTAACATTCAGATCTCATAAAATACTGTTACCTTCAACACCACAAAATAGTTTTAATCAATATGTTCTGAACCTGGTGGAAATAACCTTTATTTTGTTAAAAGAAAAAAATACAAATCTGTAAATACACAGGTAACAAAAAAGAGATCTTCTTATTGATCTTTAATATAATTGAATACCATTGCATAACTGTGCCTATTCTTATGTAAACATTCTTAATCTTTCTAACCTTTCTGAATATAAGGACCTTTATATCCTTTATTAAATGTAGTATTCATTACTATACTTTTTCAGCCTCCAAATGTTACCTTTGTTTCATAAAGCGTCTGATTTTATTGCGGATTTAATTCTGTCTGGGTTACTATATTTTTTTCCAGAATGATAAATTGAGGCAAATTGAACACATGTTTCACTTCCTTTAGCTAAGGAATATTTAATGAAAGATGGGGTTGGCCTGTCCAAGTAAATCACATCTAGTTCAGTTTCAAAATGATACAAGGATATGAACTGTTTTCCAAAAATACAGACTGGAATGCTTTGTTTTTTTTGTCTGTTTAACAGACTTGTGTTAATCACTCGCAATGGAACCTTTGCAATCATTTAGATGTACTCGAATTTAAGGATTACCTTTTTGTAAAAATCTCTGTAAACCCACCCAAAAATGCACCATTCCGTTCATTATAGCCTATGGGTGGTACTTGGGCAAAGATTGATATTTGCTCCAGCACAGAGATTGCTTTTCACTTCTAGCTCTGTAGGCTCAATGAGCAAGTCGAAAATGTAATTTCAATGTGAGGGAAATCCCCTGTTAGCTGTCACAGAAAAAGTGTCCCAAAGGAAAGATTTTCCATCTGTTCCTGTTTTGATGACGACTCCAACTTTTGACTTTTTTTCTCTATGGGTCTAATCATCAACATCAATGGGAATTAAAAGAGAGGTTGGTAATCAGGGCCATTGAGAAAAATAGAATCTCCCTTAAAGGGACACGGGCAACAATAGAAACCTAACAATGGCTCTAAGTTTTCCTTACTCCATCCAAATCTAAAAAAAAGTTTATTCCTTTAGGTATACTTTAATAGTTTTCTGGAAGCAATAGGTAAGCTGCCACAGCTGAACCTCCTTCTGAAAATGCTAGTTGCCTGGAAACTCCTAGGAAAGTCCACAAGAAGCCAGGATCCCTAATCTGCATGCGAGTTGTAGGTTAATGGTATCAAAGTATCAAAGCAAGAGGGTCCCCATGCCAACTAGGTAGCTAGCATTTGCTGAATGAGAAGTCAGTAGGTCTTCAATGTTCCCCTACGGAAAAGTTTACATTATTCTTTAACTTTGTAAAGGCATAATTTCTTAGGTATGATTTTTCTCCAGGGATCAGAAAATGGTTGGTAGCAATGTGGTAATAATCCTCTGTATTTTTAAGGGCTGCTTTATACTACATAAACCTTCACGTACCTCCTCTTGGTTGTAAACCAACCAGCAAATTAAAGCAAACCCTGCACTACCCTAATGTGCCAAACAAGCATAACCTTCAAACAAGAGCTTGGCAAACTACTCAGATGATCCTAAAGATGGTCTTACTACAATGAATGGCAAGAACATTGAGAGACTTTATTATGATAAGCAATTCATTAAATGCAAACAGGAGAATTTCATGTTTAGCCACGTATGTTTTGTTGAATTGGGTCGAAATTTATACATTTTTTTTCATTGTGGGCATAATATAAAAAATATATATTTTAACTATTTGTGAACTACTTTGAGAACTGCCATTTAATGAATTTGAAGATATAAATGATCCTCTTCTGCATTTTAAGTTGCTTTTTTTTGTAATAAAAACACATTTAGAATCGTTTCAGGGGTTTGTTTGTCTGCTGTAGACAAACCACCAGTATGTGTCTTAGGAAGGAGGTATTATTGGAATATACAGTAGTGGCAAGTCAATTAGAAGCTTTATGCTGTGGATCTGTTACACACTGATATGAGACAGTTAAACATAGCTCTAGGAGAGTGGTACAATGAAGAGAGAACACCGCTCAGGCTAGTCAAAGTCACGATTCAAAGTGGGTGCTGAACCTCCACTCGCCACCAGGAGAAGCAAGAAAGAAGAAAGGTCGCACACCACCACAGAATCCAATGAAGAAAAGTTCTTTATTCACATAAGTGGTACAAGGTACAACAGGGTAGGACAGTAGACGTGTTTCACATGACTGCTACGTGCTTGTTCACTACCAGTGAACAAGCACGTAGCAGTTGTGTGAAATGCGTCTACTGTCTTACCCTGCTGTACCTTGTACCACTTATGTGAATAAAGAACTTTTCTTCATTGGACTTCATGGTGGTGTGCGACCATTTTCTTCTTTCATACATCTAGGAGATTGGTGGCACTGATCTCCAATGGGACAAATGTGGGTGGAAGTGAGAAATCATAGAATGGAAATATGACTTTATAAATATCAGCACATGTCTTTAAACACTACAGCAGTGCTTTAATTCATAACTTTAATTTAAGTTGAAACTACAGACACATTTTTTTCAGTTTTGAACAGAGTTTAATAGACTTAAAACCTCTCTAACAATTTTTTGTCACTGTTTGTGACAGTTCTCAATTTCTTATACATTCCATTATACAGTAATCCCCCGCTACATCGCGGTTCAGTTTTTGCGGTCCCGGTAATTCGCGTTTTTTTTTGTAATGTTATTTTACTATATAAATCATTAAAAATGAAAGATTTTTGTGTTTTTCATAGCTCTTGCTCTGTCTCTAAGTATCTTTTATGTGTTTAAATGAGTTTCTATTGTTTTAAAAGTGTGTTTAAAGACCTTAAAATGCTTCTACACGTACAGTGACAGTAAAAAAATCATGCCTACAATGCATTTTAATAGGGTTTTTCTATTTCGCTGAATTTCACTTTTCGCGGCTGGGTCCGGAACGTAACCCCCGCAATGGAGGGGGGTTTACTGTAGTAGGAAGTAATGTTCAATTCTCTCAATGTAGACAACCACTAGAGCCTGCTAAGCTAAGGGTAGTTAGTCACATTCAACTGGACTGTAATGTTAAAGATGTTTTTTTTTTAAATGTATGCAAATCGTTTATTCAGTCCCAATGAGTTATTTAAACATACCCCAGCACTTATGTATATTCACACAGGTAGCACCGATACCTTAATCCAATCACCATGGAATGTGTCAAGACAGATGATGACTATCCAAAAACAGGATGAGAGGTGTTGGACAATCAACACATTCCATGGTGATTGAATTAATGTATCTGTGTTACATGTGTGGATATGATTGCATAGGTATGTTCCTAATATTTATTACAAACAAAGAAATGGCCTAAATAAGCTATGAAGCGTCTTCAATATTACAGAACAGGTCTCATTGAATGTAACTAACTACCGATAACTACAACCTGGTTCTAGTCAAAACAAACAAAATGTTTTGGTTGGAGTTCCACTTTAAAGTTTTCCAGATGTTTAATTTTAAATAGATAAGTAGGCAAGTATTATTTTATATTTTACACTAGAAAGTTGGTTAGATTAGCATTTAATTCATTCACAGAAGATAGTGCTTGGTTTATAGGTTAATTAGTTCTTCATTGATTTACATTGATAAATTAATTGGATGATCTGCTAATTAATTTGGTTTATTAATTGACTAGTGTGGTGATTTGCTTAAGGCTATTATTGATTTATTTATGTTTGGGTTAATTGATCAGTACTTTTCAATATTAATGAATTGCTTTCATTCCCGTTAGCTTTTTTAAAGGAGAAATAACTTTCACAAAATAATATTTAGTTTTTTAAAGCACTGTAGGGGCCTATTCAGGTCATTGCAGTGTGTTAGTGCATGCCTGTTAACGGTTGTTATATTGCGTGTTAACATGTGTTGATTTAATGCAGTTGATTCAGTGGAATGGGCTGCCTGACTTACCAAAACACACCAAAAAAGGTGCATGTACCATTTCTGGCAGATCACCACAAAAGGCAAATAGATTGTGCACTTTGCAAGTGCAGTTGCTCCATAGCTTAGTAAATAAAGGGAAACTCTGCTGACTTCCATTATCCAATCGTGTGTAAGCAAAAATGCTGTTTTTTTAATTTTTCTTGCATGTGATTGGATATTCTTTGCAAAGTGAAGCATCATCTCATTTACTAATATGTGGAGCAACCACACTTGCAAAGTCCACAGTCTGCTTGCCTTTAGCAAATTCATCCCAATGCATAGTTTTCCCCCACTACAGAAAATGAAAAAAGTCCAAACCAAAAGCCAAATTTTCATCATTAATTCCAGGCCTTATAGTACCTGTATGTCAAAAACAATAGTTAAAAAGCTGAGCCTTTTATCATTAAAATTCAGCTTTTGAGCTTTAGTACCCAGAGGGATGATTAGCATATTTGGACCTAGTTCATTTTTAAATGTAATAAATACCCACAAGTGTTACTTTTGTTCTCATCTTACATTAAAGTGGTACCAAACACACACTGTTACATTTACATTATCTAGAGAGCCATGGCTGAGCTGTATGTGAAGCCGGGTCTCTGAAGGTAAAAAACGCACACTGTTGAATAAAAGAGTACCAGTACCTCTATAGGATCCTCCTACAGCATCTTCTGGGCAACCACTTTCTTCTTCCACCCCCCAAAGATGCCACCAACAGGTCCGAAAAAACATTGGTCCTCCTCCTCAGGTACAAGTCTCCTCACCCCTCAGAGCAGACAACTCAAAGTCGTGTTTCAGTCAAACACAAATAAAATGTGTATATGAAATATTTTTATTCATCTTCAAGTCGGAGTGCAGTTTTCTACTTCTAATGAATATAGCTGCCGGGATTGCGGATCTAACGAGCACCTGACTTGGATGTTTTGGACAATACACACCTGAGCGGTTTTCCCTGTGTATGTATGTCCTGATGGTAGATCATGTGGATGGTGGGAGTGAAACCTTTAATTGCTGAAGCAAGAAATTTATCTCATGAGGAGCTGCCTGCAAAAGATGAGGCTGTAACAGAGGGCACAACAGTGTCCAACAGGACACACAGGAGGCCATTTTAGTACATGGTCATATTACTATGCAGTCTGCCAACAGTATCAAATGACTTTTTCAGTAAATATTAACTTTGTTTTAATGTCACTTTTCTGGCCAGGCTTTTATTCTGGATTAAGGGGATACTTTTGTTCAATTGCATTGTTCATATTTTGTGATGGCAGCCATTTGAGGACGGACTTAATATTTGTGACTATGCAGATTATCATTTAAACAGGACTTGTGAATAACTGAGGCTATCTATATCTCATCTTCCGCAATGGCTTCCTTCACAGTGCTCCTTTAAATTGAATAGACTGCTGCTGATCTGTAAAAAACTGCAAAGCATCTTTATTGTTGGAGCCATGAATGGCTATGAAGAGGAAACTGATAGAGCTTGGAGTTATGCATTTTTATGCAAGATTATTAATCAGTGACTGTTAATCCTTTTTTTTTTTTTAATTGCTTAACACCAAGCCTTTAATTAAATGATTATTATACTAAAATTGATGTCATTTATTGAATGAATAGACATTCTGATCATCTAGTATTTTTAAAAATAATTTGGTATAATTTGAACTTTCTGTATTTGGATGATGGCACTGTGAATATTTTAATAAAAAAGTCATCTAAGTACCTTCTTTCCTAATTAATATACAGTAAAACCTTGGTTTGAGAGTAACTTGGTTTAAGAGCGCTTTGCAAGACAAGCAAAATTTTCAAATAAATTTTGACTTGATATACAAGCAATGTCTTGATATACAAGTAGCCTCAAGTCACAGCTGAGTATAAAAGAGAAGAGAGGCGCCTCTAAGTGTAGCAATATGGTTAAATTAAATGAAGGTACAACATTTAGCAATTCACATGGTTGATGATTGAAACAGGCACATCTATGGATGCAGGCATCAGTGGTAAAGCTGTCCACATAGGACCATCCTCCGCACCGTCATCTACGTCATCCTTTCCATGCTGCCCCTCGCTTTCAGATCGCTTTACTGCAGAGTGGTCTTCCCGGTCAGGATTACAGACTAGCAGCCGGCGGTGCAGAAGATAGTCTATGTGGACAGCTTTACCCCGGATGCCTGCATACTTAGATGTGCCTGTTTTATTCATCAACCATGTGAGTTGCTAAATGTTGTATCTTCATTAAATGGAACCATATTGCTACCCTGTAGCTCCTGCTGGATTTTGCTTCCAATCCCCTTGTGGAAGCGGCTATTTGTGGATGGACATTGTATGGTTACACAACCTATCGCAATGCTATAATCATTTTATATGGATTATAAATTGAAGGATTTACTAATAAATGGTTGTGGAACGAATTATCTGAGTTTCCATTATTTCTTATGGGGAAATTCGCTTTTTTTTTTTTTTTTTTAAATAATTTTTATTGATTTTTCAAAAATGTAACAAACAGAGATATACGTTCAGTATTTCAGTGCAATACATTACGTTCAAACAAGTGCTAACAAAACGTTGAAATTAACAATATGGGTTAGAACAGAGTAAGTGGAAAAGGGGGGGGGGGGTCCGTCATCCTTAGACAGTAGGCAACGTGGTTTTGGAAGGTGACTTAGCCTAAGAAGAAGGCACAAGAGAAGGCACAAGAGATGGCACAAGAGATCCCCAGAAGATAGTGACTATCATATGAACCATATCACATAGCAATAGCAATATCTGCTGAACCTTTATTATTATTAACATTATGGAACTTGAGTCGAGGAGAGATATGTTACGCTCCTCGGAGGCGTTCTCACACAGGCATCAGGGTATACAGGGGGTATATTACGTACACGTAAAAAATGAAGATATAAGATTACCTCGTTTATAAGATCGTACACATTATGTGAATAATTGGATAAATGGATTTGCGTGGGGATATGCTAATTCGAACAAAAGTGGAGAGGGGAGGGATCAAACATGAGAGGGGGAGTCCGAGTGAGGGGTGGTGGTGGGGGGGTAGGGAGGGGGGGGAGGCGAGGTAGGGTTTGACGGTCATACACGAGCTTCCCTTAGGTCTCCAGCCCGCGTATGTGGGGGGGGGGGAGGAGGGGAGAGGGGGGTGGGCAAAGGAAGGAGGATGGGAAGGAGATAGAGGGGGGGGTGAGGGAGAAGGGATCCCATTCAGTTACACATATGATACATTAAGCAGATGACCAGAAGTCCCATTGGTAATCAAATTTTTTCAGAGTCATATTATTTATGGCCAAGGAACGTTCATATCTGTGGTTGGTTTGTAACAGTAAAATCATTTCTTGCATGGTGGGTGGAGTGGTTGTTTTCCATTTGCGTAGGATTAATAGTCTAGTGGCTATCAGAATGTGTGTGATCCACGCATGGAAGCGACAAGGCGTCTGCGATGGCTTGCGGGTGCGTGACCTTTTGTGAGTTGGACGCGTTTATCAAGAAAGGGATGCGGGATTTGGCCTGTTTCTGTTTTACCCTGGAAGCTAAATGTTTACCTGTCCTATTGGCTTGCATATAATAAGATTGCCTGAGCCTGTTGAGAAGCCTGTCAGATTGTTCAATAAACAACAGTCTAAGGTCATGACGTAAGCGACACAGTTGAGATGATTTCGCATCCGAGGGGGACCGTTTGTTTTCTAATTCAAGCAGGTGAATTTGGGACAAGAGGTTCTTCATTTTGGAGTTGCGTTGTCTCCGCGCCCTGGCTTGCTGTTGTATACACACTCCTCTAATGAAAGCTTTGTGGGCAGACCACAGCATCCAGGGGTCCGAGACCGAACCTGTATTAAATTCAAAGAATTCGTGGAGTTGTTTGGTGATGTGGGTGGCCGACGTTTTGTCTTGCACAGTACCGCTATCACAGCGCCATATAAAGGTCAAACGGACCGGCGCCCCCTCCTCGATGATCAATTCAACCGCAGCATGGTCCGACCAAGTAATATCTTTGATCACCGAGGAGGAGGACCTCTCCAAGAGGAATAGGTCAGTGATGAAAAGGTCTATGCGAGAGTAGGATCTGTGCCTGTTGGAAAAAAAGGTATAGTCCCTCTCGGATGCATGTAGACATCTCCACACATCAAATAATCATGATGCATTAATCATGGAAGACAAGGATACAGGTCGACCCCCGGATGGGCCCGTTGAGTCCAACCCGGGTTTGACCACCAAATTAAAGTCGCCACATAACATTAAATGCCCATATTTGATTCGATCAACCTGCTTGAGCAATCTCCTCAAGAAACGCAATTGATGAGTGTTTGGAGCGTATAGCTCCACGATCGTCAGTGGGAGACCATTAATATCACAGGTAAGAACAATATAACGGCCAGCAGAGTCAAGCATGGAGGATTTGTAGGAGAAAGTCAAAGTGTCTTTCAGGGCCAGCATCACTCCTGCTTTCTTGCTTGGGCCATTTGCCAAAATAACATGTGGAAAGTTTTTGTGCAGACAGTTCGGGTGGTTATTGGATTGGAAGTGCGTTTCCTGCACTGCTACTATATCCGCTTTGCTATCACGGATTTCCCGCCATAGAGAGTGTCTTTTGGCTGGGTGATTTAGGCCGTTGGCAATTATCGTCAGGCACTTAATGGTCATATTTGGTTAATAATTTTTCATGGCGATGAGCAGTTGAGCACATGAAGGGGCGCCCAGTATGTTGGAGGTCGGTCGTGTCCATTGGGATGACGGAAAGTCAGTAGGAGGATGATTAGGGAAGATAGGGGAGGAAAACCAGGGGTTGAACTTTAAGAAAGGGACTGTCTCAGCAGTCCGCGGACAGTGAAAAATGTCATGGGAGTAAAGGAGGGCCATGTAAGGATAATTTCCTTAGGCCGGGAACACCATAGGATCGTAGGATTGAGTAATGGGGGTGCCCCATAGTAGCTGTCATTTGGATTTTGCGGAACGCTTGCGGGAGACCACCTGCCACGGTTCTTCCTGGTATTCTAGTTGCGCCGGTCTAGAGGGACCCGACTCCGAGGGGGGGATAATGTTCCAAGAACGTAAAGCAGATAAACCTTCCTCCAAAGTGTGGATAGTGACTGTGGATCCACCATGTGTGACGATAAGGGTAGCGGGGTATCGCCATTTGTGGGGTAAGCTATGATTGCGCAGAGCCTTGGTGACTGTGGCCAGGTTGCCTTCTGCTCTGTAAGGTGTGCCGAGACAAGTCCGGCAGCAGCTGGAAACTGCCAAACTCCGCAGGTAGTGAGGGGACATTGCGAGAGGCACGCATAATTTGGTCCTTGATGTGGAAAAAATGGACTCTTAGCAACGTGTCTCTTGGCAAATCGCCCGCTATGAAGGACGGTTTGGGGAGTCTGTGTATCCGATCAATTAGGAGATCTGATGCCGTTGCCGTGGGTAACAGCAAGCGGAAGAGGTTAGTAACATGAGGTAGCAGCTGATCTGGAGGAACCGTCTGTGGGATGCCCCTGATTTTAATGTTGTTTCTTCTGGAGCAGTCCTCCAGATCAGCCACTTTGTCCTTTAGCCATTGAATTTCCTCCCTTTGGGCATTAACAGCGTCCACCATAGTGTTGTGAGAGGAAGCCTGGGCAATCACTACTTGTTCAACACTATCCACCCTGTGGCCTAGGGACTTGACTTCTGATTTATATTGTTGCATGCATGCCATCATGTCTGCATGCATGGATGTTTTTAAGGTAAATAACATGTCCTTTATAAGTGACTCTGACACAGGCTGATCTCCGGATGGAAAGGAGCCAAAATGGGTCAGAGAGAGGGTGGGATACGGTTGCAGTAGCATGGGGGGACAGTGGAACAGTCATACTTGCGGTTAGTGGATGTCTGGGAGGAGAGGCCGGAGATAACGGAGGCGATGGGGGTGAAGCAGATCCGGAGGATGTCCCGCTGTCCGGGTTTGCGATCATCCTGCTGGGATGAGCTGAGGATGGAGCCGGATTCTGTGAGGCCGATGCGGAGCTGTGATGGCGCGGTCCGCCGCCGCCATCTTGCCGAGGTCCGGGGCCTTGTGGGAGGAAGAATCCGGACAGCTTGTTTAGCTGACCGGGGTCCTTTTTGCGGCGGGTCATCGCAAATCCGAGGTCGGGTGGAGGTTTGCGATGTATCGGCTGGTCGTCAGCGGCGGTGCTGGGGCTGAAGTAGCGGCGGTGTTCCCGATGGCCAGCGGAGCGGGACTCTAACACGTCCATCCACTCCACCGGAAGCCACGCCTGGGGAAATTCGCTTTGATATAAGAGTGCTTTGGATTACAAGCATGCTTCCGGAATGAATTATGCTCGCAATCCAAGGTTTTACTGTATAGCTTTCAAATGGCCCAAATATTTTCCAATCTGTCTGTAGAGAAACAGTGGCAGGAGGAGCTTCTAGTCTTCTGCTACCTGTTCAAAATAGAAAAAAAAAAAAAACAGCATTTGAAATACAGAGTAAAAATAAACAATTAATATCAATACACTGTTTTAAATTGTCATACAAATATATATTTGACATGAAATCTTTATTATTTTTTGGCAATAGCATGGTGTGAGTGGATTTCTGCCAGTCACAGGCTGTGTTACTCTCTCTATGATCAGCTTATATAATAGGATAAAATAAGAGGGAGGTGATTTCTCCATCAATCAATGTAATATCCCACCCCCATTGTGTTTAGCTGGTTAGCGGGAGTGTAGGAGGCGGGAGATTGTGGGCTGTCATTTACCACTGTGTATATAGTCATAGTCACATTTCCTCCCTATCACACTCAGATGTGATAGGGAGGAAATGCTCAAGGTAGAAAATACACTGAAAACTGAGCATGTGTACTAGCTGCCAACACTGCTCTGCAAAATCAACAACTGCAGTGGGGACATGGATAAAGGGAGAGATACAGAACAGCAGGATCACCCAGGTTTTATGCAGAATACAGAAAACTACTCCCATGGTGATTAAGTGAGTATGAACAGCATATAATACAGCATTTATTGATAGTTTTTAAAAATTGTGTATTTATGCTGGATCAGCAGCTCATTCAGCGAGCCACTGGGAGACTAAGCCAGCCACTCTTGCTCCCTCCACAGCCCAGCACTCCAGTGAGTTCTCCAGTCTCTCTGCAGACTTGGACTGATAATGGAGCGATCAGCAGTCTTTGATCGCTCAGTTCTCAGTCTAAGAAGCAGCAGGGAACAGTTTTATTTTCCACAACCTCATACTTTTCTTTGAATGCAGGGTGCTTCCGTGAGAGTTTGTTTGCTGTAAATGCTTAGTTAGCTAATAAGAAAATACAGTGTCAGCTGTTCAGTTGGTAACTGCTTCATTAAAATAGGATGGAGAGGGGTGAAAAACTGAGACACATTCCTCCTCCAGCAACTTCAAACTGTGCTTACACTAAGGGTAGCTTTTAACAGCAGGAGATCAAATTACAGAGCCTATTAACACCATGAAATTAAGCATGTTGGGTGAAATACAGTAGAATAGCCCTAAAAAGTAACTCCGCTGTCGTTAAGAAAAAAAACTTTTCCCTCTGGGTGGTCTGTGTACCTTGCAAGGATTTTAACAAATTTTGTTGCAGATTTCCTAATTTTTTATATTCTGAAGGAATAGCTGTTTGTTTGTCTGTGTCCATGTAAGATGAGAGTACCTTTATAATTATCAATCAGCTGCTGTACCTGCAGGGCTGTAATGAGGAAGGTTGCAGTGTCTGCATCTCTTTAGACGTGATTTTCCTTTGGCATTTTTGTTGCAGGGGATGGCAAAAACCTGATTTTTTATCTTAGTGCTGATTTCTTAGAAAATCATTCGGCCAATCAAACAAGCAGGAAATTACATGTCTGGGGGGACCTTCTGTACACCATCTATATACAGAATGCCTTCAGGTAGCATTGCATTTTACAAAAAACGACAGCGCTGCAGATTGAAAAGAAAAGATAATTTTTAATACCATTCAATTACAATATGACTTGTGTTATAGTTGTATATGCTATATTATTTTGTTTTGCTATTTTTGTTCCAACAAAAGTGAAGTAACCCTTTAAACAAAACACATGTTGACTGAGGGTGGTTAAATGCATATGCAATTTTTCATATTTACTTAGGTACATTTATTTATATATATATATATATATATATATATATATATATATATATATATATATATATATATACACAGTATCTCACAAATGTAAGCACATCCCTCACAATTTTGTAAATATTTTTTTATATCTTTTCATGTGACAACACTGAAGAAATGACACTTAGGTACAATGTAAAGTAGTGAGTGTACAGCTTGTATAACAGTGTAAATTTGCTGTCCCCTCAAAATAACTCAACACACAGCCATTAATGTCTAAACGCTGGCAACAAAAGTGAGTACACCCCTAAGTGAAAATGTCCAGATTGGGCCCAATTAGCCATTTTCCCTCCCCGGTGTCATGTGACTCACAAGGTCTGATGTGTGAATGGGGAGCAGGTGTGTTAAATTTGGTGTTATTGCTCTCACTCTCTCATACTGGTCACTGGAACTTCAACATGGCACCTTATCGCAAAGAACTCTCTGAGGATCTGAAAAAAAGAAATGTTGCTCTACATAAAGATGGCCTAGGCTATAAGAAGATTGCCAAGACCCTGAAACTGCAGCAAGGTGGCAAAGACCACACAGCGGTTTAACAGGACAGATTCCACTCAGAACAGGCCTCGCCATGGTCAACCAAGGGAGTTGAGTGCACGTGCACAGCGTCATATCCAGCATTGCTTCAGAGGTTGAAGGGGTGGGGGATCAGCCTGTCAGTGCTCAGACCATACGCCGCACACTGCATCAAATTGGTCTGCATGGCTGTCATCCCAGAAGGAAGTCTCTTTTAAAGATGATGCACAAGAAAGCCCGCAATCAGTTTGCTGAAGACAAGTAGACTAAGGACATGGATTACTGGAACCATGTCTGGTGGTCTGATGAGACCAAGATAAATCTATTTGCTTCAGATGGTGTCAAGCGTGTGTGGCAGCAACCAGGTGAGGAGTACAAAGACAAGTTTGTCTTGCCTACAGTCAAGCATGGTGGTGGGAGTGTCATGGTCTGGGGCTGCATGAGTGCTGCTGGCACTGGGGAGCTACAGTTCATTGAGGGAACCATGAATGCCAACATATACTGTGATATACCGAAGCAGAGCATGATCCCCTGTTATTCCAAAATGATAACGACCCCAAACACACCTCCAGGATGACCACTGCCTTGCTCCAGAAGCTGAGGGTAAAGGTGATGGACTAGCCAAGCATGTCTCCAGACCTAAACTCTATTAAGCATCTGTGGGGCATCCTCAAATGGAAGGCAGAGGAGCGCAAGGTCTCTAACATCCACTAGCTCCGTGATGTCATCATGGAGGAGTGGAAGAGGACTCCAGTGGCAACCTGTGAAGCTCTGATGAACTCAATGCCCAAGAGGGTTAAAGCACTGTTGGAAAATAATGGTGGCCACACAAAACATTGACACTTTGGGCCCAATTTGGACATTTTGACTTTGGGGTGTACTTACTTTTGTTGCCAGCAGTTTAGACATGGCACAGTGTGTTGAGTTATTTTGAGGGGACAGCAATTTTACACTAATATACAAGCTGTACACTCACTACTTTACATTGTAGCAAAGTGTCATTTCTTCAGTGTTGTCACATGAAAAGATATAATAAAATATTTACAGAAATGTGCGGGTGTACTCACTTTTGTGTAATACTGTATATATATATATATCGCCATTCGCCATCAATTTACAAATAGCTTAACATAATTTTTAGACACTCACAGTCCCTGCCATCAAGGAGCTTGCAATCTAATGTCACTCTAACTCACATCCATACATACCCCTTGTGTACATACACATAGTAGAGCCAATTAACCTACCAGCGTGTCTTTTGGAGTGTGGGAAGAAATTAGAGTACCCAGAGGAAACCCACGCAGGCACAGGGAGAACAGGCAAACTCTCTGCAGGTACTTCTGTGCTTGGGATTTAAACCAACAACCTTAGTGCTTTAAGAAATGCATACCACAACTTTCAATTTTGATCTACACATAAACATTTTAATTAAAAGGGTTAGGCTGGTACCCAGAGAATAAAAAGAAGTTCAGGCCCTATTCAGGTCTGGCATTAGACAAAAGTTTTAATGTTATTTGCATACATGCCATGCATAATTGTACAGATATGTATCACCTTGCAGAGAGATTACAATGATTTTTATCTTATAGCCTTCCTAAAAAGCTAATGCCATCTTTTAAGGCACCATCCAAAGTCAGCATCTACTTTCCAGACTAAGATACTAACCCAGGTGACACAATCATGTTAATTGTGATGACAATGCAATAGCAGTTATGTTCTAGGCTGGCCTTTTTCAACCAGGGTGCCCAGGCATTCTAGGGTGCCTTGAGGTTTCTTTAGGGATGCCTTGGCAAAATGCATAAAAATTGTCCCAAAAATTGAATACAAGTTGGTGGGTGGATGAAACCTTCCTTTTAGTTACACAAAGCCTCTGGTCTTCATTGTAAACCATTACAACTTTCTAGCTGCCAACCTCCTAATGACCAATGACATCACCAGTTGATGAGGATGTCAGTTGCCTGCATATAATTCTTGATTGACCCTCCCTTGCCTCTCTCCATCAGCTTTGGGGTCTCTTAAGCTAAGTGAAGGAAATAAACTGAGGGGGAAAAGAAACATTGGAATTCTAGTCAGTACCAGTTTGCAAAAGTGTATTTGCTTTGGAAGAATAAATCACTTTGAAAGTTGGGTGTGCTAAGTGTATTGATGTTGCTGCGTTATGTATAACTTTCAGAATCCTTTTTATATTTTAGAATGGGGCACCTAAAGACTGTCCATAATTTTGAAAGGGTGCCTCGAGATTGTCCATAATTCTAAAAGATGCCTTGACTGAAAAAAGGTTGAGAAACACTGGTTTAGGCTATATCTTAATCAGGGATCTGCCATTTTTAAAAAATGCATCACACTTGCACAGCTCAGTGCCCTACTGTCATTTACACTGTGACCTGCCAATGAAAAAACATCACTGTCTCACACAGATTAGTACCTATACCACCTGTTACATGAATAGAATGATCCCTGGGCTAGGGAAGACCAAAGCAGCCCATACACATAAAGTATTCTTTTGTTCAATCTGTGGGCTAAATGAAAGAAACCTGTGTGCTAAATTAAATAGACCCAACAAAGTTCTCCACCTACACAAACAACATGGATGGATATATCCCCTGCTTGGTTACTGTATTCTGACAGCTGTGAGCACCAGCTGTCAGAATACCTGAACTTTGCCTGCAGCTTATCTGCACTAACATATTCCATTGTGATTGGATTAAGCCAAACTTTCTGAATGTAAGCTAGGTTTGCATAATGGTCAACTCAGAAACCCCTAATAGCAAACTTTAATAAGGCAAACAAAAAAGGCCTTGTTGACATGGGTGTATCTATGCGTACACCCATGCAAAGGGCCATCTTCGTCCGCATGGAATGCAGATGTTTCGTGCATCTGCATACAGGCATTCCCATTCAAGTCTGCGTGTCCCCGAATGCACACCGTCTGAGAAATTGATAATCACATGCATACTGCTGCATGCTGTTATATTTAATATAGACTTGGGATAGGATTCAATAATGACCCCACAACTTTTTACAAATACTATATTAATTTGTACATTTGAAAATGTTAGCAGATAAATTAATTAAGCAGTAACTGACCAAAGCTCAAAGCTTTCAGACCTTTCTATTGCATAGCAAAATCTGCTTACCAGAAGATGCACAAATGGAGTGCATGGAAAAAACCAAACATTTATACTTACCTAGATGGCTACAACATCGATCCAATGCTTCAGCTGTCTCCTGCTGGCTCTATACTGAGAACTGAGAGATCAAAGACCACTAATCATTCAGTTCTTAGGTCCTCTCTGAGCACAGAGCAATGGCTGTCAGTTACCGTGCTGTGCTCTGCCTCTCCAGCACTCACTGGAACACTCAGTGATGCACTGAGAGGCTGAGCCTGCTGCCCGGTCAGGAATCTCAACATTATTGATGGGATCTCTACACAGCCAGAACCGATTCTGGGTCATCAGACGGCAGTGGGCTTTAGCCTGCTGTCAACTGAATCGGGTCACAATAATGAAGAACTAAGTGCACTCCTGTGATCCAAAGGAGAAATATGGCCAAAAGAGATTTGGCCATACTTCTCCTTAAAATATCTGCACTTGCAAAGCTTTGCAGTCTTTTAACAATATCTGTCCTTTATTTGTGGTGCCAAGGCAGCTGTGTTAGGTTTTTAAATTACCCAAAGAACTGAAGCAGTGAAGCTCTTTCTTCTTCTTAATACTTTTAAATAACTTAAATATTATACTGATTTCTTATATCCCCATGCAAACAAAGTTCCCCATATCCCCATTAAAATATGTTATGAAAATTCTTTAGCTAAATAGGATTTTAAAGGTGCCAAATTACTGAACTGCTTGCTGCCCAGTTCATGTATGTATATATACAAGTAGCAAGGCGGTATACAAGGATCATGGTTGCAGCTACAGTAATGACCCAGGTACCATTTTTTTTTAGAGCTGATGATCAGCTTTCCAATAAAAGTGATCTAAGTGGTTTAACAGCCATCCAATCACTTTTACAGTGCTTGGATGGGCCACTCCCCTCCAACATTCTCAGGCTCTCACAATTTACCAGGAAGCCCGCAACTGCAGTAAGAAGTCAGGCTGTCATTCCATAGCTGGTACAGCTTGATCAAACACAATCTGTGATAGATCAGATGAAGTTCAGGGGAGATATCAGGGGTCTAATAGCCCTTTGATGTCTCAGTAAAGAGTATCTTTTAATTTTTAAAGCTAGCACAAGGGGCTTGCTCACCTTTTGTGATAGCAGTAAAGTTAGATGAAAATGAATAAATAAAGTTAAAATAAATTAAAAAAATTGTAAATAAAATAAATAATCATAACAAAAGCAAGCCCGTTCCCCAGTGCCTACAGGCAAATGCAAATGCGCACTTAGGTACGGCACACATATGTGTATGCTTATTGTAGCATGCATGAAAGGTATTGCTGCAAACCTTAAAAAGAGAGTAATAATTCTAGCATCATTGTTCATGGACTTATCAAGCCGCTCACAATAAATGTACTGTGAATGGGCAGAAGCTGGTACATTGCATTAAGTATGAGCACTGGCGCGCCCCCTGGGGCACACAGCAGTGCAATGCCATGGATCACGGTGATTGGTACCCAGCTGGTGTGAGTGGCTGGGGTATCATGTGATTGCTTTGACTGGTTCTAGCGATCACTAGATTAGAATGTCATAAATGGCTTCCACTCATGACTGCTTTGCTTAGTATTGTGATGGTGTGATTGGCCCACAGTTATCACATGGTTATTGGGCCAATCACAGCACCCTGTGACCGTGTGATTAGCTGTAGCCAATCACAGATCACAGTAGTAATCAAGCTGTCATGAATAAGAGTAGTACAGTGTCACTACGGTGACACTGAACTGTTCCAAGGGCAGGATGGTAAAAAAAAAAGAAAGGTATTTACATACTGTCACTAGTCAGTATTGCTGATAACTACAACATGAGTTATATGATAATGCTGTACTGCACTTGCAACAGTATGTAATAAAGGGTTATTTGGTGGGAGGGTGTTTGTACTGTCCTGGCATTTTAGGGCCTCAAGAAATGTAAAAGGCCATCAGTACATCAAGACTGATCAATTTTCAAATATATCATAGCTTGTAGACTCTATAACTTTCACGTTATCTGAATAATATACACTTATTTGGGCTATTTTTACCAAAGAAATGTAGCAGACTGCGTGTTAGCCTAAATTTATGAAGAAAAAATATTTGTTTGCAAAATTTTATAACAGAAACTAAGGCAAATGTGTTTTTTTTTTAAACTTTCAATATTTTTCACATTTATTTAGCAAAAAATAAAAAGCCCAGTGGTGATTAAATACCACCAAAGGAGCTCTATTTGTGTGAAAAAATATTTTAAAATAATGAATTTGCATACAGTGTTGCATGACCGAGCAATTGCCAGGTAAAGTAGCACAGTGCTGAATAAAGAAAATGCCCTGGTCATGAAGAAAGTAAAACCTTCCATTGGTAAGTGGAAACCACTTTTGTTAAGAAAAAAAAAATTCCTTTCTAGGTAATGTATGTACATTGTAGGTCGTTTAACAAACTTTGTTGCAGATTCCTACCTTTTGCTATTCTAAAGAAATAGCTGTTTGTTTGTCTGTGTCCATTTGCAAAGTGAATGTGAATGGGAGTGACTACTGCACTTGCAGGGTTCTAGTGAGGAATATAACAGGTTCTGCATCCCTTTAAATGTGGTTTCTCTTTGAGCGTATCTCACCAAAAATTTAATTTTTCTTGCAGGAGATCAAAATAATTGGGTGGGCAACTACATGGCAGATGAGGTTTAATGTTGAAAAATGTAAAGTAATGCACTTGGGCATCAGAAACATGAACACAATCTACTCACTGGGGGGGGGGGGGGGGACCTCTGGGAGAATCTAAGATGGAAAAAGACCTGGGGGTCCTAGTGGACAACAGGCTTGGCAGTGGCATGCAATGCCAAGCTGCTGCAAGCAAAGCCAACAGAATACTGGGATGTATAAAAAAGGGGATTCACTCCAGAAATAAAGAGATTATTCTCCCACTCTACAAGACTCTGGTCCGGCCACATCTGGAGTATGCTGTCCAGTTCTGGGCACCGCTCCTTAGGAAGGATGTGCTGGTACTGGCGTCCAGAGAAGGGCAACAAAAATAATTAGGGGAATGGAGGATCTAAGCTATGAGGAAAGACTGCAAGCTTTGAACTTATTCTCTCTGGAGAAGAGACGCTTGAGAGGGGATGTGATATCAATGTACAAATACTGTACTGGCGACCCTAGCATAAGGAACAAACTTTTCAGAGAAAGGGAATACAATACGACACGTGACCACTCACCAAATCTAGAGGAAAACGGTTTAACCTTAAAATACATAGGGGGTTCTTTACTGTCAGAGCAGTGGGGATGTGGAATTCTCTTCCACAAGCAGTGGTATTAGGGGGATCATCAATAGTTTCAAAAAATGATTAGACAGTCACCTTAAAGACCACAGCATACAGGGGTATACAATGTACGGTTAACATCAAACACACACACACACATCATAGGTTTAACTGGATGGGCTGATGTCTTTTTTCAACCTCACTAACTATGTAACTATGTAACTATACTTACCTGCTCTGTGCAGTGGTTTTGCACAGAGCAATCCTGATACTCTTATTCCTGGGTCTCCCGCTGGCACTCATTGCCCCTCCCTTCTGTCAAGTGCCCCCAGAGCAAGAAGCTTGCCAAGGGGGCACCCAAGCAGGCACGCTCCTTCAGTGGCTTACTGGCTGCGATTGTTTAGCTAGTGAGGAGGGAGAGTCCCCGAAGAGCCGATGCTCTTGTGCACATTGCTGGATCGACAGCCTTCAGCCTTTAGAACCACTGTAAAAGAAAAGAGTGATAAATAATGGTGCACTATTTCAAATAAAACATGTACCTTGATAGTAAAACAAATAAAGAAAACATTTGGATGTTGACTTCTTAAAAATTGCCACTGCTTTGGAAAGGATCTGTAGTTATAGAGGCAGTGGGCAGATTTATAATGACATCTCAGTGTTTGACTTCCCTCTCCCTCTCAGCCCACAATTGTGCACCCCAGAAACACACACAATAGTACAGTACACAGTGTCTTCAGAGGCCAGAGAACCGATTAGCTGGCTATAAAGGCATAGTTGCCAACTGTATAATTTTAAGTTTATTAAATGTAAGAGACTCTCAGTAATTGAAGCCCAGTCTGGGAGGAGATCTGCATCTACAGGCTGCACTAGGTAGGGGTGATATCAACAGAGGACAAAGGAAGTGGGCAGAAAGACCAGAAATTCAAAGCTTAGCCTTACTTCTCTCTGCATGACCCTGCAAATATGACAATGGGTGAAGAGGGACAAAGAGAGAATGGTGAAGTATGCAGTACTGCTGGGTGGCAGGGGGCCTCTTGCAGCAGAAAAGTGCAATGTCTAGGTTGCAGAAGTGTAGTGTCAGAGGTGCCGGGAAACAGGAAGGTTCAGAGTCAGAGGTGGAGGGGGTGAAGTGATAGGGGTGCTGTGTGACAGGGACATTCAATGTCAGGTTGTAAACTGCCAGGGTAACTGGGTCCCTCATAGGCCTGAATGCCAAAGCTGTCTACTTGAAGCCTGGAGAGAGGCTTAACTGAGCACCACTTGAACCACATCACCCACGTATCTAAGGAAAGAGTATTGGGGTTTAGTTAGCACAGAAATGGGTTTAATTAGAATTGCGTTATATAGTATAATTAGCTTTTGGGCCTCCTTTACACCAATGTATTGTGATAATTCTCATTTTACTGTGTATTACCTCAACACACAAAAACACACAGCACTCTGTGCCGTGTATTGCAATGCCATTCATTTTGAATGGCTCCCCATTGCACTACCAACATAGATGCCAATAGATCTAAACTGCGGCACAATAAAAAAAAACTGTGAAAGTCTGTTTTTTGCCAGGAGTTGGCAGCCCATTCTGAATGAACTGGCTGCCTTTTAGTGAACCTTTACCTTAATCATGCACATTAAAGTATTCTAAGCAAGCAGGAAAAGAACTTCAAAACAAAACTCATTTTCAAAGTTAATGACACCTGCATTGAAATCTTAGCTTTTTTTCTGCATGAGAACAGACTTGACAGCCAGCCCCCCTATGCAAATAACCAGCAGATGTTTCTAACCTGTTAAAAACCAACTGAAACCCAAACTTTGTTGAGATCTTTGATGTAGCTGGGTGCTTGGTTGAGAATAGAGAGTGAGAGAAGCACTGGCTGAGGCTGCTCTTTGTAGCTGCTGCACAGCGTGTTGAACTGGCTAACAGCATATCATCAAAAGGACAGAGCTGCTGAGCAGGAAGAGTTCAATAGACTGAGGCAGGCAGCACTGAACTTTGGGAACTGTAGTCCAGAGGAGAGAGACTCTACTGTAATCAAAAGATTTTGAACTGAATTTCCCAATGAGAGATTGCCAGGAGGAGAGGAAAGAGCTGCATTGCTGACCAGTGTGCACCATCACTGCTGCATATCGGCAACCTGATCAGGATCCAGAGTGCTGAGTATAGGGGTGCCTAGAGCCTGTGTGTGACCAGGGGGTGAGCTGCAATATCACTGGGACTGATAAGCTGCTGCGGTGAGGATTTACTAGCTGCTGCTAGAGAGACAAAGCTCTTTAGGAACTGACCATACAGCCTTCTAAAGAGTTAAGACTAAAGATTGCCCCTTTACAGCTGCCAGCCATAGAGCTTTACTTATATAAGCCTATACTAAGAGGTACCTCTCAGGGGATATGGCACCAAATCCTAGCCATCCTCTTAGAGTGCACTCTGGACTAGTTACAGTATTTCTATTCACATTGCAGTTAATGCTTAGAAGCACTGTTTATAGCTGACTTTGCTGTATCATGAGTTAATTCTATTGGTACACAGAGTTGTATAAAGTACTCGAAACCCATACTTGAGTAAAAGTACAAGTGCTCGATCAAAAAGTGACTTGAGTAGAAGTGGAAGTGCTTAATCAAAAAGTGACTTGAGTAGAAGTACTAAAGTATTCAACATTTTTTGTACTTAAGTATTGCAAGTAGTTTTTTAAAAAATTTTGCTACTCAAGTACTGAAAGTAAAAGTGCCAGTAGTTTTGGGAAAAAAATTGCTACTCAAGTACTGAAAGTAAAAGTACAAGTACTGTGTTATGTAGTTATTAAAGAAAGAAGTCAAAAGTTTGAACATCTTATTGTTTTTTGTTATTTCAAATGCAGCTTTTATTTATACATACAGTAGCATTTATTTTTGTATGCGCTGATAATACACATGTTTTGAGCTTCATGAAACCTGACATCTACTGTTCTGGCAGTGGTAATTTTTATAATTGTAATGAGTAACTATGCAGCACGAAAAAAAAAATATTGGAGTAGAAGTATTGAAATCATTGAAAAAATGTAGTGAAGTAAAAGTGGAAGTAGGCGAAAAAAAAATTCTACTCTAGGAAAGTACAGATACCCCCTTTTGGTACTTAACCACTTCCCGCCCGCCCTATTGCAGATTGACGGCGGGAATGTGGTTGTATTATCCTGACCGGACGTCATATGACAGGATAATACAGCTCCCCCCGGGGGCGCGCAGAGCGGCGATCGGTGATGCGAGGTGTCAGCCTGACACCCTGCATCTCGGATCTCGGTAAAGAGCCTCTGACGTAGGCTCTTTACCATGTGACCAGCCATGTCCAATCACGGCTGGTCACATAGTAAACAGAAACAGCTGTTGATTGGCTTTCCTTAGTTCGTGCCTGACAGGCACGAGTAAAGGAGCGCCGATTGGCGGCTCCCCTGACAGGGGGGGGGGTCGGCACTGGTAATCAGATCATTGATTACCAGTGCAGACCCTCGGGGGGGGTGCCACTAGAACCACCAGGGATGCCCACCCATGACCCCAGGGATGCCCACCTATGACCCCAGGGATGCCCACTATGGCCACCAGGGATGACAATCAGGGCTCAGGGAGCCCCCCATTGCCCTCCCCATCAGTGCTGCCCGCCAGTGCCCTCCCTATCAGTGCTGCCCACCAGTGCCCATCATTGCCATCTTTCAGTGTCGCCCACCAGTGCCCATTATTGCCCACCAGTGCCGCCTATCAGTGCCCATTAGAGCCCACCAGTGCCGCCTGTCAGTGCCGACCAGTGCCGCCCGTCAGTGCCCATCAGTGCCCACCAGTGCCGCCTATCAGTGCCCATTAGTGCCCGTCAGTGCCACCTATCAGTGCCCGTCAGTGCCACCTATCAGTGCCCATCAATGCCGCCTATCAGTGCCCAGCAGTGCCGCCTATCAGTGCCCACCAATGCTGCATATCTGTGCTACCTATCAGTGCCACATATCAGTGCCTATCAGTGCCGCCTATCAGTGCCGCCTATCAGTGCCACCCCATCAGTGCCACCCCATCAGTGCCACTCCATCAGTGCCTCCTCATCAGTGCCTGTCAGTGCAGTCTCATCAGTGCTCATCAGTGCAGGAAAAAACTTATTTATTTACAAAATTGTATAACATAAACAAAAAAATTTTTTTTTTTTCAGAGACCCAGAGGTGATCAAATACCACCAAAAGAAAGCTCTATTTGTGAGGGGAAAATGACATAAATTTGGTGTAGGTACAGTGTTGCATGACCGATTGAATTGTCATTCAAAATGCAACAGCGCTAAAAGGGGAAAATTGGCCTGGGCAGGAAGGGGGTGAAAGTGCCCTGTAGTGCCCTGTATTGAAGTGGTTAAGTACAGTAGTGAAGTAGTTCTACTTAGTTACTATACATCTCTAGTGGTACAGAAGAACTCCATTCTAAGTTACCTTGGCATTGTGATTATACTGTCTTGTAGACTGCGTCTGAACCTACTTTTTGTATGCTCATTTATGCTTAAACCACCATTTACTCTAACCCATACCAATACACTGAGTTCAATTACCACTAAACAGTCTTGTGTCTTCTTCATAGGAGCTCAACCTGTGGCCCACCAGCTGTTGCAGAACTACAAGTCCCATGAGGCATTGCAAAGCCGACAGTTAAAAGCATGACTTCTAAAGACATGATGGAACTTACAGTTCTGCAATAGCTGGAGGACTACAGGTTGAGCCCTCATGGTATATTTCCTAGAACGAATTCACAGTTGAGTGAAAGGTATCCATACTTATGTTCCTATAAGTGCGTGCAGTAACTTTCACTTAACCAGATGTGCCAGAGGGGCTAAAGATGTAGAGGAGAAGAACAGAGAACACAGTTTACCAAGCGGTTTCTTTGGGGTTAGTGCTACATTGAGAATGAATCATTTCACATTAAAATCAGCTAGATAGGTCAGTAATGGTTAGTATTGTATTAAATCAGGATACATTGTCTCATAAAAAATCATATAGAACCTATATTCAATACAGAAAAGCATGACTTTTTTTTACCAACAATTTTAATTATCTTGGATTCTTTCATCTTCTGGATCGGATCTAGTGTTCCTTTCTGTATTTCTAAGTCTTGAGTTAATGTTGGGTACCCATTAGGCCCCTTTCACACGGATTCCGTATTTCTCAGCGGGGGATCGAGCCGCCGATCCCCCGCTGAGCAGGAGGATGACAGCTGTGTCTCCGCGCTGTGTGCGGAGACACAGCTGTCAGTTCCCCATGCATCTTTTCTTCTTCTGATCACTCGTGCAAGTCTAAAAGTTCCCAGTGACTCTTTGAGCATGTTGTTCTGGATGTTAGTTAGGATGGTTGGGTCTTTCTTTCTTTCTTTCTGGTGACCCAAGGGCCTGAAGTTAGAGATAGAGTGACCCTGGTTCTACTAAGAGATGGCTGAAAGGGCTGTCAATTGAAGATCTGGTGAGTAGTGATGATCGAACGGTTCGGGTCGACCATCGGTTCGACCCAAACATTGGCTGTTCGAAATTCGGAATTCGGCAACCAGAACCGCCCAAAATGCAATGGGACTGGAACTGGGCTTTAAAAGCCAGGGATTGGATCAGAAACATCAGTAAAAGCCAATTGAGGGGGCAGGAGTCTCTTAGGAATGTGATTGGAATGACTAGGGGGTCCAGAGGCCAATCAGTAGTGAATACGCCCCCCAGTATATAACATAGCCCCACCAAATCTCTAGCACTGTAATAGAGAGGCTGTGGAATAGAGTGGAAGCATTTCTGTTACTCCTGCTGCTCCAGTGTCATTTAGCAATTATAAGTGTGAGGAAAGGGATATGCAGTGTAGTTAGGGTACTATATACCACTATAGTTAGATTCAATAATCTAGTTTCTGTAGGGAAAGTGTTAAGTGTCAGGGTGACCGTAATGTAGTTTAGGGTGAACTGACTCTGACCGCCAGAAAAAAAAGATAATTTTTCTTAGAATTTTTAGTTGAGCGGGATGGGGTTCCGCTCCTTTCACACCTGGGCGTTTTTGATTCAGGCGTTTATTGGGCTTTTTTGTGGACGTCTTTGGAGGCAGGCATGACATCTGAACTTCTGTATAGGGGTATATATATATACACACACACACACATATATATATACACATATACACATACACACATATAGGTGTGAAAGGAGCGGAACCCCATCCCTGCGCTACTGACATAATTTCAATAGCGCAGGGATGGGGTTCCCCTCCTTTCACACCTATATGTGTGTATGTGTATATATATATATATATATATATATATATATATGTGTGTGTGTATATATACCCCTATACAGAAGTTCAGATGTCATGCCTGCCTCCAAAGACGCCTAAAAAATGCCCAATAAACGCCTGCAACAAAAACGCCCAGGTGTGAAAGGAGCGGAACCCCATCCCTGCGCTACTAAAAGTTCTAAGAAAAATGATCTTTTTTTTCTGGTTCTGGACATGCTAAAGAGCTGAAACTTCACAGGTACACATTTTAGACCCCCCAGACACTAAATCCAAAAAAATCTCATGTTTTTTTTTTTTTTTTTCAATAATTTTTTCAGTAATTGGCTCTCTATCAAAAATTACAATTTTTAAGAATTTTTTTGTGTGATTAATAGTCCCTGGGGCATGACCCAGAATCCTAGGCACGTTTTAGGGGCATTTATTGGGTTTTAGGGCTTCAAAATGGTATTTTTTGATTACCGAAGTTCGGGGCCCATTGATTTCAATGGGGTTCTGAAATCCGGACCCGAACTTTCGGGAAGTTCGGGTGTTCTGGCCGAACCAAACTTTTCAAAAGTTCGATCATCCCTACTGGTGAGTACAGACAGCCTAAAGGATCCATAGACTTGTGATCCTAACTAGTGTTGAGCGAACACGGACTGTATTATTCGTGTTCGTACCGAATAATTGGATTTTTGTTACCCGAACACGGACACGGACACTTTACTGTATGTTCGGGTAAAAAATCTGTGTTCGGTCGTTTTATTTCCGGGTTTTGCATGTTTTGGCGCTCTTTTCATGGCGGGCTTTCAACAGCCAATCAACAATCGTTTAACTGGTGTGCCTTAAGCTATCCCAGCCATGCCTGCAAATGTATGAGTAGCTGTGATTGGCCGTCTGAAGCATGTGACCAAGTCTTTATAACTTCGAGGCAGCCGCAGCGGCGTCATTCTGCTGCTTAGCTCAGGGACAGAGCACACATACGTGCTGGCTGCTGATTAGGGAAAGACAGGCAGGGAAAACGAATTGGTGTCCGGATAGAATTTAGGGTCAGGTCGGAGTGTTTAGGCAGGGCGAGTTGTAGGCATTTTAGGGATAGAGTCTGCTGAATTATAGGGTCAGTGTGTTCTACAAACTACAATCGATATTGCTGTGTGGTGTGGGATAGGAGATAGGCAGGTGTCAGTGATCCACATCCATTTTTCTGTGTGTGGGCTGCAGTGAACACAATCTTTTTGGGGTGCAGTGAACACAATCCTTTTGGGGTGCAGTGAACAAAATCTTTGTGGGGTACAGTGAACACAATCTTTGTGGGGTGCACTGAAGACAATCCTTGTGGGGTGCAGTGAAGACAATCCTTGTGGGGTACAGTGAACACAATCTTTGTGGGGTGCAGTGAAGACAATCCTTTTGGGGTGCAGTGAACACAATCTTTGTGGGGTGCAGTGAACAAAATCTTTGTGTGGTACAGTGAACACAATCTTTGTGGGGTACAGTGAACAAAATCTTTGTGGGGTACAGTGAACACAATCTTTGTGGGGTGCAGTGAAGACAATCCTTGTGGGGTGCAGTGAAGACAATCCTTGTGGGGTGCAGTGAACAAAATCTTTGGGGGGTACAGTGAACACAATCTTTGTGGGGTACAGTGAACACAATCTTTGTGGGGTGCAGTGAAGACAATCCTTGTGGGGTGCAGTGAACAAAATCTTTGGGGGGTACAGTGAGCACAATCTTTGTGGGGTACAGTGAACACAATCTTTGTGGGGTGCAGTGAAGACAATCCTTTTGGGGTGCAGTGAACACAATCTTTGTGGGGTACAGTGAACACAATCTTTGTGGGGTGCAGTGAAGACAATCATTGTGGGGTGCAGTGAAGACAATCCTTGTGGGGTACAGTGAACACAATATTTGTGGGGTGCAGTGAAGACAATCCTTTTGGGGTGCAGTGAACACAATCTTTGTGGGGTGCAGTGAAGACAATCCTTTTGGGGTGCAGTGAACACAATCTTTGTGGGGTGCAGTGAACAAAATCTTTGTGGGGTACAGTGAACACAATCTTTGTGGGGTGCAGTGAAGACAATCCTTGTGGGGTGCAGTGAAGACAATCCTTGTGGGGTGCAGTGAACAAAATCTTTGGGGGGTACAGTGAACACAATCTTTGTGGGGTACAGTGAACACAATCTTTGTGGGGTGCAGTGAAGACAATCCTTTTGGGGTGCAGTGAACACAATCTTTGTGGGGTACAGTGAACAAAATCTTTGTGGGGTACAGTGAACACAATCTTTGTGGGGTGCAGTGAAAACAATCCTTGTGGGGTGCAGTGAACAAAATCTTTGGGGGGTACAGTGAACACAATCTTTGTGGGGTACAGTGAACACAATCTTTGTGGGGTACAGTGAAGACAATCCTTGTGGGGTGCAGTGAAGACAATCCTTGTGGGGTACAGTGAACACAATCTTTGTGGGGTGCAGTGAAGACAATCCTTTTGGGGTGCAGTGAACACAATCTTTGTGGGGTGCAGTGAACAAAATCTTTGTGGGGTACAGTGAACACAATCTTTGTGGGGTACAGTGAACACAATCTTTGTGGGGTGCAGTGAAGACAATCCTTGTGGGGTGCAGTGAACAAAATCTTTGGGGGGTACAGTGAACACAATCTTTGTGGGGTACAGTGAACACAATCTTTGTGGGGTGCAGTGAAGACAATCCTTGTGGGGTACAGTGAACACAATCTTTGTGGGGTGCAGTGAAGACAATCCTTTTGGGGTGCAGTGAACACAATCTTTGTGGGGTGCAGTGAACAAAATCTTTGTGGGGTACAGTGAACACAATCTTTATGGGGTACAGTGAACAAAATCTTTGTGGGGTACAGTGAACACAATCTTTGTGGGGTGCAGTGAAGACAATCCTTGTGGGGTGCAGTGAACAAAATCTTTGGGGGGTACAGTGAACACAATCTTTGTGGGGTACAGTGAACACAATCTTTGTGGGGTACAGTGAACACAATCTTTGTGGGGTGCAGTGAAGAAAATCCTTTTGGGGTGCAGTGAACACAATCTTTGTGGGGTACAGTGAACACAATCTTTGTGGGGTGCAGTGAAGACAATCCTTGTGGGGTGCAGTGAAGACAATCCTTGTGGGGTGCAGTGAACAAAATCTTTGTGGGGTACAGTGAACACAATCTTTGTGGATTACAGTGAACACAATCTTTGTGGGGTGCAGTGAAGACAATCCTTTTGGGGTGCAGTGAACACAATCTTTGTGGGGTACAGTGAACACAATCTTTGTGGGGTGCAGTGAAGACAATCCTTGTGGGGTGCAGTGAAGACAATCCTTTTGGGGTGCAGTGAACACAATCTTTGTGGGGTACAGTGAACACAATCTTTGTGGGGTGCAGTGAAGACAATCCTTGTGGGGTGCAGTTATAAAAATCTTTGTGGAGTACAGTGAACACAATCTTTGTGGGGTACAGTGAACACAATCTTTGTGGGGTGCAGTGAACAAAATCTTTGTGGGGTACAGTGAACACAATCTTTGTGGGGTACAGTGAACACAATCTTTGTGGGGTGCAGTGAAGACAATCCTTTTGGGGTGCAGTGAACACAATCTTTGTGGGGTACAGTGAACACAATCTTTGTTGGGTGCAGTGAACAAAATCTTTGTGGGGTACAGTGAACACAATCTTTGTGGGGTACAGTGAACACAATCTTTGTGGGGTGCAGTGAAGACAATCCTTTTGTGGTGCAGTGAACACAATCTTTGTGGGGTACAGTGAACACAATCTTTGTGGGGTGCAGTGAAGACAATCCTTGTGGGGTGCAGTGAAGACAATCCTTGTGGGGTACAGTGAACACAATCTTTGTGGGGTGCAGTGAAGACAATCCTTTTGGGGTGCAGGGAACACAATCTTTGTGGGGTACAGTGAACACAATCCTTGTGGGGTGCAGTGAAGACAATCCTTGTGGGGTGCAGTGAACAAAATCTTTGTGGGGTACAGTGAACACAATCTTTGTGGGGTGCAGTGAACAAAATCTTTGGGGGGTACAGTGAACACAATCTTTGTGGATTACAGTGAACACAATCTTTGTGGGGTGCAGTGAAGACAATCCTTTTGGGGTGCAGTGAACACAATCTTTGTGGGGTGCAGTGAAGACAATCCTTGTGGGGTGCAGTGAAGACAATCCTTGTGGGGTGCAGTGAACAAAATCTTTGTGGGGTACAGTGAACACAATCTTTGTGGGGTGCAGTGAACAAAATCTTTGGGGGGTACAGTGAACACAATCTTTGTGGATTACAGTGAACACAATCTTTGTGGGGTGCAGTGAAGACAATCCTTTTGGGGTGCAGTGAACACAATCTTTGTGGGGTAAAGTGAACACAATCTCATACTTCTGAAGATTTGAGGGTGCTGCCTGTTTCATCCTCCTCCTCCTCATTCATCCTTTTAGGGGTACAAACAATAGTAATTGGGGCCTAGTGTGCTTCTGTACGTGTGAAAAACATACACTTTTTTTTGATCATATTTCCTATTCCGCTATTCAATAAAAACCTTTGGGGATCAATTAAATTGCGGAATAGTCTGTGTACGTGTGAGATCCACCTTTCCAAGTTTTTGGGGTTCATCTCATACTTCTGAAGCTTTGAGGGTGCTGCCTGTTCCATACTCCTCCTCCTCCTCCTCCATCCTTTTAGGTGTACAAACAATAGTAATTGGGGCCTAGTGTGCTTCTGTACGTGTGAGATACATACACTTTTTTTGATCATATTTCCTATTCCGCTATTCAATAAAAACCTTTGGGGATCAATTAAATTGCGGAATAGTCTGTGTCGGTACGTGTGAGATCCACCTTTCCAAGTTTTTGGGGTTCATCTCATACTTCTGAAGCTTTGAGGGTGCTGCCTGTTCCATACTCCTCCTCCTCCTCCATCCTTTTAGGTGTACAAACAATAGTAATTGGGGCCTAGTGTGCTTCTGTACGTGTGAGATACATACACTTTTTTTGATCATATTTCCTATTCCGCTATTCAATAAAAACCTTTGGGGATCAATTAAATTGCGGAATAGTCTGTGTCGGTACGTGTGAGATCCACCTTTCCAAGTTTTTGGGGTTCATCTCATACTTCTGAAGCTTTGAGGGTGCTGCCTGTTCCATACTCCTCCTCCTCCATCCTTTTAGGTGTACAAACAATAGTAATTGGGGCCTAGTGTGCTTCTGTACGTGTGAGATACATACACTTTTTTTGATCATATTTCCTATTCCGCTATTCAATAAAAACCTTTGGGGATCAATTAAATTGCGGAATAGTCTGTGTTGGTACGTGTGAGATCCACCTTTCCAAGTTTTTGGGGTTCATCTCATACTTCTGAAGCTTTGAGGGTGCTGCCTGTTCCATACTCCTCCTCCTCCATCCTTTTAGATGTACAAACAATAGTAATTGGGGCCTAGTGTGCTTCTGTACGTGTGAGATACATACACTTTTTTTGATCATATTTCCTATTCCGCTATTCAATAAAAACCTTTGGGGATCAATTAAATTGCGGAATAGTCTGTGTCGGTACGTGTGAGATCCACCTTTCCAAGTTTTTGGGGTTCATCTCATACTTCTGAAGCTTTGAGGGTGCTGCCTGTTCCATACTCCTCCTCCTCCTCCTCCATCCTTTTAGGTGTACAAACAATAGTAATTGGGGCCTAGTGTGCTTCTGTACGTGTGAGATACATACACTTTTTTTGATCATATTTCCTATTCCGCTATTCAATAAAAACCTTTGGGGATCAATTAAATTGCGGAATAGTCTGTGTCGGTACGTGTGAGATCCACCTTTCCAAGTTTTTGGGGTTCATCTCATACTTCTGAAGCTTTGAGGGTGCTGCCTGTTCCATACTCCTCCTCCTCCTCATCCATCCTTTTAGGTGTACAAACAATAGTAATTGGGGCCTAGTGTGCTTCTGTACGTGTGAGATACATACACTTTTTTTGATCATATTTCCTATTCCGCTATTCAATAAAAACCTTTGGGGATCAATTAAATTGCGGAATAGTCTGTGTCGGTACGTGTGAGATCCACCTTTCCAAGTTTTTGGGGTTCATCTCATACTTCTGAAGCTTTGAGGGTGCTGCCTGTTCCATACTCCTCCTCCTCCTCATCCATCCTTTTAGGTGTACAAACAATAGTAATTGGGGCCTAGTGTGCTTCTGTACGTGTGAGATACATACACTTTTTTTGATCATATTTCCTATTCCGCTATTCAATAAAAACCTTTGGGGATCAATTAAATTGCGGAATAGTCTGTGTCGGTACGTGTGAGATCCACCTTTCCAAGTTTTTGGGGTTCATCTCATACTTCTGAAGCTTTGAGGGTGCTGCCTGTTCCATACTCCTCCTCCTCCTCCTCCATCCTTTTAGGTGTACAAACAATAGTAATTGGGGCCTAGTGTGCTTCTGTACGTGTGAGATACATACACTTTTTTTGATCATATTTCCTATTCCGCTATTCAATAAAAACCTTTGGGGATCAATTAAATTGCGGAATAGTCTGTGTCGGTACGTGTGAGATCCACCTTTCCAAGTTTTTGAGGTTCATCTCATACTTCTGAAGATTTGAGGGTGCTGCCTGTTCCATACTCCTCTTCCTCATCCTCCCTTTAGGGTAGGAAAAAATTTAATCGGGCCTAGTCTGTGTTTGTACGTGTGAGATACACAGTTTTTTATCCTATTCCGCTATTCAATACACACCCTTTTGGTGTAAAAAACATTAAATTGCGGCATAGTTTGCATATTTGACTGTGAGATACACCCGTGCGATACTGTTGTTCTTTTGTTCTGCTATTCAATAAAGACCTTTCTAGGGCAAGATCTTAAATTTCAGAAATATGAGGAGAGCGTCAAATAGGGGCCGTGGCCGGGGTCGTGGTGCTGCTGCTAGAGCTCCTGTTGCAAGGAGAGGACGTGGTCGATCTGTGCCAGCTACACGCACAAGTGAAACACCTTCCTCAAGTGTGAGTAGGTGACAGAACCTGCAGCAGTATTTGGTAGGGCATCATACGCCTCTAGAAGTGATGAGGCCAGAACACAGAGAGGCGATAGTAGATTGGTTTGCTGCTGACAGTGCCTCCAGTTCCTTCACATTGTCTCCCACCCAGTCTACTGCAGAAAGGTCAGAGTTGGCACCTGCAGCCAATGTCCAACCGTCTTTCACCTCACCCCCTTGCAAATCAGGCAAGCAGTCTGAGCCCCAAGCCATACAGCAGTCTCTTATTCTTTTTGAGGACTCTGTCAGCAGGGTTTCCCAGGGCCATCCACCTAGCCCTGCCCCAGAAGTGGAAGAGATTGAGTGCAGCGATGCCCAACCACTTATTTCTCAAGATGAGTACATGGAAGGACCATCACAGCACGTCTCCGATGATGACGAAACGCAGGTGCCAACTGCTGCGGCTTTCAGCATTGTGGAGACCGACAGGGAGGGCAGGGGTGAAGACTGGGTGGAAGATGATGTGGAGGACGATGAGGTCCTCGACCCCACATGGAATGAAGGTCATGCAGGTGACCTGAGTATTTTGGAGGAAGAGGCGGTGGTCGCACACCAGCACAGCAGAAGAGGGAGCAGGGTGCAGAAGCGGAGCGGCCGTGCCCTAGACACTACGCCTGCTACTGCCCAACGCAGCAAGGGAACGAGCGCACCAAAGTCAGCTCAAAAGAGTTCTCTAGCGTGGAAGTTCTTTAGAAAATGTGCTGATGACAGGACACGAGTGGTTTGCACCCTGTGCAATCAGAGCCTGAAGCGAGGCATAAACCTTCTCAACCTGAGCACAACCTGCATGATCAGGCATCTAAGTGCAAAGCACAAGCTGCAGTGGAGTACACACCTTCAAAACCAAGAAACGTCTCTGGCTCATCCTGCTTCCTCTTCTGCTGCAGTCTCGGCCGCTCCAGCCACCTCTGTAGTCATACCGGCACCTGCCACCCCGCAAACAGACGATCTGTCAGCAACACCACCACCTGGGTCACCAACAACCATCTCCACAATGTCCCGTGGAAGTGTTCAGCTTTCCATCTCCCAAACACTTGAGAGGAAGAGGAAGTACCCCCCTACCCACCCGCGATCCCTGGCCCTGAATGCCAGCATTTCACAATTATTGGCCTTTGAAATGCTGTCATTCCGTCTGGTGGAGACGCCCAGTTTTAAAAAGCTTATGTCGGTGGCTGTCCCACAGTACGTCGTGCCCAGCCGCCACTACTTTTCCAGGCAAGCCATCCCTTCCCTGCACAACCAAGTGGGGGAAAAAATCAGGTGTGCACTGCGCAACGCCATCTGTGCCAAGGTCCACTTAACTACCGATACGTGGACCAGTAAGCACGGTCAGGGGCGTTATATCTCCCTAACGGCACACTGGGTAAATGCAGTGGCGGATGGGCCTGAGGCGGATAGCAATTTGGCGCATGTCCTTCCACCACCGAGGATTGCAGGGCGCTTCAGTTTGCCTCCTGTTCCTAACTCATCCTACTCCGCTACCTCATCCTCTACCGCCTCCTCATCCGGACAGCGTAATACCTTCACCACCAACTTCAGCACGGCCAGGGCTAAACGACAGCAGGCAGTTTTACAACTTGCCTGTTTGGGGGACAAACCACACACGCGCAGGAGTTGTGGAGGAGCATGGAACAGCAGACAAATGAGTGGTTGCTGCCAGCGAGCCTCAAGCCCGGCCTGGTGGTGTGCGATAATGGGCGAAATCTCATAGCAGCTCTGGGCCTAGCCAGTTTGACGCACATCCCTTGCCTGGCGCATGTGCTGAATTTGGTGGTGCAGAGGTTCCTTAAAAACTACCCCGATATGTCAGAGCTGCTGCAGAAAGTGCGGGCCATTTGTGCGCACTTTCGGCGTTCTCACCCTGCTGCGCTGCAGGTTCTCACCCTGCTGTGTGCAGCGCTGCAGCGTAACTTCGGCCTTCCCGCTCACCGCCTCATATGTGACGTGCCCACAAGGTGGAACTCCACCTTGCACATGCTGCAAAGACTGTGCGAGCAGCAGCAGGCCATAGTGGAGTTTCAGCTGCAGCACGCACGCGTGAGTCGCTCTGCGGAACAGCACCACTTCACCACCAATAACTGGGCCTCCATGCGAGACCTGTGTGCCTTGTTACGCTGTTTTGAGTACTCCACCAACATGGCCAGTGGCAATGACGCCGTTCTCAGCTTAACTATCCCACTTCTATGCCTCCTTGAAAAAACAATTCGGGCGATGATGGAAGAGGATGTGGCACAGGATGAGGAGGAGGAGGAGGAGGATGAAGAGGTAACATTTCAAAGGCTTTCAGGGCAGTCATTCGCAAGGGGCTCCAAGGGTGGGTTCCTGCACACACAAATGCCAGGGACACGATTGTCCAGCAGGGGCACAGTTCTGGAGGATGAGGAGGAGGAGGAGCTGGAGGAGGAGCTGGAGGAGGAGATGGAACCATGTTCACAGCAGGGTGGCACCCAGGCCAGCTCATGGCCATCACTGGTGCGTGGCTGGGGGGATACAGAGGACACGGACGATACACCTCCCACAGAGGACAGCCTTTCGTCGCCTCTGGGCAGCCTGGCACACATGAGCGATTACATGCTGCAGTGTCTCCACAACGACCGCCGAGTTGCCCACATTCTAACTTGTGCTGATTACTGGGTGGCCACGCTGCTGGATCCCCGTTACAAGGACAACGTACCGTCCTTAATTCACTCACTGGAGCGCGATCGCAAGATGCGCGAGTACAAGCGCACGCTGGTAGATGCGATGCTGCTGGCATTCCCATCTGACAGCGGGGCCACAGTGGAAGCACAAGGCAGAGGAGGAGGAGGAGGTCGCCAACGCAACCAGGGCACCGCCAGCATCTCAGAAGGCAGGGTTAGCATGGCCGAAATGTGGAAAAGCTTTGTCAGCACGCCACAACAAACAGCAGCACCAGCAGCTCAGATGGAACGTCTTAGCAGGAGGCAGCATTTTACCAACATGGTGGAGCAGTATGTGTGCACACGCCTACATGTAGTGAATGAGGGGTCTGCCCCCTTCAACTTCTGGGTCTCCAAATTGGGCACATGGCCTGAACTTGCCCTTTACGCCTTGGAGGTGCTGGCGTGCCCTGCAGCCAGTGTATTATCTGAACGGGTATTTAGCACGGCTGGGGGCGTTATAACAGGCAAGCGCAGCCGCCTGTCCAAAGACAATGTGGACAGGCTCACGTTCATTAAAATGAACCAGGCATGGATCCCACGGGACTTTTCCGTACCTTGTGCAGAATAGCAATGGATACGGACCTTACCCACCCATTGTTCCATTTTTGCTCTTTCTCACTCTTTTGGGGTGTACCCTCATTTAAAATTTGTGAAAAGAAGCAGTGTTGGCTACCTCGTCCTCCTCCTCAGGGCCAGATTAACGTAGGGGCTATTGGAGCTGCAGCTCCAGGCCCCTACCTTTTATATAGGCCCCGGGTTGGCTATATTCACTGTGACCGCTCTTCTGTCACTTGTAAACACAGAAGTCTGGCTTCTATGCTCGCTTCCCCAGGCAGCACCCTCAGAACCTCCCCACACAGCGCGAAGGCCTGACAAGGAGGGACAGTTGCCGATGCATGGATGTGTTTATGGGCTTCAGAGACAGCATCCCATGTTGAATTAGGCATGCATGGCTGCACCCTTCCTCCTCTGGGTGCATGCCAAGGCACGGCCCTTAAGGCCCTTCAAAATCCTCAGCACCAAGACCATGATGCTCTTAATCCGGCCCTGGTCCTCCTCCACCGCCGCTTCCACCTACACCGCCCATAGGTGTGCGCAGCCTATTGCATTAGGGTGTGCACCCCAACGTTGAAATACACATGCATGTGTTTGCCTACATGTACATGGCCCCGATACATTACTCTCCCTGCTGGCAAAGAGAAATAGAGCAGAGCAGGTCCGAGGGAGATCTTTCCCATCTCCTCACTGGCAAACAGAGCGATAATGCTATGTGCCCTAGGTGATTAGGGTGTGCCCAGGTACACCCGTCACACCCTGTGCGCACGCCTATGACACCGCCACATCCACCACCACCTCAACCTCCCTCCTACTCCATATGGGCCTCGTCCTTCAGAGATGAAGAACATTGTTTTATTTTTCTGTTTTTTTTTGTTGTTTTAAGTTATTTCCCTATCCACATTTGTTTGCAGAGCACTTACCATGCTCTTAACTACGTTTTGCTGCCATTTGCAGCACTCTAGCCCTTTCCATTGGTGTTTTAGAGCCATTTTAGTGCCTTAAAGTTCGGGTCCCCATTGACTTCAATGGGGTTCGGTGTCCGGGAAAAGTTCGGTAAAAGTCCGGGACACGGACCCGGACTTTTTTTTAAAGTTCGGCCGAACCCGTCGAACACGGACATCTAAGTGTCCGCTCAACCCTAATCCTAACCCCTTCTGGTGTGATATATAGTCATCTAAGGGTCCAGAAAATGGAAAACTGGTCAGTGTTCTGAAGAGCTTTGTCCAGTTACTACTGCTACTAAGAGACTTTGCTAATTTTTAAAATTACTTTGTTGCTACTGCCAAGGAAAGGTCTTCTATCTGTTTTTAGCAAGGACTTTACCAGAGCTTAATTGAGAGATCAGTTGGATGTCCTCATTTGTGAATAGTTCTATTACTGGAGTATCCCACTAAATCTCCTTTCCTATCCAATTTTTCCAAAAATAAAACAACAAAAACAACCCCTAGACTGGTCATGGAAGACAACGATCGGAAGTGTGTGTACCTGGTTGTGTAATTCTACCTATTTGTGTAAAGGGAAAGACCTGGGCAAAATAACAGCGGCTCTTACAGGGGTAGCACTACACTTTCTTTCTTTCTTACTTTTCTAAACTTTTCTTTCTTTCTTTTCCTACTTCTATTTCTTTGTTTCTTTTATTACTTCTCTTTCTTTCTTCTCTTGTCTTTTTTTCCCTTATGCCTTAAAATGACTGGGTATCATTTTTGGAAATATGTTGAAAACTGTGAGAAAAAGGTTCGCCAAGCACAAGAACAAATAATTTCTAAGCCTATTAATGTGATGAATTTAGAGCACTTAGGGCTAGCGTTCATAAATCTTTACAGAAAATTGAATGCAACGTAAAATAAATTTTCTCTGTGGATATAATAGCAAAAAGGTGTGAAGCTTCCATTTAGGCAGCTCATGGCAAATGTTCAAACTTGAATTATTGGAAAATTTTCTTTGTCAGGACGAGGACACAAAAGCATGATATAATCTCAGTTGTTATACATCCATTTCAAAGGTTACACATACATTTCCATGGAAGAAATTAGTGTGTTTACTCACAGATCTACCAAAAGCATTGTCTTTCTAGAAATGATGATGCAGCTTCTAAGTAATGTCAAAAATAAACTTTTAATAATAAAGAAAAAAAATACAAGTGACCACTCTTTGAACTGTGAAACATTGCTTCGAGGGGATGAAAAGAGATCTGCTTTTATTGCTCAGCAAAAAGTGTGATGTCTCTTTACGCTGAAGGATTTCCATCTCTAAAGCAACAGCACCACCAACTGTTACCAGCTGGTCCAACAACGACTGCCATTATGCTTTCTGCTTAGTTAAACACAATGGAAAGGACTGTAATATGTAAACATAATGTTGACAAACAACATGTTATATGCTTAAAGGTAGCTATGCAATAAATAGCTAGATGCCAGTATGTTCCATAGAGCTGTGGTTCTCAACTTTGGTCCTCGGGGCCCACTAACAGGCCAGATTTTAAGTATTACCTTGGGGAGATGCAGACTTGAATACTGCAATCACTGAAGAGCAAATTAGATCACCTGTGATGTAATTTAGTTATCTTGCAAACCTGGCCTGTTAGTGGGCCCCGGAGTTTAAGACCACTGCCATAGAGCCTTGTAATTAGTGTGACTTTTGAGCAAATATACATAAATATTTCTATTATTGATCATTTAAAGACAGAAATAACCAACTATAGAACACATTTTTTAACATAGACACGGTTCTTGGACCTATTAGGTGTGAAGGACAGCAGCAAATTCAAAGTGCAACCATTCAGTTAGGTATCAGTTTACTACTCTTAAAGCTGAACAAAGGTGAATGCATTTTGCCCAGGTTTTTTCACTGTTATAGTAATTCATGGTATAGTAATTCATTCTTGTATTCTGTTAGTGTAGCATCCAATCAGTTATAAATAGGGCAAAAAAAAAAAACAGTTTCAGTACAGAAGTGCCTTTTAAAGCACGATCATAACATAAAACAAACAAAACATCTGCTTGTCTAAGCCATTATCTAAACTCATCCTGGGTGCCCCTTAATATAAAGTTACCAGAATTTCAAAATTAAATCTGTGGACACACTACAGACCACATTTACAAAACCAAACCCTCATTTGTAGCCACACACACACAAAATCATGCCTTCATTTTTAATACGCCCTGAAAGCAATTAGTCCCAATTATTTAGAAAAAGAGGCAGACATTTAAGGTTTAACCACTTGCTGCCCACGCAATACGTGACATACGGCCTCATGGTCCTTCTCTAGTTCTGGGGTGCATATCAGGAACTCGCTGTCACTGCTGTGTGCCTTGGACACAGCGGATCATGGATCAGGGTAAAGGTCTAATCAAAATGACCCTTTACCACGCCATGTCCAATCATAAGCAATGACAGAGGTAAACATAACAGGTCTTTGCCGGTAACGGCTCGCCTTCCTTCATGCAGAGACAATGTGTGAGGGAAGGAGAGCAGGATCTGTGAGGGGACCAATAAGTCTTTTTTACAGTGGTACACAGTGCCCTGATCATCAGCCTCATTAGTGCCCTGATTATCAGTGCAGCCCCATCATTGCAGGTATCAGTGCATATCAATGCAGCTTATAAGTGCCCATCAGTATGGCCTCATCATTGCCAATCAGTGCCGCCTCAACAGTGTAGCCTCATCAGAGTCCATCAGTGCTCATCAGTGCCTTCTCATCAGTGCACATCAATGCAGCCTCATCAGTGCCCATCAGTGCAGCCTCATCAGTGCCTTCTCATCAGTGCACATCAATGCATCCTCATCAGTTCACATTAGTGCCCTTCAGAGTAGCACTATCAGTGCACATCAAGGCAGCTTCATTAGTGCCCATCAGTGTAGCCTCATCAGTGCCCATCAGTGCAGCCTCATCAGCACACATCAGTGAAGAAGAAAAATTATTTCAGAAACTAAGAAAAAAGTTGTTGTTTTTTTTTCATTTTCATTTATTTAGCAAAAAATAAAAACCCCAGTGCTGAAGGGGGTTAAAGTGACCAGTGTATGTATATATATATCTATATATATATATATAGATATATATATATCTATCTATATATATATATATATATATATATATATATATATATATATATATATATAGATATAGATATATATATACATATATATATATATATATATATATATATATATATATATATAGATATAGATATATAGATATATATATATATATATAGTATCTCACAAAAGTGAGTACACCCTCACATTTTTGTAATTATTTTATTATATCTTTTCATGTGACAACACTGAAGAAATTACACTTTGCTACATTGTAAAGTAGTGAGTGTACGGCTTGTATAACAGTGTAAATTTGCTGTCCCCTCAAAATAACTCAGCACACAGCCATTCATGTCTAAACCACTGGCAACAAAAGTGAGTACACCCCTAAGTTAAAATGTCCAAATTGGGCCCAAAGTGTTAATATTTTGTGTGGCCAGCCACCATTACTTTTCAGCACTGCCTTAACCCTCTTGGGCATGGAGAGCTTCACAGGTTGCCACTGGAGTCCTCTTCCACTCCTCCATGACGACATCATGGAGCTAGTGGATGTTAGAGACCTTGCGCTCCTCCACCTTCCATTTGAGGATGTCCCACAGATGCTCAATAGAGTTTAGGTCTGGAGACATGCTTGGCTAGTCCATTACCTTTACCCTCAGCTTCTTTAGCACGGCAGTGGTCATCGTGGAGGTGTGTTTGAGGTCGCTATCTAGTTGGATTACTGCCCTGTGGCCCAGTCTCTGAAGGGAGGGGATCATGCTCTGCTTCAGTTTGTCACAGTACATGTTGGCATTTATGATTCCCTCAATAAACTGAAGCTCTTCAGTGCCAGCAGCACTCATGTAGCCCCAGACCATGACACGTTCACCTCCATGCTTGACTGTTGGCAACACACACTTGTCTTTGTACTCCTCACCTGGTTGCCGCCACACATGCTTGACACCATCTGAACCAAATAGGTTTATCTTGGTCTCATCAGACCGCAGGATATGGTTCCAGTAATCCATGTCCTTAGTCTGCTTGTCTTCAGCAAACTGTTTGTGGGCTTTCTTGTGCATCATCTTTAGAAGAGGCTTCCTTCTAGGATGACAACCATGCTTACCAATTTGCTGCAGTCTGTGGCGTATGGTCTGAGTACTGATAGACTCACCCCCCACCCCTTCAACCTCTGCAGCAATGCTGGCAGCACTCATACGTCAGTTTCTCAAAGACAACTTCTGGATATGACACTGAGCATCAACTTCTTTGGTCGACCATGGTGAGGCCTGTTCTGAGTGGAACCTGTCCTGTTAAACCGCTGTATGGTCCTGGCCACCGTGCTGCAGCTCAGTTTCAGGGTCTTGGCAATATTCTTATAGCCTAGGCCATCTTTATGTAGAGAAAAATTCTTTTTTCAGATCCTCAGAGAGTTCTTTGCCATGAGGTGCCATTGGATGCCATGTTGAACTTCCAGTGACCAGTATAAGAGAGTGGGAGCGATAACACCAAATTTAACGTACCTGCTCCCCATTCACAACTGAGACCATGTAACACTAACGAGTCACATGACATCGGGGAGTAAAAAAGGCTAATTGGACCCAATTTGGACATTTTCACTTAGGGGTGTACTCACTTTTATCACATGAAAAGATATAATAAAATATTTACAAAAATGTGAGTGGTGTACTCACTTTTGTGAGATACTGTGTGTGTGTGTATATATATATATATATATATATATATATATATATATATATATATATATATATATATATATAAATAAAATACCTTGGGCACCATGAACAAATTGTGGGTGTGGCCAAATTGTGGGCAGGGCTTAAAGGTTGTTTTTAAATAAAGCCTGAGCTTCTGCTGCTAGGGGTCAAGAGAGTGTAAGTTTGCTTTCTCCAGATCAGCCATAAACCCTGGAGCTCCTCACCAGGTATAGTTGAGAAAACTAGGTGTCTACTACTAACACTGTCCATGCTATGCCCCAGCACACTATTAATTATGACAACTGGGATTAGTGAACTAATTTTCACAAACTAAAACCTGAATGTCTATGGGTTGATTTTCTAAATACTGCAGGGTGCAAAATATGATGCAGTTTCATGGTAGCCGAACAGCTTCTAACTTCAGCTTGTTGAATTAAGCTTTGATAAAAAAACCTGGAAACTGATTGGTTTCGAAAGCTGCACCAGATTTTGCACTATCCGGTTTTAGTAAATCAACCCCCTTGATTTGCTATTAGCATATATTAAAATCTTTAACTAGTTTGTATCAAAAAATATTTGCTTTTCTCTTGTCCTTTGACATTTGTAAGGCACCCAGTTGGTTGCTTTGCCTGCCATCCCAAAAACCCCTTCTTGTCTCCAGTTACATTATCAAGTGCTATATCTCTTTCTTGTCAATTTACTGTGAACTGTGCCAAGTGAGAGGACAACACAGCTACTTTGCTGAGTCTGTCACTAGTAGACATAAGGAGGCGAGGCTGCAGTTCTTTGTTATTTTGCTTTGTAATTTTAGGATCAATGTTCTTCTTTTCTTAAGAGAAATGTCACAGTATGTACAGTATTGCTAAGAATAAGCAGTTTTGGGATCTTTGTGTTAATTTATTGGATTTCAAAATTCAAAATGTCAGCCATAATGTTGGTGATGGTGGTGGTTTCTTGTTGCTCCATTGGAGGATATAGAAGTGAAAGATTCACATTAAGATAGGGGATGGGGGGGAACTGAGACTGTTCCCATGAAATGTCTGCAAAATTATAAGATTAAAGTGTTCTTAGTGGTATTTGAGGGTGCAATGAATTTTAAATGAATCATGAGGGTTACAAAAACTGCTCTCAACTATCATGGATCTGTTCTTATACCAACCAAAATTCGCTGTGCTGTGGAAGTGACCACTGAGAGTTTTTAAAAGACACTTCAGAGGAGGATTTCTTTACAACGAAATGACATTTAGTGGAAAGGATAGTTTTTTTTTTGGTGGGTGAGCCTATTTTAACAATTTTATTAAAGTGATAGTCACTTTAAGAACCACTTAGCTTCTACTGGGATACTAGTAGTGATGGGCTTAACTTTCGACTCAAACATTGCGTGTTCGTGTGTTTGCTGAACGCACAAACATATGGGGTGCTCGGCGAGAGCGCCCCATAATGCACTGCCCGATTGCAGTGCATTAAGTGCTTGTGATTGGCTAAAGCTTGCACCTGACCTGTATGCTTCGGCCAATCACAGCACAATGTCCTGTCAGAGCCATGATTGGCCAAAGGCAGGGTGCCTTTAGCCAATCATGGCTCAGGGGCTAAGTCCATGCCCCACACTACATAAGGCTGCTTACATGGTGTAGTGTAGTGTAGTGTAGTGTAGTGTAGTGTGTTAGGAGTGGAGCTTAGGCAGGGTATGTAGTGGATTGTGCTTTGATATTTAATGCAGTCAGTGTAGTGTAGAGCTGATTCATCTTGTGTAACACAGTGTATTGCAATCAGTGTAGTGTAGTACTGTGCTGATTCATCTTGTGTTACACAGTGTAGTGCTGTGATGTGATTCTTGTGTAACACAAAGTAGTGGGATCACTGAAGTATTGCTGTATACAACACATCTGTGTCACCGCACTGATCCCATTTTTTTTTAATTTATATATATTTTTTTCTTTTCAATTTTTTTGCAGCATCAGGTTCTGTTGCTGCAATATTAGTACTCCCCTTCTGTGTCGCAGGTGCTATAACTTTTTTTGTGGTGCAGCAGCACTAATTTTATTTAGGGCATAATTGCTGCCCCCCCCCCCTTTTGTGTTATATGTGCTATTCCTTCTGTGTCAGCAGTGGATTTTTTTTGTAATGTTTTTCATGGCACAGCAGCACTAATAATATTTAGGGCATAAATGCTTTTCCCCCTTCTGCATCGCAGGTGCTATTCCTTCTGCATCAGCAGTGTTTTTTTTTTTCATGGAACAGCAGCACTAGTAATATTAAGGGCATAATTGCTGTCCCCCTTCTGCATCACAGGTGGTATTCCTTCTGCATCAGCAGTGGGTTTTTTTTTCATGGCACAGCAGCACTAATAATATTTAAGGCATAATTGCTGTCCCCTTTTCTGCTTGACAGAACATATGATGACTTACCATGCAGTCCGTTGGCAACAGCACCTAAAAGACCCACATCATAATAAAATGCGTACTTCTCCTTGCTCCTCGTCTGGGATCTCTACCACTTCTATACCTAAAGTCCTCCCAAAAACCTGCACTGAGAGGGATGATGGTATAGCAATGGGTGCCATAGGTACTTGCACCCAATATGCTAGCATTGCACCACCTGTTTATTTGACCAGCAGACAAATTTCGCTACCCCAGTTGCTGAACGGTAAAAAAAATACTGCCCCAGCCATCCACACGCTTAGCGTCTAAATGCTAGCTTGGCCAAATTGCTAGCACTACAACTGCTGCCTTTTCATCTGGTAGGCTCTGCTCTCTTTTGTGAATTTGCAGAATGTGCTGTACCCCAGTGGAATGTTCCAAAAATAAATTTATTTTCACGTAAGGCCATTATAGCTCTGTAGCATCATGTGGAAGACAATGTTGTGGCCTCGTTGGACAGAGCGGTCAGCAGGAAGGCTCACATTACTGCTGACTCATGGTCCAGCAGGCATGGTCAGCGAGGTTATATTTCCTTCACGGTGCATTGGGTAACTCTGCTGGCAGCTGGGAAGGATGCAGGATAGGGTTCAGTGCTGGAGCTTGTTCCGCCAGCATGCCTCCAAAACATTGGTTGTGATTCTGCCACATCTGTCTGCTCCACACCCTCCTCTTATTCTTCCTCTATGGCTTCTTCTGCTGAATTGTCCTCTAAACCAGCAGTGCTCCCTAAGCGTTCAAGGAGCTATGCAAACAGTCAGGCTAAAAGATGTCATGCAGTGCTTCAGTTTATCTGTCTAGGGGACAGGAGCCATGCTGGGCCAGAGACTCTGTCAGCTGTGCAGGGCCAGGCTCAGAGGTGGTTGACGTCACTGCAGCTTGAGCCAGGAATGGTTGTATGCGACAATGGCACCAACCTTCTCTCTGCCCTCTGACAGGGACACTTGACACATGTTCCATGCTTGGCACATGTCCTGAATTTGATGGTGCAGTGTTTCTTGAACAGGTTACCGGGCTTACAAGCCCTGCTGAGGCAGGCCAGAAAAGTCTGTGGCTATTTCTGGCGGTCATACAATACCAGTGATCGGCTGGCTGACATTCAAGGGGAATTCAACTTGCCCACCAACCACCTTATTTGTGACATGCCCACCAGGTGGAACTCAACATTGGCAATATTGCAGTGGCTGCACAAGCAGCAGAGGGCCATCAATGAGTACCTGTGTGAGTATGGCACAAAGACAGGCTCAGGGGAGCTTGGCTTCTTTTCACCATACCAGTGACTGCTAATAAAGGATGCATGCACTCTCCTGTCACCATTTGAGGAAGCCGCAAGGATGGGGAGCCGCCATGATGCCTGCATCAGTGACACTGTCCTTCTAGTTTCCTGCTGGAGCACATGCTTTGTGGAATCATGGACAGGGCATTTGAGGCAGAACAGCGGGAGGAAGAGGAGGACTTCCTTTCTTTACAATGCCACCTTTATGCAGATAACATTCCTGCGAATTTCATATTGGGTGCACAAGTGACTAAAAGCAGTGAGTATTACACTCCCCTCATTTGGGTGATATAGCATTATCCTGCTTAGGCCCCCCTGTACCTGCACTGAACCGTTTATCCAAGGTAGATGTGTGTTTGAACTTTCATCCATTATACTCCTTGATTGGAATACCTGTCATCAGTGGAATATACTGTTTTTCCATTCACCTGCAGTCAGTCTCAGAATCTCCTTGTGGATGGACTTTGTATTTACACCAGCAAATGTCTCATCAGGTGTGTCCTCTTACAATGCTGATTAACTGCATCAGCTCATACAGCCTTATCAGAAATTTAGCACTCTGAAGAGCGACTTACACCTGCAACATTGAATCTGGCCTTTTGAAATGTGATACACTCATTATTGTGGCTCCCAACTCACGTTTCAAGTTGACTTCAAGTCATGCAATTTATGTCAACTTTCACATTGCTATTGTGCTTTACAGCATAGTGTGAGTTCTGATATTTGCATTGAAATGCCTATCCAAGGTGTATGTGTGTTTGAATTTCCATTTATTATACTCCTTGATTGGAATACCCATCATTAGTGAAATATACTGTTTTTTCATTTACCTATAGTTAGTCTTAAGATTTCCTTTTGGATGAACTTTGTATTTATACCAGCAAATGTTTTATCAGGTGTGTCTTCTTACTATGCTGATTAATTGGATGAGCTCACGCTGCCTTATCAGAAATATAGCACTTTGAAGAGTGATCCACACCTGTAACATCAGAATCTACTTTTTGAAATGTGGGGTGAGTTGGTGAAGGATTACCCCCACCAACCAGTTCTGTGACTGGGACCCTTTTACAACATTCCTGCGAGACCACAAAACACACAGGAGGAAGAGAAGGAGGAGGAGGATTGTGGCAGCATGGATGTAGAGGATAACATACAGCAGTCTTCAAGGGTTGGTTTTCATTCCCCAGAAACCCCAGGAGTTGTACGTGGCTGGGGAGATGTTGCTCCTGACAATGTCATCCTTAGTGATCCAGAGGACTCAGAATCTGATGCCTCCTCAAACTTTCGCTGCATGGGCTCCCTGATGCTGCAAAGCCTGCGAAAGGACCCGAGGATTTGTGGTATCAAGGAGAGGGATCATTACTGGTTTGCAACCCTTCTTGATCTACATTACAAGGGTAAAGTTTCAGAGCTCATCCTGCCTTCACAGAGGGAGCAGAGGATGATGTGTGTAACACCTTTCCAGACACTGGGAAGTTACTATTTCCTGGACAATGTGTTTCTGAGGCTTCGTTCAGTCAAAGGAGGAGCCTTGGAGAAGGCGGCCGGCTGACAGATGCCTTTAAACAATTCTTTAGTCCTCAGCGCCCAGGGCTGTTAGGTTTAGGTAACCATTGGCAGCAACTGCAGCTGATTATCTATGCATGATTATCTAGGGGCAAGAGCAGACTTGGAGACCTTTCCAACTGAGCATCCACTGGATTACTGGGTCTTGAAGATGGACCACTGGCCAGAACTTGCTCTATATGCAATCGAGCTACTGGCCTGTCCTGCTTCAAGCGTGTTTTCCGAACTAATATTTAGTGCTGCTGGAGGCTTTGTGATGGATGAAAGAGTGCATCTGTCCACAGACTCTGTTGACTGGCTGACATTTATCAAAATTAATCAGTCCTGGATCAACAGCAGCTATCCAGCCTCTGATGCTTATGTAACTGATTGAATTTGCTAGGTATCTGGGATCCCTTGAAGATGGCCTATGCTGCCTATCCTATTCCTGAATCTTGATTGTGCTAGCTTCCAACACTGTTTTTAGTTTACGGCACCACCAACACTCAAGACCCAATTTTTCTGCACCTGTATCACAGGTGCACGTAATTTAAATTTTTGTTTCTAATTGTTAACAGCCGGGCCTGTTCTTGCGCCCAGCAAGAGTATCTGCGAGGGGTTACAGTGTTCAGGCACCACCAACACCCAAGGCCCAATTTTTCTGCACCTGTAAGTACTTATAATATCAATTTTTGTTTCATATTTTTTTTTTTTTTTAAGGTGACAGGTGCTCTTTATCTGTGCTTGTAACAAATATATATTAGTGCAGGTGTTCCACTCTGTGCTCCCCTTATGCCACTGCACTCACCAGAGAGCTATCCCCTCAAGGAGGTATCTCACATTCACAGCTAAGTCGCTGTATGACAGGACACAGATCCTTGTTGGTATATATCCTTTCTCCTTCACACAGTTTGCTCCTTCATCTCAGTTATATGTGAAAAGAAATGACATCCCATAGCGCAATATTGTTTTGACTTTTTATTCCATTTAAACGATCAGAATTGCACTTACATTTAGTTGAAATTCAGTAAGCTTTGAAAAGCAGGAAGTCCGGGACGCTAGTGCGCTCCAAGCACCAAACAGGAAGCTACGCAACAATGCCGGAAGCTCCACCCCACGTGCCCCTATCGGCGTGTCATCAGAAATGGCACTGTTCCTGATGACGTCGTGCTAGGCGCTGCTCCTGATGACTTTGTACTGACGAAATGCCTAAGACGGAGCCCCCAGCATTATTGCGCCACCCCCCCCCCCCCGCCCGGCCTGTGGAGTGCACGAGTGTCCCAGACCTCCCGTCTGGGAGAACGGTGGAGAAGTTAGCCAGGAGGACTAGTGAAATGGGCAGCTGTAGCCAGGTGGGCTGGCAGTTCCTGAAGAGGTGGTACTGGGAGCCATAACCAAAGAGAAGGGCAGCTATCAACACTGGTTGTTAGGTATACAATACAAACCTATGGCTTTGTTTAACTAAAAGACAGGCTTCATTCACAGGCTTGTATACATTTTTGAGCAATTTTAAGCATTTTGCCAAGGCACCCCTGAAGAAACCTTAAGGCACACCAGGGTGGTTGAAAAAGGCTGCTATAATGGTCCCGATTTTACATAGCTGAGTTCAGCTTTTTACATTAATGAGGCACTTAATCTGAGAATGGCAATGTATATATAAGTATATAAAAAAATTATATATATATATATATATATATATATATATATTTATACAAATATGTCTGTGTGAGCCTGGGCCCTGTTTGTTTTTTTTTGTTTTTTTTAATAGTATTTTATTAAGGATTTTCCAAAAGTTACATAGAAAGAAACATGTGAACGTGATCAAAAGGTTATTGCAGCGTTAAACCAGTCAGTTACAGATACAGGCGACAAGTACAACAGGTTAAATAACATAGACCGGGTAAGGGTTCCAAAGGAGGGGGGAAAGTATTCAGTTCTTTTGGTTGGTTCGGGAGTAGAGCATATATTGAGGGATGCAGATGACTATTCAGAGTTTCTTTGGAAATTTTAGGTTTTGGTAGCGTAATCAGCGAGCTAATGATGAGATATCTAGGTTGTAAAAGGTAAGCCACGGAGCTCAGTTTTTCTTCAATTTTGGTATTTATAGAGTTGATTTAGCAAACATGACCTCCATTTGAAGGAGTTGGTTGAGGAGTTGATGGACTGTTTGGATAGTAGGAGGAGAATTGATGTCCCATTGTCTTGTGACAATGGTCGCTATTAGTATGTGGGTGAAAACTGTGTGATATGATATTTGTTTCTAATTTTTAACAGCAGGGCCTGTTTCTGCACCCAGCAAGAGTAACTGTGAGGGTTTACAGTGTTCAGGCACCCCCAACACCCAAGGCCTAATTTTTCTGCACCTGTATGACAAGTACATGTAATTTAAATTTTTGTTTCTAATTTTTAAAAGCAGGGCCCATTCTTGTGCACAGCAAGAGTAACTGTGAGGGGTTACAGTGTTCAGGCATCACCAGGGATGGGTGAATGCTTTGGACCGAGCATATGTTTGGCCTAAACATCGCACATTCAGGCACTCGCCTAACACCTGAACACCTTCGGGTCTTGTATAGATTTGAAGGGGAACTCCACGCCAATATTTTTTAAAAAAGCGGCGTGGGGTCCCCCCAAAATCCATACCAGACCCTTATCGGTGTATGCAGCCTGGCAGGCCAGGAAAGTGGGGGGGGGGAGCGAGTGCCCCCCTCCTGAACCATACCAGGCCACTTGCCCTCAACATGGGGAGGATGCTTTGGGGTGCCCCCCAAAGCACCTTGTCCCCATGTTGATGGGGACAAGGGCCTCTTCCTGATAACCCTATGCTCACAGTGCTGCCCTCGGAATCAACATTGGAACTTTGCTATACCCGGAGTTTATTTCTCTCCACCCCATCCACATCCCAGTGCGGGTCCTACTTGTCGGCACAAGCGCCCAACACATCATTTTCTTTTGTTCCCGGCAACCCTGGGCTGTGGTTGTGGGGGGTCTGCAGGTGGGGGGCTTATCAGAATCTGGAAGCCCCCTTTAACAAGAGGGCCCCCAGATTCCGCCCCCCCCCCCCCCATGTGAAACCCCCAAGTATCAGGTATATCGTACCCCTACCCATTCACCAAAAAAGTGTACAAAAAAATAAACACTCAAGACAGTTTTTGACAAATCCTTTATTTAAAAATAAAAAAATTATGTCTCCTGATGTAAATCCATCATCAATCACACTGCCTGCCACATCCACCGACCTGAAAAAAGGCAAAAAAAAAAAAAAAAGCTCCCCTTTCGGTGAAAGCTTCCAACAGACTGCCTATTTGCGTTTTGACAGTTCTTATATAGGTAATGGGCACCCAGTGTGTAATTAAACAGGTATTATGCTGAACACAAAAAGAAGACAAATGTAAAGTAAGTGTATTCAGAAGCAATATGGATCATACAATAACTATAAAACATGGAAATCTATGCAGTGTTCAGTGAAGAAATCAAAGCAATCAAGATACTAAAAAAACTAAAGGGTTTAAAAAAAAAAAGAAAAGAAATATAGCCAAAATAAATTACAGAATTAGAGCCAACAACACATTTTCAACAATATCCTTATGAATTTCAATGAATTTCACTCTACAAGTCCCCACAGTTAACAAATAATTTGGGGCCTATAAAATACATTGCTGTCAGATTCCGCAAGCTTTTCTCAGCACTTCTGGGTGGAACTGCAGCCCCGTGCCATATGGTTTAGCATTGTCCATGCTACCAGCCTGAGAGCTACAATGGGTTGTGCTTTGAACAGAGAACAAGTCAGGCTGCATTTCTTGCACTTGTACAATCATAGAAGTGAGCTTGAATAGTTAATAAATAGTTGATTTAGGCATCTACAAGTTCTTTATTCTTCTTTTATATAAGTGCATAACTTGCTTTATTCTAACTAATGCCTAGGGAAAGGAGGTAGATTGGAGTGGAATCTGCCAGTGGTGTCTCAGAACATTAAACAGTATTTAAAGATGTCACGATTACCCCTTCACTTCACTTCCTATCACTTCACATATGGCTCCACAGGCTTGACATGGAAGTCTCCTGCTCTCTAGGAATGAGGTCTTATAAATAAGTGGAGTGGAAAGACATGTCTAAGCCCAAGCCCTTACACTTCCCCAAATCGTGCAAAGGCTGATAAAGTCAGTCTTTGCACAGGCAATTCTGTAAGTAGGGGACCCTCTTCATAAAGGTAAAACCTGACAGTTTATGCTGCCTGGTATCGCAAGAGACTACTGGTTCAGCTTAAAGCAAAACAGTGAGTCTTTTTAATGCACTGGCTCTTTTTTAAAATAAGCCCCTGGTACGTGAAAAACAAGGTTGCTGTATTATAAGCAACTATAACATTATGGATCTGCTGTGGCCCATTTGTGTCTCTACTGTCTCCCTCTTAGACAGTAAGGGCATTCTTGTAGTCAACAGGGAAATGAGCATGAAAGCCCAGGATAGATTGCAATTATAAAAGTTCTGCTTGCTATTTCATAAAAAGCACACACTGGACCTTTAGGGTACAAAGACATTGTAGAATTAAAATAAGAGTGTTGGTAAGCACTGAGAGATGTCTCCATTGTGATCCTGCTGCCAAATGTCTGCAGTTAAAAAGTCCACTGGTAGACTTTGGAGCTAACTTTCACACCCCATCCACTATCTCCGATCTCCTCCTTCCTCCCTCCACTCACATAATTGGCCATTTTGATTTAATACTTATTTATGGGGGAAAATATCTCAGCAATTATATGTTTCTGTTCTAGGTGAGGATGATGTATTCCTGGTCTGCAGTCTCCTGGCACAGCCACCTCACTCATCCCAGTAGGCCGTGGGGTACTCTACCATGCATGTGCCATGTCATCCTGGTTTTTGCAGCACTCCTCCTGAGAAAGCATTATGGCGTATGTATGTCATCACAGGGTCAGCTGAAAGAACCCAGAAGAGACAGCTGGCCCCCGTTAATGTCAGAAAAAGATGGAGGTGCAGGACCAGGTGTGTAATGGTGGGTTCCTACAAAACACAGCTGGATCGATAGGCATTATATTTTTTGTACAGAACCCAGCTATAGATGTAAAAGGGAAAAAATAGATGGGGGAGTTCTCTAGCAGCATGATGAATAAACTTCAATTGGTTTGATTTTTTTTATCAGAGAACACAACAAATGCTTGTTGTAATGTTGTCAAGCTTATCTGAAAACAGAACATACCACATCCTTTTTCTGCTAATAAAATTTTTTTTAAAGCATCTCCACAGTTTACAAGTACTTCTTTGTAGTATATCACAATGTTACTGCTCTATTTAAATCTTTTCATAATTATTGTGGAAACAGCTTTACACCCACACAAATTTCAGCTTTGAAACGACAAACTGATGCACCTTACAGGCTCGTAGGCACTTTTTTTATGATGCCTGCACAATTAATTCAGAGAATTACACCTGGATCCAGTGATAGATTAGACAAGTTATAATAACAATTCCAAGAATTGCTAAATATCTCATCCCTTAAATTAGAGGTATCCTTGATGAGACGGCATAGTGACTCAACATGCTGAGTGCCTGGAAGAGATAGTAAATCTTCTCCTCAGCTGGGAAGACATAGATGCTGTTATCATTAGTTTGGAGATCTCTGATTCCTTCTCTCCTGAAAGCCTGAAGAATTATATTATAACCTCTTGGCACGCTGAGTGCTTCTACAGCCTAATCAGTGCAACTTTAAATTAACCAACGTGAACATTTTTACATTTCCAGACATATTATCAGTATATCTTGTTTAAGATTTTCAATAATTTACAGCTGTAATTTATATGCCCTGCTAGTAGCGTATATCAGAGTGTCTCACTTGGCTCAATTTTTCTATTTTAACATGATTTATATGCTTTATCTTATGCAAAAGCCTAGCGCTTTCTCCTTTTTTAATTAATTGCCCATGATGTATGTCAATACTGCTCTTGCAGCAGGACTTAGACTTAATTTACAAGTATATTTGTAAAACTTGTTTTGGCCAAGACTTTGCCACAGTATTAAAAGCTGGCATGTCTATACTCTGCTTCTGAAAATGCTAGTTGTCTAGCTGTCTTGCTGATCCAATAGAATGAATGGCGCTCCAACATAGTTTATATTTTTACTAGGTTTGTGATTTGAAAAGGACCAAATGCACTTTGTAATTTATTTAATTAAATGAAAATACAATGGTTTTAAGCCAAGGTTAGTATCCTTTTTAACAGACGTTTTAAATTTTTTTTTGTGGTTTGTTTGTTTTTTTACTACATATACACTTCTTTGTTGTAAATATTGAATTCATGACAGAGGATTCCCAGACCACAGTAGGTGCCACTTTCCCTCAGGTTTCCTTTTTAACTAAGGCAACCCACACATTTATAATTTTATTTATTATAAGTTGAACCAGTGGTTTGAAAAATAATTATCAGAGTCCTCCATCCACACATTTAATTTGGATGATGGAATTTATCATGGTCATGCTCAACCTCCTCATTTGTATTACTGCAGCCAACAATAAGCTATTGGCTTAACCTGAAGGGCCTGGTATAGATTGGGGGGGGGGGGGGGATCCATGCTGTTTTTTTTTCTGAATTTTCTATTGCTGTCATCGTTTCGTTTACATTTCAGCTGTCAGTGGGGAAGCCCTGATAAATCATCGGTTGCTGAAAAAGGGGTGATCAGCTTCCCGGCCCGCTGCTTAAAGCGGAGTTCCCCCCAAAATTGGAACTTCCGCTCTTATGTTTCCTCCCCTCCTCCTGTGCCATATTTGGCACCTTTCAGGGGGGAGGGGGGAACGGGTACCCGTTTTTGACAGGTACCCTTCCCCACTTCCGGGATACGGCGATGCGGTGCCATCCCTCGGAAGTTCGGCCCCCTCCTCCCTCCTCTGCTGCCGAACCAATAGGATTGCACAGCGCGCTTTGCGCATGCACAGTAGGAACCCACCCGTGAAGCCGCAAGGCTTCACTGCAGGGTTCCCTTACCGGCAATGGCAGCGGCAGCACCCGACAGCCGATTGGTACATTGGCTGCGGTGCTGACATCGCTGGACTCCAGGACAGGTAAGTGTCCTAATATTAAAAGTCAGCAGCTACAGTATGTGTAGCTGCTGACTTTTAATTTTTGGAGGGGGAGGTGGAACTCCGCTTTAACAACCAGCTATTCTTCACAGAGAATTTTAATTGGTCAATCATTTTTCAACCAATCTAAATTCAAATCGTTCCTAAAATTTGGAATTTGGAATTTGTTAGAAAATGATTACATGAAACAAAATTTAATGAAAACAAACCTAAACTAAACAAATTCAGAAACAATTTAGGGAAACAGAATTTGTAACATATGAAATCTATCCAAAACTAAAACAAATTTTTCATTGCACATGTCTTATTCATGATACAAGAAGGAGAACCAGGTTTACTTTTTACCTTCTGGAATGGTACGAATTTTAGGTGAACCTAAAATTCCCCCATGCGAACCTCCACTCACTCAAAAAAAATGTAAAGTGTAAATAAAGATAGACACAGTGCTTGAACAATAAAAAGAACCCAAAAAATGTCCCATGATGCATGTCCACCATCAATCACATCATCTAATGATGCAGATCCACATCAATCCTATTGCCCGAGACCCTCCAAAAATAAAAATAAATGCCAACCACTGACACCTGTCTAGTCCCATTGCTTCACTCAAAAAAATTTCAGTTCCATTGGATGACAGCTGATATAAAAAAAGGTGTAGGGTCTCTGGGGAGACATCAATGACTATATATAGTCATGTCCATATATATAAAGTGCCTTGCGAAAGTATTTGGCCCCCTTAAACTTTGCAACCTTTTGCCACATTTCAGGCTTCAAACATAAAGATATAAAACTGTAATTTTTTGTGAAGAATCAACAACAAGTGGGACACAATCATGAAGTGTAACGAAATTTATTGGATATTTCAAACTTTGTTAACAAATAAAAAACTGAAATATTGGGCGTGCAAAATTATTCAGCCCCTTTACTTTCAGTGCAGCAAACTCTCTCCAGAAGTTCAGTGAGGATCTCTGAATGATCCAATGTTGACCCAAATGACTAATGATGATAAATAGAATCTACCTGTGTGTAATCAAGTCTCCATATAAATGTACCTGCACTGTGATAGTCTCAGAGGTCCGTTTAAAGTGCAGAGAGCATCATGAAGAACAAGGAACACACCAGGCAGGTCCGAGATACAGTTGTGGAGAAGTTTAAAGCTGGATTTGGATACAAAAAGATTTACCAAGCTTTAAACATCCCAAGGAGCACTGTACAAGCGATAATATTGAAATGGAAGGAGTATCAGACCACTGCAAATCTACGAAGACCTGGCCGTCCCTCTAAACTTTCAGCTCATACAAGGAGAAGACTGATCAGAGATGCAGCCAAGAGTCCCATGATCACTCTGGATGAACTGCAGAGATCTACAGCTGAGGTGGGAGACTCTGTCCATAGGACAAAACAATCAGTCGTATACTGCACGAATCTGGCCTTTATGGAAAAGTGGCAAGAAGAAAGCCATTTTGTAAAGATATCCATAAAAAGTGTCGTTTAAAGTTTGCCACAAGCCACCTGGGAGACACACCAAACATGTGGAAGAAGGTTCTCTGGTCAGATGAAACCAAAATCGAACTTTTTGGCAACAATGCAAAACGTTATGTTTGGCGTAAAAGCAACACAGCTCATCACTAGGGATGATCGTACGGTTCGGGTCGACCATCGGTTCGACCCCAACATTGACTGTTTGAAATACGACCGAATTCCAAACTTTTTGCTGAAAAAGTTCCGAATTCGGCAACCAAAACCGACCAAAATGGGACAGGAACTGGGCTTTAAAAGCCTGTGATTGGACCAGAACCATCAGTAAAAGCCAATTGAGGGGGCAGGGGGATACTAGGAATGTGATTACTAGGGGGTGAGTGACTAGGGGGTCCAGAGGCCAATCAGTAGTGAATACGCCCCCCAGTATATAAGATAGCCCCGCCAAATCTCTAGCATTGTAATACAGGGACGTGGAAGAGAGTGGAAGCAGTTCTGTTACTTCTGCTTCAAAGTGTCATTTAGCAATTATTAGTGTGAGGAAAGGGATATCTAGTGTACTTAGGGTACTATTTTTCACTATAGTTAGATTTAATAATCTAGTTTCTGTTTCTGTAGGGAAAGTGTTAAGTGTCATGGGACCGTAGTGTAGTGTAGTGTAGGGTTAACTGACTCTGACTGCTATGCCAGGGTGACAAAACCCTTCCATGTCAGGGTGACCGCTATAGAGAAAAGTTTGTTTCTCTTAGAACACTTACGGAAAAGGATGGTGGCTTCTCCCCTGTCACCCGGCTTTTTGTTGCAGGCGTTTATAGGGCTTTTTTGAGGACATGTTTGGAGTCAGGCATGACATCTGAACATCTGTGTAGGGGTATATATACACACACACATGTATGTATATATACACATACACATATATAGTTGTATATAGCAGAAACCTATGCTTGCGCTAATGAAATAATTAACACCCATATGGCTTCTCTGCTATAACACCTATAGTAAAAAAGAGGTTTGGGGTGCACCCGCGCTATGGATAGCAACACAAGCACTGAACCAACAGTTTTGAATGCAGAGTGTGGGGATCAGATGGTTATGCTGCCTCCAACTTACCACAAGGGTAAAGAAATGTGGGGGTTTTTGGGAGGTGTTGGTATGGGGCGCTACCACCTTGCACAGCGAATTACTTCGTTGTATATGATCCAAAAAATGAAAGTGCACAGTGCTTGTTGGTGAACAGGTGTTGTGCAAATATTAAATGTGCAATACAGTGCAGATTTAAAATTAAATTAAAATTATAAAAACGGTAGTAATCGTGTATCAATTGGATTGTACCGTGTATGTATCACTCATCGGATGTAAACAATCATATAGTGACCAGTGCAAAAAAGTGCTAAGTGCAATATAGGTGATCAATAGATACTTTATTGTGGCCTCCTTTGAAAGAGGAAACTGACATCCGTGGTGAATATTACAAAACACTATGCAGTGTAAAGTGAGAGAGTAGAAACGCCTGTTGCGCGTGTTAGGAGTGAGAAGTGCTAATACCGTGGGTAAAGCACTTACCAAAAGTCCTCTCCCTTCTCACTCTAATATACTGTGTCTCCCTTCTCCTGATGCCTGTGAGAGCTGGTTGTTCCGTGCATACAGTTGCGCTTGCATCTAGGGAGTCAGTATACAAAAGACCAAGAGAGCTTCCATTGCGTAGTATAGTACATTATTGAGGGAAGAAATTAGCATCGACTCACTGTTAGGAAGTTCACCGTCAGCTTGTTTGGTGTGTCTCCAGTGTTCGGCCGCGCGGTACTTCCGCGTTCCACCGGCCGGAGCCACCTAACCGGAAGTGACGTTGACGCTGCTTTGCCGCTCTACGCGTTTCGTCACTGCGACGTCATCTGGGGCGGTACTAGGCTACGTACTCCCGGAGCTTATATAGGCCTGCGTATCCTAGCGACCATTATGTGTACCTCCGCCATCTTGGTACCCTCACGCGAGTCATACCGGCGGCCATCTTGGTATCTTTGGATATAATGGTCAGCAAATGCCGGATACCAGGTTATTTGTTTACATCACGTGAACTTCCTTATACAGCGGTCCCCACATATTAAATGCATACATCTCATACACATAAAGTGACAGTAATTAGTGAAAAAACGTGCCATAAAAGTGCTGAGAGATGAGCCGAGTGGGTGATCCGCTTTTTAATAGAGAGATATAGATTGTAAAAAATGTTAAACTTTTATTGTGAACACATTAGAAAATTAAAAATGAGGATAAAAAAGAAAGATTAAAAATATATATAAAAATATATAAAAATATATAAAATATATATATAGAAGTACTCGATGGGAGGGACATATCGAGTATGCAAATTTCAGATAAATCCATAGAGGGTATTAAAACCATACTATCTAAATGGGACTGAGCGCCCAACATCATGGCCTCAAGTTCCATTAATGGAGGAGAGGAGTTAGGTAATATGTGTGGAGGAGGAGCCATAATGTTTGAGTTGGAGGAGAAAAATTACAGACTTATTATTGTGTTGGAGCAACCATTGCGGAGGGATAAAATATCAGCATAAAATTAAAATAAAAATAAAAAGAAGAGAAAAAATCGGTGTATACGCATGAGTTCTGGTGCGTCAACATACCTTAGACTGTGAAACCCATAAAAAACCCAATCTAAAAATTGTGGTGAAGATATAAGAATATAAAAATGCATGGGGTCACATGTCTAAAACTGCATAAAACTGCATAAAAATGCATAAACTGCATGGGAACCATGTCCCTTCTAGAACTTTTAAGATTGTAAGATCACAAAAATCAGGAGGATCATAAAAGAAGTGCTGGATATTAGATGTTCTTAAAAGTACTAAAAAACATAAAAGGCCATGGTGTTAAAAGTCAGTGATAAAACAGTTTAGATCGATGTCTATATTAAGGCCTTCAGGCTGAAGTGATTGCAATAAATATATACACTTTGTCTCATTGCGGGATACATTGATTTTCTTGTTGCTGCCCCTCCAGTCATTCTTGATTTTGTCAATTGCATAAAAGGTCATGACTGAGGGGTCTTTTGCATGGGCTATCTTAAAGTGACATGACAAGCTATGTTTGTCGAAGCCCTTCTTTATATTTTTCACATGTTCCCTTATCCTTACAAACAATGGACGGGTGGTTCGACCCACATACTGCAATTTACACGGACATTCCACCACGTATGTCACATGCGTGCTAGTGCATGTGATGGTTTCATTAATTTTATATTGCCTTCCTGTTGATGTGGACTGGAAAACGGTTTTCCTTCTTTCTTGTGCTCTGTTTGTTCTGCATGGTAAACATTTCCTACACCGAAAAAAGCCTTTTAGATTTGTTGGAAGTTGCACTTGTTTGGGGGGGTCTATCACATTATGCACCAGTCTATTTCTGAGTGTGGGTGCTCTTCTGTATATGAAGTTTGGCTGATTTGGTAATATTTTCTTCAATGTCTTGTCTGCTTTCAGAATAGGCCAGTACTTTTTTATTATCTTCTCTAGTGCCTTATGTTGCCTGTTGTATCCTGTAAAAAAAGCAAATTCCATGTTCTTATATTTGTCTCTTTTTGGACCATTCTCTTGTATCATTTCCTCTCTCTTCATGCTCATTACTTTTTTCTTTATGTTAAGCAGTTCTTTTTTCTTGTACCCCTTTTCCATAAATCTTTCAATAAGCATGTCTGCTTGTATGTTGAAATCCTCGGGGTTGCTACAGTTCCTTCTTATTCGCATTAGTTGGCCCTTTGGGATGTTGCCAAGCCATTTTGGATGGTGGCAGCTTGTTTTTGGTATGTATCCATTTCTGTCTGTCGTTTTGAAAAAGGTCTTGCTTGCCAATATTCCATCCTGTTTGAAGACCTCAATATCAAGAAATGCGATTTTTTGTGCATGCCAACTTCCCGAGAAGGTAATACCATAGGCATTGTTGTTAATTTCATTGAAAAAATTCTGTAGAGACTCCATATCCCCTTTCCAGATAAGTACAATGTCATCTATGTACCTCCGGTAGTATCCAATATTAGGCCTTGGTATACTGTAGATTTGTTCTTCTTCCCATTTCTGCATGAAGATGTTCGCCACGCTCGGTGCATATTTTGCCCCCATAGCCACGCCTTTAACTTGTGTATAGTACTTTCCTTTGTGCCAAAAGTAGTTGGAGTTCATGGCTATCCCTAGTCCTTCCAAAATGAAATTGATCTGTTCCTCCCTCATCTCCGTACTGCTATGTAGTGCCCACTCTACTGCTTCTAGACCATCCTTCTGGACAATATTTGTATAGAGTGAATTCACATCGATAGTGACTAATAAATCCTCTTCTGCAATCTCAATGTTTTGAATCTCTGATAGAAACTGTTTACTGTCCGTTAGGTAGGACTTCCCCAAGGGCACTAAAGGTTGCAGATACTTGTCCAGGTATTCACCAAGTCTGGAATTCAGGGAATTGATGCCGCTGATTATGGGCCTACCTGGTGGTTTCTTGTCATCTTTATGGACTTTGGGTACATAGTACATGACCGGGGTTCTAGGTGCTTCTGGACAGAGGTATTTTGCTTCTTTCTTGTTCAGAATACCCATTTCTTTACCTTTTTCCACGTATTTATGTAGTGTTTTCTCATAATTTTTCTTGGGGTTTCCTCTCAATTTGATGTAGGTGTCTTCTTTGCTTAATAGGTTTTCCATTTCCTCCTCATAGTCTTTCTTGTTTAAAATCACTAGTACTCCTCCTTTATCTGCTGGTCTGATGACCACACCTTTTTTCTTTTCCAGCTTTTTTATGGTTTCCCAAATGTTTTTCTCTTTCTTGTTTTTTATTTTGAGTGCTCTTATTTCCTCTTCTACCATTCGTTTGAATACTTCCAGATTTTCATTCTGGATATTCTTAGGGTTAGTGGTTGAGCGATTCTTCAAGTTAGTGTGTCTGTATGGTGTGTCATTTACACTTGTTTGTTGATTTTTCTTAAGGGCAAAGAATTTCTTAATGTTGAGCTTCCTTACGTATTTTTGAAGGTCAATATATGCCTCGAATTTGTCCAGATTCTTATCTGGTGCGTACTTAAGACCTAGGTCCAATATTTTCAACTGCTCCTCATCAAAAACTGTGTTACTTAGATTAAAAATTCCTGCTCCTAATGTTGCCTTCTTCTTTTTCTTTGTCCCTCCTCGTTTTCCTCTTGGTTTCTGTTTCTGTTTTCTTGGTATCCCTGTGAAGGTTCTGGAGATGATGATGACACAGACACCTGGATGGAAGTCAGCACAACCAAAAATCCCCAGAGGGAACGCACATTCAGGCCCACTAACCAAACACAAAATGGAGAAACCAACAGACAGAGGGATATAAGACACAACAGACCCTCTAGGGATGAGAGGGACTATGTGTCCACATACAACAGCTACTCGCCTCTGGAAAACTATCAAGAACCACAATACGAATATAGAGGTCCCCCACCAGCTAGGAGGGGTTTTTTTCCAAGGGGCAACAGAGGGAGACCACCAAGAGGGAGAGGAGGACCATATCGCCCACCAGGACAATGGAGGCAACAGAGAGAGAACGGATGGCACCAAACCTGGAACCAAGGCCCACAGGGAGGACAAAGAAGAAATCCTTGGAACCAAGGATGGAACAATGGAACGAGGAGAGAAGACACACAGGGATACCAAGAAAACAGAAACGGAAACCAAGAGGAAAACGAGGAGGGACAAAGAAAAAGAAGAAGGCAACATTAGGAGCAGGAATTTTTAATCTAAGTAACACAGTTTTTGATGAGGAGGAGTTGAAAATATTGGACCTAGGTCTTAAGTACGCACCAGATAAGAATCTGGACAAATTCGAGGCATATATTGACCTTCAAAAATACGTAAGGAAGCTCAACATTAAGAAATTCTTTGCCCTTAAGAAAACAAACAAGTGTAAATGACACACCATACAGACACACTAACTTGAAGAATCGCTCAACCACTAACCCTAAGAATATCCAGAATGAAAATCTGGAAGTATTCAAACGAATGGTAGAAGAGGAAATAAGAGCACTCAAAATAAAAAACAAGAAAGAGAAAAACATTTGGGAAACCATAAAAAAGCTGGAAAAGAAAAAAGGTGTGGTCATCAGACCAGCAGATAAAGGAGGAGGACTAGTGATTTTAAACAAGAAAGACTATGAGGAGGAAATGGAAAACCTATTAAGCAAAGAAGACACCTACATCAAATTGAGAGGAAACCCCAAGAAAAATTATGAGAAAACACTACATAAATACGTGGAAAAAGGTAAAGAAATGGGTATTCTGAACAAGAAAGAAGCAAAATACCTCTGTCCAGAAGCACCTAGAACCCCGGTCATGTACTATGTACCCAAAGTCCATAAAGATGACAAGAAACCACCAGGTAGGCCCATAATCAGCGGCATCAATTCCCTGCATTCCAGACTTGGTGAATACCTGGACAAGTATCTGCAACCTTTAGTGCCCTTGGGGAAGTCCTTCCTAACGGACAGTAAACAGTTTCTATCAGAGATTCAAAACATTGAGATTGCAGAAGAGGATTTATTAGTCACTATCGATGTGAATTCACTCTATACAAATATTGTCCAGAAGGATGGTCTAGAAGCAGTAGAGTGGGCACTACATAGCAGTACGGAGATGAGGGAGGAACAGATCAATTTCATTTTGGAAGGACTAGGGATAGCCATGAACTCCAACTACTTTTGGCACAAAGGAAAGTACTATACACAAGTTAAAGGCGTGGCTATGGGGGCAAAATATGCACCGAGCGTGGCGAACATCTTCATGCAGAAATGGGAAGAAGAACAAATCTACAGTATACCAAGGCCTAATATTGGATACTACCGGAGGTACATAGATGGCATTGTACTTATCTGGAAAGGGGATATGGAGTCTCTACAGAATTTTTTCAATGAAATTAACAACAATGCCTATGGTATTACCTTCTCGGGAAGTTGGCATGCACAAAAAATCGCATTTCTTGATATTGAGGTCTTCAAACAGGATGGAATATTGGCAAGCAAGACCTTTTTCAAAACGACAGACAGAAATGGATACATACCAAAAACAAGCTGCCACCATCCAAAATGGCTTGGCAACATCCCAAAGGGCCAACTAATGCGAATAAGAAGGAACTGTAGCAACCCCGAGGATTTCAACATACAAGCAGACATGCTTATTGAAAGATTTATGGAAAAGGGGTACAAGAAAAAAGAACTGCTTAACATAAAGAAAAAAGTAATGAGCATGAAGAGAGAGGAAATGATACAAGAGAATGGTCCAAAAAGAGACAAATATAAGAACATGGAATTTGCTTTTTGTACAGGATACAACAGGCAACATAAGGCACTAGAGAAGATAATAAAAAAGCACTGGCCTATTCTGAAAGCAGACAAGACATTGAAGAAAATATTACCAAATCAGCCAAACTTCATATACAGAAGAGCACCCACACTCAGAAATAGACTGGTGCATAATGTGATAGACCCCCCCAAACAAGTGCAACTTCCAACAAATCTAAAAGGCTTTTTTCGGTGTAGGAAATGTTTACCATGCAGAACAAACAGAGCACAAGAAAGAAGGAAAACCGTTTTCCAGTCCACATCAACAGGAAGGCAATATAAAATTAATGAAACCATCACATGCACTAGCACGCATGTGACATACGTGGTGGAATGTCCGTGTAAATTGCAGTATGTGGGTCGAACCACCCGTCCATTGTTTGTAAGGATAAGGGAACATGTGAAAAATATAAAGAAGGGCTTCGACAAACATAGCTTGTCACGTCACTTTAAGATAGCCCATGCAAAAGACCCCTCAGTCATGACCTTTTATGCAATTGACAAAATCAAGAATGACTGGAGGGGCAGCAACAAGAAAATCAATGTATCCCGCAATGAGACAAAGTGTATATATTTATTGCAATCACTTCAGCCTGAAGGCCTTAATATAGACATCGATCTAAACTGTTTTATCACTGACTTTTAACACCATGGCCTTTTATGTTTTTTAGTACTTTTAAGAACATCTAATATCCAGCACTTCTTTTATGATCCTCCTGATTTTTGTGATCTTACAATCTTAAAAGTTCTAGAAGGGACATGGTTCCCATGCAGTTTATGCATTTTTATGCAGTTTTATGCAGTTTTAGACATGTGACCCCATGCATTTTTATATTCTTATATCTTCACCACAATTTTTAGATTGGGTTTTTTATGGGTTTCACAGTCTAAGGTATGTTGACGCACCAGAACTCATGCGTATACACCGATTTTTTCTCTTCTTTTTATTTTTATTTTAATTTTATGCTGATATTTTATCCCTCCGCAATGGTTGCTCCAACACAATAATAAGTCTGTAATTTTTCTCCTCCAACTCAAACATTATGGCTCCTCCTCCACACATATTACCTAACTCCTCTCCTCCATTAATGGAACTTGAGGCCATGATGTTGGGCGCTCAGTCCCATTTAGATAGTATGGTTTTAATACCCTCTATGGATTTATCTGAAATTTGCATACTCGATATGTCCCTCCCATCGAGTACTTCTATATATATATTTTATATATTTTTATATATTTTTATATATATTTTTAATATTTCATTTTTATCCTCATTTTTAATTTTTTAATGTGTTCACAATAAAAGTTTAACATTTTTTACAATCTATATCTCTCTATTAAAAAGCGGATCACCCACTCGGCTCATCTCTCAGCACTTTTATGGCACGTTTTTTCACTAATTACTGTCACTTTATGTTTATGAGATGTATGCATTTAATATGTGGGGACCGCTGTATAAGGAAGTTCACATGATGTAAACAAATAACCTGGTATCCGGCATTTGCGGACCATTATATCCAAAGATACCAAGATGGCCGCCGGTATGACTCGCGTGAGGGTACCAAGATGGCGGAGGTACACATAATGGTCGCTAGGATACGCAGGCCTATATAAGCTCCGGGAGTACGTAGCCTAGTACCGCCCCAAATGACGTCGCAGTGACGAAACGCGTAGAGCGGCAAAGCAGCGTCAACGTCACTTCCGGTTAGGTGGCTCCGGCCAGTGGAACGCGGAAGTACCGCGCGGCCGAACACTGGAGACACACCAAACAAGCTGACGGTGAACTTCCTAACAGTGAGTCGATGCTAATTTCTTCCCTCAATAATGTACTATACTACGCAATGGAAGCTCTCTTGGTCTTTTGTATACTGACTCCCTAGATGCAAGCGCAACTGTATGCACGGAACAACCAGCTCTCACAGGCATCAGGAGAAGGGAGACACAGTATATTAGAGTGAGAAGGGAGAGGACTTTTGGTAAGTGCTTTACCCACGGTATTAGCACTTCTCACTCCTAACACGCGCAACAGGCGTTTTTACTCTCTCACTTTACACTGCATAGTGTTTTGTAATATTCACCACGGATGTCAGTTTCCTCTTTCAAAGGAGGCCACAATAAAGTATCTATTGATCACCTATATTGCACTTAGCACTTTTTTGCACTGGTCACTATATGATTGTTTACATCCGATGAGTGATACATACACGGTACAATCCAATTGATACACGATTACTACCGTTTTTATAATTTTAATTTAATTTTAAATCTGCACTGTATTGCACATTTAATATTTGCACAACACCTGTTCACCAACAAGCACTGTGCACTTTCATTTTTTGGATCATATACAACGAAGTAATTCGCTGTGCAAGGTGGTAGCGCCCCATAACACCTATATGTGTGTATGTGTATAAATACATATAAGTGTGTGTGTGTATATATACCCCTATACAGAATTTCAGATGTTTTGCCTGCCTCCAAAGACCCCAAAAAAATGCCCAAAAAACGCCTGCTGCAAAAACACACCTGGGCGTTTTTGTAGCTGGCGTTTTTTTGGCATTTTTTGGGTGTCTTTGGAGGCAGGCATAACATCAGAACTTCTGTGTAGGGGTATATATATACACACACACATGTATGTATATATACACATACACACATATAGGTGGGAAAATAGCAGAAACCTATGCTTGCGCTAATTAAATAATTAACACCCATATGGCTTCTCTGCTATAACACCTATATGTGTGTATGTGTATAAATACATATAAGCGTGTGTGCATATATACCCCTATACAGAAGTTCAGATGTTTTACCTGCCTCCAAAGACCCCAAAAAAATGGAATCCGAACCGAACTTTCAGGAAATTCGGGTGTTCTGGTCGAACCAAACTTTTCAAAAGTTTGATCATCCTTAGTAGTGATGTCTATTCCCACAGCTATGTGACCCCTATAGAAAAAAACACAACTAAGCAAATGTTACTATGGCTGATATCTGCAGTGATTTCTATAAAGATTTTAGAATGTTGCAGAAACTGAGGGAAATTCCACATTAGTGTCCCATAAAGATAAGCAACAAAGTGACACCTAAATAATAGAAATGAAAACAGACAATCAAAATGCTGTAAAAGAAGAAACCAGTCCACAAGAGGCTTCAATCAGGAAATCCACCAGAAGCAATAAAGGCATCCCAGCCAAACATCTGTCCTATCTTGCTCACGTAGCATTAAAACCAGAGCCAGATTCATGGGATGAGATGCAAAGACTTCCAACTCATGAGAAACAAAAGTGGATCAGAAGCTTCAACAAAACCACTTACAAGAAATAGATTTATAGAAGTGAGATCCATCATGGGACTAATATAAGGAGGAGTAGTTGTTGAGTGGGGGTGTTGGAATACATTGTTCATTGTTGTAACACTTTATGGACGTACAACATAATATACAGTGAAATCTGAACATTGCAGGTGAAAAGTGTTGTGTCCCACCTGTGATGTTATTTTCTGCTATTGCTAGATATTGCAATAGCAAAAATGTTCTGAGCTTTACAGAGGTTTAAAAATAAGTGTGTAGGTTTTCCCTGTTCCTATAGACAGCCCCTGATTTGTATCAAGAGTGTTTTTCCCAAATTGGCAAAAAAAAAAAGATGTGCACAATAACTTACATGTTTGGAACCAAACATGAGATGAGGGGCAGATAAAACACATATAACCCTAACAGAAGTTTTAAACCTTTCAAATTCTACAAGAAAATAGATTTTATAGTTGTTTGTGTTCATCTTAGGGCATTTTTTGCTCGCTCACAGAAATTAAAGTGGTTCCACTACTTGTTCTCCCACCTCAACACTTACTGTACCAGACTCCTCTCACAATAGAGCTCTGTGCTGATTGCAGCACCACTCTTCTCTCTTCTTGGTTTTACAGGAAACACAGGCAGCAGAGGGAGCCCTGCTGCTGTCAGTCAAACTCATGTGAGAAGTGAGAGGGGACATGGCTTACCAGAACTGTGTACATTTATGGATGTAGGAAGCAGAGCGCTGATAGGGGACTCCAGAAGAGGAGATAAGGGACTGCTCTGTGCAATACCATTGCACAGAGCAGGTAAGTAAAACATTGTTTTATTCTATTAAAAAAAGTGCCTTTGCAATCTCCAAAGCACAGTAATAAAAAGATAAAACTATGGGCTAAACTTTTTTCCATTTTGGATAGCGCAAGGGATGGTTATAATCCTTGTGAGATTTTTTTTGCCACCTGTGTCCCATTGTCAAACAGGAAGGAAATAGGAATAGTGATATAAAATCCATGAAAATTAAGAAAATTCTTTAGGGACCCCCAGCTCACCATAACTAGTCCCCCCATTTGATGATTTCCTCTCTATTATGTTTCTGGGGACAACCCAAAATTTTGAATTTTCTTTTACTTTCACTTTCAGGGATAATGGTAAACAAGACAAATAGAGAGGGTGACATACATAGTTACATAGTTAGTGAGGTTGAAAAAAGACACCAGTCCATCCAGTTCAACCTATGATGTGTGTGTGTGTGTATGTGTTTGAAGTTAACAGCACATCGTATACCCCTGTATGTTGTGGTCTATAAGGTGCCCATCCAATAGTTTTTTGGAATTATCAATGCTCCCTGCTGATACCACTGCTTGTGGAAGAGAATTCCACATCCTTATCGCTCTGACAGTAAAGAACCCTTTAGTCAGTTTAAGGTTAAACTGCTTCTCTTCTAATTTTAGTGAATGGCCACGTGTCTTTTTAACCACTTACCGCATTCTAACGTACCGGTACGTCGGTACACTTTGCGGGGTTATACCGGGATGATGCCTCTAGTTAGAGGCATCATCCCGGTACCGTGGTTTGAAGCCGAAGGTCGGCTTTCCGTCGGTAACGACCGATGCGACTCGGGAGCCGCTCGATCGTTACCCGGGGGGGCGGGAGGGGACGACCCCCCCCTCCCGCCGCCTTCCGTGGCTTTGCTCGGGGCTCCCGTCCCACCAGGAGCCCCGAGCACCCAGCCGGCACGTCCGCCGGCTGGTTGGAGTCCCGATAAATGCCGGAAATGGCATCGATCGGGTCTCCGATGACGTAACCCGGAGGTGGCGTCCATGGCGTCACTTCCGGGTTACTGTGCTGCAAAAGGTGGCAGTTTTGAAAAACGGCTGTATGCAAAAATGACGTTTTCGACGTTTTGCATACAGGGAAGTGTAGTGGAGGGGTCTAGGGTCTTTTTGACCCTCGATCCCTCCATAAAGCGTACCTGTCACTACCTATTGGTGTCACAAGGGATGTTTACATTGCTTGTCACAGCAATAAAAGTGATCAGATTTTTTTTTTTTTTCAAAACCTGTAATAAAGTTTAAAAAAAATAAAAAAATAAATAGGAAAAAAAAAAATGTAGCCGCCCCCGTCACCGTTAGCTCGCGCACAAAAAAAAACGTATACGCAAGTCGAGCCGCGAATGAAATCGCTGTTCAAACCCCACATGTGAGGTATCGCCGCGATCGTCAGAGCGTGGGCAATAATTTTAAAGCGTCGCAGATTGAGATCTCTATTGACCGTAGTTTGTCGTCATCCCACGGGGGGGCGCAATTTTAAACCGTAACATTTTGGGTATCTATTTACTCGGCGTGACATCATCTTTCACAATATACAAAAAAAATGGGCTAACTTTACTGTTTAGTATTTTTTAAATGCAGTGAAATGTGATCTGTTAAGCATCCCTTCTCCGGAGAGAATAGGTTCAAGGCTTGTAGCCTTTGCTCATAGCTGATATACTCCATTTCCCGAATTATCTTTGTTGCCCTTCTCTGGACTCTCTACAGTTCCAGCACATCCTTCCTGAGGAACGGTGCCCAGAACCGGATGACATATTCGAGATGCACCTGGACCAGAGTCTTGTAGAGTGGGAGAATAATCTTTTTATTTCTGGAGTGAATCCCCTTTTTATACATGCCAGTATTCTATTGGCTTTGCTTGCAGCAGTTTGGCATTGCATGCCATTGCTGAGCTTACATTACCTTACATTTTTACATTAAACCTCATTTGCCATGTAGTTGCCCACCCCATTATTTCGTTCAGGTCTTCTTGTAAGGTTTCCATGTCCTGTGAAGAAGATACTGCCCTGCACAGCTTAGTATTGTCCGCAAATATTGAGATTGTGCTGGTCATCCCATCCTCCAGATCGTTTATGAATAAACTAAACAGGATTGGTCCCAGGACAGATCCTTGGGGGACCCCACTTTCCACTTCTGATCTGAGTACTCCCGTTTATCACCACCCTCTGGACTCGCCCCGAAGCCAGTTTTCAATTCAGGTACTCACTTTACCATCCATACCTTTTTACCTTAGTTTGTACAGTAAGCGTTTGTGGGGAACTGTATCAAATGCCTTTGCAAGTCCAGATACACTACATCTACAGGCCTTCCTTTATCTAGATGGCAGTTCACTTTTTCATAGAAGGTTAATAGATTGGTCTGGCAAGAACAATTCTTCATGAATCCATGCTGATTACTACTAATAATACAGTTTTTATTACTAAAATCTTGTATATAGTCCCTTATCATCCCTTCCAATACCTTGCAGACTATTGATGTTAGGCTTACCGGACTGTAGTTCCCAAGGATATATCTTGTCCCTCTTTTAAATATTTGTGCCATGTTGGCTTTTCTCTAATTAGCTGGTATCAATCCTGTCAGTAGAGTAGGAACAATGGTCTTGCTATCACCTGGCTGAGTTCCTTAAGGACCCTCGGGTGTAAGCCATCTGGTCCCGCTGACTTATTTATGTTAAGTTTTTCGAGTCTAGTTCTTAATCAGTCTTCTGAGGGTGCTTCCTGTGATGCGTTATTAACTTTAACATTACAGTCTAGGTTACTGTATCCCCCAAATTCTTTTGTGAAGACTGAGGAGAAGAATTTATTTAGAACCTCTGCCTTCTCTCTTTCTTTTATAGCCAGAATCCCCTCATCATCCTTTATGGGGTCAATATGTGTTGGCCTCACTTTCTTACAATTTATTTACTTAAATAATTTTTTGGGGTTTTTCTTATTCTCTTCCGCTATGTGCCTTTTGTGTTCTACCTTAGCCGCCTTGATTGCGCTCTTACATTTCTTATTGCATTTTTTGTAGTGTTGTAATGCTGCAAATGACCCCTCTGCTTTGTATTTCTTGAAGGCCTTTTCTTTTGTTTTTTATATGCATTTTTATGTTGAAGTTTAGCCACCCAGGGTTTATTTTAGCTCTTTTAAATGTATTCCCTGTCGAAATGCACTGGCCAATACCTTTATTAAGTTTGTTCTTAAAGCACTCCCTTTTGTCCCCAGTGTTCTTTGTTCCCAGGATTCTATCCCATTTAATATTGTCTAGCATAGTGCGCAGTTTAGGGAAATTAGCTCTTTAGTTCAGTGTCTGTGTATTACCCTTATGTTTCCCATTTCTGTGATTTATACTGAAACTAATTGACCTATGTTTCCTAAGTTGCCCCTTATTTCTACATCCACAATCAGGTCTGTATTATTCATAATTAGTAGGTCTAATAACGCATTGTTTCTCGTTGATGCGTTCACCATCTGACCCATGAAGTTGTCCTGCAAAACATTTGTGATTGTTTTTTGTTATTATTAAAAAAAAAGAAAAATATACATATCAATACTGCTTTATAACCAAGCTTAATAGGAAATTACTCCAAAGCAATTTGTGCTGCCGCTTCCATTGCCTTTTCTCAGGAAATGCTGAGTGATAGGTAAAGCGCACTGGAATAGATCTCTTGCAGTGCTGTTCATCCTGGCATTTTACAGCTGAAGGAATGTGCTTCTGAGTGTTCTTTGGGTAATAAAAGGCTTTTTTTAACTGTGAGTGAATAAAACATTAGATGTCCTAATGGAATGACTAACAAACAAGTAGGTTACAGGCTCTGTTCACTAAATGAGAAACAATGCTGAGTAGAAGGAATACATTTTCAAATAACTTTTCCTGAGCTATCATAGGGGAACCATTATGCACATTTCAGTCTGTACACCAGGAACTTTTCCAGCTAAACGAGATGATTTAGAAAGAACCAGTTTGTCTTGTAGCATAACTCAAACTAATAAGGAAGACTATCAAGTATTCATGAATAACTACAAATATAGATCAGTTCTTTGATATGATTTTACAATAAACTAGCATATGTATGACCTCTGTGAAACGTTTACACATAGGGTACAGAATGGCGTACTATGGAATATATAATGTACAGCACAATGTACAGAGCATATAGAGAGAATGTGCAGCATAGTATACAGAAGTGGAACAGTACACATTATGAAACATACAGAACATTATACAAAGTAATGCAATGAATAAAATACAGCCTACAGCATAGTGTAGAAAGCGAAGCAGTATCCATTATATAACATGCAACATAAAGTAAAGAGTGGAAGAGGGAGGCAGTACATACAAAACACAGTGCAAGGATTACAAAGGTGTGGGTCAGGACTAGAGATGGGCCGAACACCCCTTATGAACATCTCAAAAGTTTAGAATATAACAACGAACCCCTTTGAAGTCTATGGAACCCGAACTGGAAAAATCAAAAGTGTCAATTTTGAAGGCGTATATGCAAGTTATTGGGCATACAAAGGGTATGGTAGTCCAGGTACTGCCTTGGGGGACATGTATCAATGAAAAAACATTGTAAAAAAACATAATTCTTAAATGAGCAGTGATTTACTGATACTTAAAGGGAAATAATAACAATGAAACATTCCTTTAAATATAGATCCTGGGGGGTCCCCTTAGTGTGCCTGTAAAGTGGCGCATCTGTACCGTGTATAGAACCTGCTGCAGCAAAAATTACATCTATAAAGGCAAAAAAATGAAACTTTCCTGCAAGCTTTCTTTATTTTTTAAACAATGGCCTGAGGAGCCAGTCTGTATGATGAGGCCACAATGTAGTGCACTTGGAACAAGATTAGAGGTGCAGAAAAATTGAGTTTTGGGTGCAGAAAAATTGAGTTTGGGTGTTGATGGTGCCTTCACACAGTAACCCTATAGAGGTACTCTGGATGAAAGCAAAAATTGGCCTTGCTGTTAAAAATTGAAATTATAAGCACCTGTCAAACAGGTGTAGAAAAATTGGCCCTTGGGTATTAATTGTGCCCATGAAACCTATACCAAAAAAATTATTCCAGATAAATTGAACACCTACAAAGCTAGGCAGTGTAGACAGTCTTGTAGAGATTCCAGATCCAGAAAACCCCTGTAAAAAAAATCTGTACAGCCTACAGCATAGTGTAGAAAGCGAAGCAGTATCCATTATATAACATGCAACATAAAGTAAAGAGTGGAAGAGGGAGGCAGTACATACAAAACACAGTGCAAGGATTACAAAGGTGTGGGTCAGGACTAGAGATGGGCCGAACACCCCTTATGAACATCTCAAAAGTTTAGAATATAACAACGAACCCCTTTGAAGTCTATGGAACCCGAACTGGAAAAATCAAAAGTGTCAATTTTGAAGGCGTAAAAAATTATTCCAGATAAATTGAACACCTACAAAGCTAGGCAGTGTAGACAGTCTTGTAGAGATTCCAGATCCAGAAAACCCCTAATCTGCAACATCGGCATCAGGGGCTTGATAGCTGCTGCTAATCCAGGACTGATTAATTTTGATAAATGTTAGATGGTCGAGGAGTCTGTGGGCAGAAGCTTGTGGTACCAAAATAGCTGGTGTTTTTGCCACGCTTAATCTGCTTGAAGCAAAGTTTTCATATTGCAACAGTGTGATTGACTGCACATATGCTAAAAAAGGTCCAGACAGCTGAGCTGTGGGAAGTTGGCTGGGAGATAACAGCTCCATAATGTGATGGAATAGGGTGGCTTCTATGATGGCTGCCTCGTCGGGGTTGTACCTCACCCTCACTTTCCTCCTCTGCTCTATCCGGCACCCAAGTCGCATCAGGGACCTCATCACCCCCTCCATCTTCATCATCACTGGAGCCAACTTGGCAATACACTGCTGCTGGGTGAACATGACTGCCAATTTGTTGTTTACCAGTGTTCTCCCCTCTCTGTAGGCTCATGTTCCTAACTTCCTCAGCCTCAGAACCAACATCAGAATCAAGTAATGCCTGTGCATAATCAAGGAGCAAGTGGCTGACGATGTGTTCAAATAACTCAGCTGACTCCTCCATGCACGATGCTGGGGCTATGGCAGAAATAGCGGTGGAGTGCACACTAGTCTCTGCTTGGATGATAGAGGATAAGAAGGGTGAAGTTGGTTTCATAAGCCTGTCCACCACTTTCTCAGCATGCTGTGGCTGGATAGCACAGGCAACATTACTAAACAGATGAAATGGAGCCCTGCCTAAGGACTGACCACGTCCACCATTTCCTGTGGACACAGAGGCTGCTGGTCCCCTCACAGTGCCATGGAAACACCTGCTTCTCCTTGTAGGCCTCCCAGACAGGATGGGGGGGGCTTATTACAGAATTGTAATAGAGACAGGAAAATGTGTACTTGGATGCACTTTAATCAATAGAAAGTGGTGTTTGGTGCACTTTAACTTGAGTAATCACTACACAGGCACACTCCACTGACACACTACAATATACTGCAGTAAACCTGCACTGATGTACTTGAATGTACTGCAGTAAAACTGCACTAATTCCCTTTAGTATACTGCAGTAAAAGTGCACTAACGCACTTCAATATACTGCAGTAAAAGTGCACTAATGTACTTCAATATACTGCAGTAAAAGTTCACTAACACAATTCAATATACTGCAGTAAAAGTGCATGAACGCACTTCAATTTACTGCAGCAAAACGACACTAATGCACTTCATGATAATGCAGTAAAAGCGCACTAATGCACTTCAATATACTGCAGTAAAAGTGCACTAATGCAATTCAACATTGTCAGGTAAACTCCAACAGTTTGGCTAATCAGCGAATTCGCGCATTGGTATCATCCAGCCATGACAGAAGCCGAGAGAGGTGCCTCCTCGCTGCAAGCCTTATGCCAGCAAGTTGCAGCTTTAACCCAGGCTGTGAAGAATCTTCAGGAGGGTTACTTCCAACTGGAAGGTCGCCTGCAGTACCTGTCTACACCGCCTCCGGGGGCTCCTACAGATCCATCTGCTGCAGCCTCTAACCCTGCTCCTTCAGCTTCGGGATAATCAGCTCCTATTCCTACCACGATAGCTCCTCCTCCTGAACCCAGAGTACCCCTGCCTGAACGCTTCTCTGGTGATCGCAGGAAGTTTAAATCATTTAAGAACGCCTGCTCATTATATTTGGCCCTGCAACCCAGAACTTTTTTGCTGGAACAGAAGGATCCTGCTCTGGACTCTGTTGAGGTCTTCTTTAAGGCAATGGCCCAGCTGTATGATGACCCACAACGCACAGCCACTGCCGAAGCGACACTTCATAAATTACAGCAAGGCCGACGCCCCGTGGAAGATTACACCGTAGACTTTCGTAGGTGGTCTGCAGACACAGGCTGGAACGAGGCCGCCCTCAAACATCAATATCGGCTAGGCCTGTCGGAAACTCTCAAGGATGAGTTAGCACGGATTGAGACACCCACCACTTTAGAGGAGCTCATTCAACTGGCCATCCAGTTAGACAGACGTTTTCGGGAAAGTCGGTCCGAACTTGCTCAGTCCTTCCAGCCTGCTTGGATGCTACCCAGGGTGCCACCACCTCCTACACCTTTACCGACTGTTGCCAGCCCAATGTCACCCGAGGAGCCTATGCAGATCGGGGTGGTCCGTTCAGCCTTAACCCCTGCGGAAAGACTTCGTCGCAGGCAACTGAACTTATGTCTGTACTGTGGGGACAATGGACATTTCCTTCGTGACTGCCCAGTCAGACCAAGTAAGCCTCTTATTTCCCGTCATATGCATCTTCAGACCCCTGGGTCTATCCCCACTCACCTGGTCCTCCTTGTTTCTTTGCAGGTGGCAGGAGGGGAGATCAAGCTGCCAGCAATCATTGACTCTGGAGCCTGCAGCTGTTTCCTGGATATCTCATTGGCAAGAGACCATCACTTACCTCTTCAGACCAAGAACCGTAAGCTAGAAATCCACCTTGCAGATGGCACGACTCCCAGATCCGGGCCCATCATCCAGGAAACCTTACCTATACTTGCCACAACCGGCCCTGGCCATCAAGAACTTCTTCACTTTGTCGTTCTTCCTTCGCCCATGTTCCCTGTAATTCTGGGAATCCCCTGGCTCCGGGCACACAACCCACTGATCAAGAGGGGAAGTATCTTTTAAGTCAGCATACTGCCGTCAACATTGTGTGGCTCCTGAGATCCCGCCTCCTGCTGGTTGTTTTTCCATTCAGCCTGTTTCCAATATCGGCCAAGATGTTCCCTCTGTGTACCACAACTTTCTTGATGTCTTTGATAAGAAGAAAGCGGACTCATTACCACCTCATCGTCCCTACGATTGCCCTATAGAGTTGTTACCTGGTGCCGAAATTCCTTTCGGCCGTATCTTCCCACTGTCAGAGACTGAGCTTGAAGCCCTACGGCAATACATTGACGAAAACCTCAAGAAAGGGTTCATTCGTCCTTCCTCCTCTCCGGCCGGAGCCGGCATCTTTTTCGTAGAAAAGAAGGACCATACCCTAAGGCCTTGTGTGGATTACAGAGACTTAAATAAAATTACTATAAAGAACCGGTACCCACTTTCTCTCGTTCCTGAGCTTTTCCAGAGATTCCGCTCCGCTCAAGTCTTCACCAAATTAGATCTACCAGGTGCTTATAACTTGGTACGGATCCGTGAAGGCGACGAGTGGAAGACTGCTTTTCAAACCCGTTTCGGGCACTTCGAATACCTGGTTATGCCCTTTGGGCTCTGCAATGCCCCTGCCACCTTCCAGCATCTAGTAAACGACATTTTCAGAGAATTCCTGGACAATTTCCTTATCGTTTACTTAGATGACATTTTGTTTTTTTCTGCCAACTTGGAGTCACACAGAATACACGTGCAAAAAGTATTGGCCACTCTCAGAAAACACGGGCTTTATGCAAAGGCGGAAAAATGTGAATTTGAGAAGTCATCAATACAGTTTCTAGGTCTGATCATTTCCACGGATGGAATAGCAATGGACCCTCAGAAAGTGTCTGTCATCTTGGAGTGGCCTGCCCCCACGGACAAAAAGGGTATCCAGAGGTTTGTCGGTTTCGCAAATTTTTATTGCAGATTCATTAAAGACTTTTCCCGCATCATTGCCCCCATTACTCAGATAACTCGGCAACATACCCGCTTCCACTGGTCTTCAGAGGCTCAAGAAGTGTTTGACAAACTCAAGGCTGTGTTCACCAGTGCCCCCGTGCTACAGCATCCGGACCCGGCCTTGCCTTATGTCCTTGAAGTTGATGCCTCAGAGGTAGCCACGGGAGCAATCCTCTCGCAACACCAGGGACCTAAAGCTCTGCTCCAGCCAGTAGCTTTTTTTTCTCGAAAGCTCACTCAGCCTGAGAGGAACTATGACGTAGGGGACCGAGAACTGCTGGCCATCAAGGCGGCACTTGAAGAGTGGCGGTACTTGTTGGAAGGTGCAGCCCATCCAATTATGATCTTTACAGATCATAAAAATCTCGAGTATCTCAGATCTGCCAGACGCTTGAGACCGCGACAAGCCAGATGGGCCCTATTCTTTTCAAGATTTAATTTTCATCTTACGTACCGGCCAGGATCCAAGAACGGGAAAGCAGACGCCCTCTCACGGATGTTCCCTGAAACTCCTATGGATGTCACCCCTAGCACAATTTTGTCTGCCCAAAATTTTCTGTTAATCCAGCCGGATCTCAGGACCACCCTTGAACGGGCCTCTGCCCAATGCACTGCCCCTGAGACTTCTGCACTCCAGAAACAGGGTAATTTTTTCTTACATAATAATAAAATTTTTGTACCCCAGGAAGCCAGACTCACGGTCCTTAAAGCATGCCATGACCACCAATTAGCCGGTCACTTTGAGGTTCGTAAGACCCTGGAACTCATCCAACGGTCCTATTGGTGGCCGAATGTCAGACAAGACTGTAAGGATTATGTGAGTTCCTGCACGACCTGCCTTCGGAGTAAGGGCAGCCATGTCCAAGCCTGGGGTCTATTGAGACCACTTCCTGTTCCTAAGCAACCTTGGGAAATGCTATCCATGGACTTTATAGTGGACCTACCTTCTCCAGAGGGATTTTCTACAATCATGGTGGTAGTAGATCGACTATCTAAAATGGCTCACTTTGTGCCCATGGTTGGCACTCCTTCGGCCGTGGACACGGCGCATACCTTTATCAAGGAAATTGTGAGGTTACATGGTTTGCCCAGCAGCATCGTGTCCGACCGAGGAGTACAATTTACCTCCAGATTCTGGAGGGCTCTTTGCAAAATCTTTAATATCGAGGTCTGTCTATCATCAGCGTATCACCCGCAAAGTAATGGCCAAACAGAAAGGACAAATCAGACCCTTGAACAATACCTCTGCTGTTTCTCTACATTATCACAGGACAATTGGGTAGCCTCGCTCCCGTGTGCCGAGTTCGCATACAACAACTCCATTCACGCTTCCACACATCAGTCTCCGTTCTTTGCGAACTATGGGTTCCACCTATCTTTTCTGTCCAGCCCGATGCCTGAAACTACGGTACCTGCTGTGCAAGATAGGATAACATTCCTCCAAGAAAATTTCCTGCTCCTACAAAGGACTATGCAAAAAGCACAAGAGGACTACAAACAGTTTTATGACAAAAGGAAGAAAGACAGTCCTGCCTTGAAAGTGGGAGATAAGGTGTGGCTGTCCACCCTTAACCTCAAGTTGTCCTGCCCATCTAGGAAGTTGGGGCCAAGGTTCATTGGTCCCTTCCCTATCAAAAGAATAATTAACCCTGTGGCCTTTGAACTGTGCCTCCCTAATACGTGTAGGATCCTTCCAGTGTTCCACGTGTCCCTGCTCAAACCGGCCAATCCTGGTCCCTTTCCTAATAGAGACGATTTGCCTCCACCTCCAGTTCTAGTTCATGGCAAAACGGAGTATGAAGTTGAATCCATTCTGGATTGCCGTAGAAGAGGAAGGCAAACCCAGTATCTGGTGAAATGGAAAGGCTACCCTCCGGAGGAAAGTTCTTGGGAACCTGCACAAAACATACATGCTCCCAGGCTGTTACGGGACCTTTTTAAAAAATTTCCTGGAAAACAAGCCCTTTTGGGCATCCGGAGGCTGCCCCTCAGGGGGGGGCACTGTCAAGTAAACTCCAACAGTTTGGCTAATCAGCGAATTCGCATATTGGCGCGAATACGCATGCGCGGCCAACTCCGGGCAAGATCAACTAAGAACGTGCGTGCGCCAATGCGCACACACGCACGCAGGATGTGACGGCACTTGGCGCCAAACGGCCTATTTAAACTCAGCAATGACAGGCACTAGTTGCTGGATGATCTTCAGCTCCCTGTGTCCCTTGTGCCTTGTTTTTGCCTTTATCTTGGATTTCCTGTTGCCGACCCGGATTGCTTGACCATCGACTCTTCTTGATACCTCTGGCTTTTGACCCTTTGGCTTGTCCCTGGACTTTCCCTGTTTTCTCCAGTGTCTGACCCGGCTTGGCTATTGACTCCGCTTTACCAGTCTCCTATGGGCTATCCAGCTTACCTTGTTCCTGCAGAACACCTGCCTGGCTTGTCAAGTGTTCCAGATCCGCCTTGGACCTATCACCCATTGGCATCAGCCACCATCTGGCCATCCCAGCCGGCAACCCGTGCTACTTCGGGCACAGCACTCCCTGTCTCACCTCCAGGGGTGTTCTGCACCTAGCCGCAAGGGGAGCCCTCTCTACACTCCGGCTTCGGATCAGGTACGTGACAAACATACTGCAGTAAAAGTGCACTAATGCACTTTAATACACTGCAGTAAATCTACACTAACGTACTTCAATATACTATAGTAAAAGTGCACTAACCCACTTCAATATACTGCAGTAAAACTGCATTAACACACTTCACTGTACTGCAGTAAAACTGCCCTGACACTCTATACTGACACACTTTAATATACTGCAATAAAACTGCCCTGACACACTTAACAGACACTACAGTAAAAATGAATGGTCGCACTACACTCACCCTGCACTATCACCATGTTCACACTACAGTGACACGTTACACTGACTTACTTTAATATACTGCAGTAAACATGCTTTGGCACACTAAACTGACACTACAGTAAAAATTAATGGTTGCACTACACTCACACTGCATCACTATATTGACACTACACTGATACTTTACACTCACAATACAATCGCAATAGCACACTATAGCACACTAAATCGCTAGTAGCAATGGAAAGAGCCCTGTTCTATCTATCTCCACTCACTCCAATATCACATTGCAAATGACTGCTCTGAGAAGGATCCTTTGGAGAAAGTCATCATGACGGTGTCCAGTCATGGCTCTGACAGTGCTATGTGCCCTGATTGGGCCAAGTCTTTATTGCTTCAGCTAATCAGGGCTTTAAATGCACTGTGCAGCATGCAGTGGATTGTGGGACGTTTGGTGGGCTGAACAAACGGTCAATTGCCCTGACAATTTGGGTATTCATCGAACGGACGACCAGTCAATGTCCGGGTCGAAATAATGCTCAGCCCGAACCATTCGCCCAACACTAGTCAGGACCAGCAAGTCGAGCAGGGCCTTTCTGCAAAATGGAAGTATTCCAGCACTCAGCATTGCACCTACCTTATGGTGCTTGCAAAGCATTACCTGGCCATTGAGCAATAAAGCACATGAAGCACAGGTAACTGCCCGCTGAATGGCAATACTGGAGCATTCCTAATTCCACTGAAACTAATGATGGGATAGTCTTCTAAAGCTGGATGCACACTATCCAACTTTTGTGGTTAGATTTCCTTCAGATTTACCTTTTCTATGTAGTGCAAGGGCCTGCCATTTTGCATACAAATTTAAAGTGTTTAGGTTTGACCTCATATTATATGGTTTTGGTAAGTCTAAAGGAAAAAGTCTTCAGAAAATCTTATAGTGTGTATGGCCCATAACTGACACCAATTCTGGGGCATATCCTCCTTTCCTCCTAGTGACACCAACTTTCACTGACCACCAACACCATGGCGTTTCTGGCCACCAATGCCAGAAATGTGTTTCCTCCCACTGACCACTGATGCCAGGGAATTTGTTTCTACCACTGACACTTGGGTATTTTTTCCCATTGACCACCACAGCTTCTTCCAATTGACCACCAACATCCTCCAATTGACCACCAACGACCACCAGCTTCCTTCAAATGACCACCAACATTATTGCATTTTAACCACTTCTGGACCGGAAGGATTTGTCCCCCTTAATGACCAGACCATTTTTTTGCGATTTGGCACTGCATTACTTTAATGGACAATTGCGCGGTCGTGCAAAGCTGTACCTAAATAATATAATAATATTGCCATCCTTTCTTTCCCACAAATATAGAGCTTTCTTTTAGTGGTATTTGATCATATGTGCGATTTTTATTTATTGCGCTATAAACACTATAAACAAAAAAAGAGCGACAATTCTGAAAAAAAAAAAAAAAACAATATTTTTCACTTTCTGCTATATAACATTCCCAAAAAGAAATATTTAAAAATTCAATTTTTTCATCTTTTTAGGCCAATTTGTATTCTGCTACATGTTTTTGGTAGAAAAAAATCCCAATAAGCGTATTTTAAATGGTTCGCGCAAAAGTTATCGTGTCTACAAACTAGTGACAAGATTTATGTCATTTTTTTTTACTAGTAATGGAGGTGTTCTGCGTTTTGTAGCGCCACTGTGACATTGTGGCAGACAGATCGGAACCCTGACATTTTTTACCGTTTTTGGGGGACCAGTGACGTTACTACCGTGATCAATGCTAAAAATATGGGAGTTTTTTCTAACTGTATGGGATAGGGAATTGTGAAATGAACACAGGGACCTGTGATCATAAATAGGAGGATGTGTTTAACAGATGATCATGGTTCTCTCTCAGCGGGGAGCTATCGCAGGTGCCCGGCGGCAATAGCGGCCGCTGGCCCTGTGGATCAGCATCCCCCTGAGGGACGCTCCCCTGAACGGACGTAGCTATACACGAACCGACGTACCTATGCTTCGGTTTGCGCAGCCGAGCCAGCCTGCCGCAGTATACCTGCAGCGGGCGGTCAGTAAGTGGTTAATTTTCCAACTGATCACTAATTCTGGGGCATTCCTACTACTTTACATACGTTTGACCCCTGCACTCTATACACCGACTACTGCACTTTAAATGCTTAGTACATACTCTGATCCCAATACTATATACAATATATTTTTCTTGACTCCTGTGAGCAATAGAGTTGAGCGGACACCTGGATGTCCGTGTTCGGCGGGTTCGGCCGAACTTGAAAAAAAAGTCCAGGTCCGTGACCCGGACTTTTTCCGAACTTTACCCGGACACCGAACCCCATTGAAGTCAATGGGGACCCGAACTTTCAGGCACTAAAATGGCTCTAAAAAAACAATGGAAAGGGCTAGAGTGCTGCAAATGGCAGCAAAATGTAGTTAAGAGCATGGCAAGTGCTCGTTAAAAAAATTCCCCTTTAAATTTGTAATTTTTAAATAGCAGATTAGAACTGCACTCTAGTAAAATATAGCTGAACGCTGCACACAACAGACTGATAAAAATATATTTTTTTCTCCCTCCTCCTCCTCAGTGGGCTCAAGTGAGGGCAAAAATATTGTTCACTGCACCACCCCCCACACAGCAAAATCGATGTAGATCGATAACGGACGATTGTTCTGTCCTGTGTCTCCTAATCTCTCCCTGCCTACTCTCTCCAGCCTGTCCCTAAAATGCTCAAATATCTTTCCCTGCCTACACTCCGACCTGTCCCTGCATTCTTTTCGGGCACAATGTTGTTTTCCCTGTCTGTCCCTAATCAGCAGCAGCCAGCACCGTTATGTGTGCTCTCTCCCTACACTACAGCAGACTGACGCACAGCGCGCTGTGTCTCTAGCTTATAAAGACCTGGGTCACATGCTTCAGCTGGCCAATCACAGCCATGCCATTAGTAGGCATGGCTGTGATGGCTTCTATGGCACACCAGTTAAACGCTTGTTGATTGGCTGTTGAAAGCCCGCCATTAAAACCGCGCCATTACATACAGGAAATAAAATTACCGAGCACGGATTTTAAACCTGAACATACAGTAAAGTTTTCGGGTCCATGTCTGGGTAACAAAAATCCAATTATCCGGTACGGACCCGAACAATACAGTCCGTGTTCGCTCAACACTAGTGAGCAATAAACTATGTGGTATATTACATACGCCTGACTGCTGGGCTCCCCACGCTATGATGTGTGTTAAATGATCTGTTAGACTGACGAACAAATGTGCTTCTTCGCGGGAAATTTGAGTTTCCCATAATGCGCCGCACGTGCAACGCATTATGTGATTGGCCAAAGCATGCACCCTGACCTCATGCTTTGGCCAATCAAATTATATCTGCCATGATTGGACTAAAGGCAGGCTGCCTTTATCCAATCATGGCTCAGGGACCAAGTACACGCCCCCGCACTACATAAAGGGCGGCTCGCACAGCCGCAGTGTGTAGTGTCATTGTGCGGTGATCAGACAGGGACAGGCACGCGATTCAGGCAGGGAGGGAGTAGTTGTTTTTTTGGAGTCAGACAGTGCAGAGAGACATTTGTAGCAGTGTAGGGAGGGCCAAGGTTCCTGTGTGAGGTAGGGATAGATTGATTTCTTTACATCATATCAGACACTGTAGGGAGGGCCAAGGTCCCTGTGTGAGGTAGGGATAGATTGATTTCTTTACATCATATCAGACACTGTAGGTAGGGCCAAGGTTCCTGTGTGAGGTAGGGATAGTTGATTTCTTTACATCATATCAGAAAGTGTAGGGAGGGCCAAGGTTCCTGTGTGAGGTAGGGATAGTTTGATTTCTCTACATCAGATACCAGTACCAGTATTGTTCATCGGTGAGATTCTGTGTTTTTTTCTATAGGGGTCACATACCTGTGGGAATAGAGATCACTACAGATATCAGCCACAGTAACCTTTGCTCAGTTGTGTTTTTTTTCTATAGGGGTCACATAGCTGTGGGAATAGACATTACTGCAGATATCAGCCTCATTTGGAAGGATTGGGAAACAGAGATTTCGGGCACAGGAGTTTTGTTAAAAAGATTTCTTTTATTCAACACAGAACTAAATATTTTAAAATCATAGAAAAATACAGGCAAATAATTGTGTATTAAGGACACAGTGAGACCACACAACAATGGTCTGTGTTGTACAATATCTCAGTGCATAGAACTTATAAAAGTCGGTTTACATACAGTTCAAAGTACAAGATCATTAGTAGTCATATAATCCTTGGAAACGTATTGCTTGTTATCAGAAGAACCGCCGACGGACACCCAAGCAGTATGGTGCCGGTCAGCAGGGTCGACTGAAAATATAAGTTAACATTCACCATGTAATATATGACCTTTGCTCGACATGTTTCGCTTTCTTAGACAAAAAAGCTTCATCTGGAGCATATCATTTCTTTTGTCTGTGTGAGAGATAGCAGTATTTAGATAGATTACATATATGTGTTACCTTATTTTCAGTATGTTATAATTACAATTGCATATCATTTATCTTTCCTTTTAATTACATATAATCGTCTTACACATCTCAGATAAGTCCTTCTATTTTTGCAATATCAACACAATATAACATTGGGTCTTAAGTTGCATTCAGACACTAGAGGAGTTTAGGGGAAAGAACGGAGGTTGCCAATAGTGAGTATATGTGGGGATCCATGCTGTAATTATAGTATAAGCATATATATCCTATTTATATACCTGGTAAATGGACAGAAAGATGTATACATACCTGTACATATAGTAATCAGGCACATATCTCAATTTCCATAGAGAATTCTTTAACGAGGAGGACTGTGCGTTTTGGGAAACTCAAAAAGGCAATGTATAGTGACATAGTAGTGAGGGTAGTCACTCCATGTCTCATATCTGGGTGGATGAGAGCAGAAAAACAATGTTTCTCAGAGTAGTAAGCGTTTTAATTCTATGATATCACTTTAAGGGAAAGCCCATAGGAATGCCAAACCATAAGCTCAAGTGTTCTAAAGTGGTAAAATCTGTATGCCTCATGCTTGTTATAAGAGTGTGTAAGTACCCATAGAGCCCATAGAACATCTGCCCTAAAAGGGGGGGGGGGGGCAACAGAAAAGACACATAGTCATTCTGGACCGTAAGAGAAGACAGGTGCCATGCGTTTATAAACGATTACACACCAACATATAGAGTTTACCCATTCGTATATGGGCTACCCCTATAGTAAAATATATATCATGTATACTGATTTGCTTTCACACACATATGTGAATATGTGTGTGTAATCAATTTCGTATCCGGCCCACCCTCCTCTATAATAGTAGGGGGGTGACCAGGGTTATATATAGATAAGCAGTTGCTACATGAGGTCCAAGATGAGTACATGCAAAGCGTACTTAGAATAAACATAAGTAATAAACATAGTAGTAAATATATATAGAGTGCCACCCAAGATGATAGATCGCTATGCAGTACAAAAGTTCCAAACATACACAGACACCTTAGCAATGCTCACCAAACTTAGGAAGGACCAGAGCTTAAATGTAGGGAGCGTGTCTCCTCTGCTTGTATGTCGGCTGTTAAGCACAGTAAGATTAAGGTGAATTCCCGGATATCACAAAAGTGTAATGTTACAGTATTAATACTGGCCATATAAAGCTTACCCCTTGCCACGCTGTTCCCAGCTTCCGCACAGTCCTCACCGGATGGGGAACCTCCACCATACCAGGGCTTGTAAATGGCGCCCTTAAGTAGCATGGATCCCGGGTGGTTCGTCAAACGGACGTCACCGCCCCGGCCACTCCCACCGGACATCGCTCGAGAGCTAGCGCGGGGACACCCCGGCGAGGCTCTCGGCTTAGTCACAGGTGTATGCAGACTATACAGAGGCAGGAAGTGCCTCCGCAGTCCGCTCAGGTGCCACAGGAAGTTCCGCCCGGAAGGGGCGGGACTGACCTGCGGCCTATCTGGCCGCACATATCTCACTGATGAGGCCGACCTCCATGCTTACCCACACTGCCCCCACAGGATCGGTCCGCAATTACATCAGAATTCTAATTGCCTGAAATGAAAAAACAACACAACAAGGACAGAAATTATATATTTAAAAAATACAGATATAAAAGCAAATTTCACTAAGGTACAAAAATGTTCCTGGTGAAACCAGGAGATATATATCGGTAACATATTTGTTTATCAAAAATTATTCTATAACCATGTTTATTTTTTGACATTAACCACTAGTAAGAGCTTCAATAGTAACAGCCCTAATGAAAGAACAGGGGCTGAACTGCCCCCTACTAGAAACACTTCCATACTTCAAACCCCAAGAGAAAGTTGCATATTTTGACTTATTATAAATCCTCAAGATCATAGTATTGATGAGATAGGGATTATAGCACAAAAAACTGTTTGTTATACATAAGAAAGGAAGAGGGGTATATGTGCCATAAGACCTATTTAATGTGAAGAGGTATCAGAATAATTGAATATATGTATATACGGGGGGAGGATGATCACGCCAAAACCAAGCCGACACCCTGACCCATATATCCCACAGAGGGCCATTATCGTAACCCGAGTATACTACTCGAGGTCAATTAGGTCTGTTGGCATTAGGTAAGCAAGGAAACCTTCACAGAAAGGGTTTGTACGACTGTGTTTCGTTTAACCCAGGTCTATAAGTGGCATTGAGACGCTCTATCCAGAGAGTTTCTCTCTGGAGAATTTTTTTGTCCCAGTTGCCACCCCGAGGATCTTGAGGGATAACCTCAAGCACATAAAATCTTGCCTTTTTGGGATTGAACCTGTGGTATAGGTCGAGGTGTCTGCTCACGGGCGTGATCATCCTTCCCCCTGCTGATACGTACACATGGTCATTTATCCTTTGGCGGAGCTCTCTTATAGTTTTACCTATATAGAACATGCCGCAGGTGCAATGCATCATGTATACCACTCCACGTGTGCTACAGTCGGCTCGAAATTTTGGAGCAAATGTCTCCCCATTAGGTAAAGTGTATTCAGTATTCTCCTCTATCCAAGGACATAAAGCGCATTTGCGACATTTATAAGTACCTCTACCTGTTGTTACTTTATTTCTAATGGGTTGATAGTGGCTTGTTGTTAGTTGATCTCTTAGAGATCTTGTTCTCCTGAAAACAATTTGGGGATGTTTGCCCACGTATTTGTTTATAACTGGATCATCACGAAGAAGATGCCAGTTCCGTTCAAGAATATCTCTCAATACTTTTTCATGAGCGGAGTATTTGGTTATTAGTTTAACTGTCGATTGCGTATTTGGAGGTTTGGCTCTAAAGATGAGGCTGTTTCTATTTTGAGAAAACGCTTTGTTAAAAGCTGTTCTCAACAGACGCTTACTGTATCCACGAGCCATTAGGCGTTCTCGTAAAAGGTTAGCCTGTATTTTGAAATCCTTATCAGATGTGCAATTACACCGTAGGCGTATGTATTGGGCGTATGGAATACTACGTATAAGCGCCCCTGGGTGGGCGCTAGACGCATGTAATATTACATTCCCTGACGTCTCCTTTCTGTATAGGTTAGTCGTCAGGTGTCCATCCACATGTTTGAGTACCGTTAGGTCAAGGAAATTAACACTCGAGTCACTGATGGTAGATGTTAACTTCAAGTTGAAGTCGTTTATATTTAGTTGGGCAATAAACTCATCTAGCATTGATTTTGAACCTGTCCAGACAGCAAAAATGTCGTCTATATAACGAAACCAGATTGCCACAGAGGAAAAAAAATGGGATAAATTTTCATCTGATGTGATTTGTCGCTCCCACCCCCCCAGGTACAGGTTGGCGTAGGCCGGGGCACAACAAGTGCCCATGGCCACGCCCTGCACCTGGAGGTAGTGGGACCCGTTGAAAGTAAACCAGTTGTGTTTCAAAATAAACAATAGAAGTTCCAAAATAAAATCACAAAATGGCCAAGTGTGATGATCTTGCTCATATAAGAACGTGCGTATCATCCCGACGCCCTGCTCGTGAGGGATACTGGAGTATAATGCCTCCACATCCAAAGTCACGAGCAGGGCGTCGGGAGGAACCACCATATCTTCAATCATTTTTAAAAACTCGAGTGTGTCCTTGACGTATGACGGTAACCGCACTACGTGTGGTAGTAAATAATAATCGATCAAACGACTCGCATTTTCAGTTAAACTTCCAATGCCCGATACAATAGGCCTCCCCGGTGGAAAAGTTAAATTTTTATGGGTTTTTGGGAGTGAATAGAATGTCGCCTGTCTCGGAAATTTGTTGTTAAGAAAATTATAACAGTCTTTGTCTATAAGAGCCAATTGATATGCACGTCCAATTATGTCCAAATACTCTGCTTTAAATTCTGTAGTAACCGATGGGGATATCTTTTTGTACCATGTACGATTTGAGAGGATATTAAGGCACATTTTTTCGTATCCCTCTCGAGTCATCAATACTAGGTTACCACCCTTATCTGAGGGTTTGATAACCAAGTCTGTGTGGTTTCTTAGTTTGTTAAGCATCTGTAGTTGTTGTTTAGAAAGATTATTTTGTGTTGATTTTAGCTCACAATTTTTAATCTCACCTACCACTGTGGTCAGAAAAGCCAAAAGGTTAGGATTTGTAGTCAAGTCAGGGAAATTATTGGATTTTGGTTTGAAGGGGACCTGTCTTGGATTTACTGTCTTTGTTTGTATAGGTTGATCGGGGGACTGGGAATCCGGAAGACTGCCTTCCTCCAATAGTAAGATTAGATCCCGTAGAACACGGAATTCTTGCATTGTATAATGTTTTATTTTTTCTGAAATTTCTTTATCTTGTGTATTGCGTTGTCTTTCTGGGTCGTAGATATGTTTATACGTCAAGTTCCTTATGAACATATAGACGTCCTTTATGGTCTCATATCTATCCATAGGAGTAGATGGACAGAACGTGAGGCCAAGTTCAAGGACCTCTTGTTCTTGGGGGGAGAAGTGATAAGGGGTTAAGTTAATGATCGATAATTTTAAGTGGGAAGGCTTAGTGATGTGCTCAGGGGAAAATTTGAGGCCTGGGCCTGTGAAGCTGCAAAGTGGCCATCAATAGTGGTTTGTCTAAGAGAGGTAGTGCTGAGTATATTTAAAGGTAGTGTGTTAGAAAAAAACGGTGCCACCGCACCTAGTGAATGTGTTTGAGAATTAGATGTGAAATCCTGTGTGGATGGATTACTTGAATTAGTGTTAGTGGATAAGGGTTGCAACATTTGTATCGCTTGGAGAGCCAGGGGTCCCAAATAAGGGTCCTGTGCTTCCAAACCATCTTGTGTGAGTGCCTCGACAGATCGAACAGTCTGTCCAATTTGAGTCCCCCCAGTTCCTAATGGTTGAAATTTGGAAGTTTCATCGGGTCGCTTTTTGGAGCGTGGTGTGTAATTGGCTCCTTCCTGTTGTCCTCGTTTACGTGTCGCCATGTCTGTTTTTGGTCTAGTATCTTGATTAGATCTAATCGATGTTTTGGATCTATTAGATTGTGCGGAGATCGAAGACGAGTCTGATTCCCAGTCGGTTTCCCTTGGACCTGTATTCAACATCTGTTCACGGGGGCCTCGCGAATAGCGGGGTCGCCTTGAACTATTGGGTCCCGGCCATCGGTAAGCATAGCCTTCCGTGAAGGCCATCTTATCTTTTAAAAATTTAGTTTGTTTTTTACCAATGATATCCCTATTAAGTTTGATTCCATACTCCTTCACCTCCTTCCATCTTGCCTCGTAATGTATATGTTTTTTTAGATTCTCGTTCTTAGTATATAAAGATGATAACTCAGTATCCAAAGTAGCTAGGTCTAATTTGTATTGGGACACCAACAGCTGGCACAAGTCGGTACTGCATTTGGTTAGAATACGTTCCCACAAAGTTCTAAACTCGCTCGAAGCATTATCGAAGGAGGGGAATAGATGAATCCTCAGACCCATAGGGCATACATTTGCCTGTATATACTTCAAGAAAAATTCTATATGCCAATATAGATTTGACTTTTTTTTAAATAAGTCTCTTTACTGTATTAATATATTGATTTAGGCTTATATCGTCCTTGGCCGGGATGTTACAGGTAGATTCAATTTCAGTCATAAGACCCGTCCATGCATTTCCAACGAAATCCATGGTTGTCCTATGAGTTCTATCAGTTGTTGTTAGAATGATTTATGGTCTCTTCTATATAGGTTTCTATTTTTTGAAGAAATGTGTATAAATTATGGCTTGACTAAATAAACAAATACAAAATTATCTTCAAAGGCCAGATGCAGGCCAAAAATTGGCACTAGAAAATTATAGGCAACTTTTTACGGGGTTTTTTTGCATAAAAGATGTTTCACGATCCTTCCATATGATACTGCTCAAATATAATATGTATACAAGGTAATAAGTGATACTTAAACCTATATACTTTGCTGCTTGCCACTTCCCAGGATGGCTGGTGCTTCCACCTTTATATCAGAATTATTTTACAAGTCATGTGTCCACAGATAGCAGCCATCTTGGCCATGACGTATCCAATTTAGGGTGTGCCCCTATCCTCAATTGATCAATTACATTTGGAAGGATTGGGAAACAGAGATTTCGGGCACAGGAGTTTTGTTAAAAAGATTTCTTTTATTCAACACAGAACTAAATATTTTAAAATCATAGAAAAATACAGGCAAATAATTGTGTATTAAGGACACAGTGAGACCACACAACAATGGTCTATGTTGTACAATATCTCAGTGCATAGAACTTATAAAAGTCGGTTTACATACAGTTCAAAGTACAAGATCATTAGTAGTCATATAATCCTTGGAAACGTATTGCTTGTTATCAGAAGAACCGCCGACGGACACCCAAGCAGTATGGTGCCGGTCAGCAGGGTCGACTGAAAATATAAGTTAACATTCACCATGTAATATATGACCTTTGCTCGACATGTTTCGCTTTCTTAGACAAAAAAGCTTCATCTGGAGCATATCATTTCTTTTGTCTGTGTGAGAGATAGCAGTATTTAGATAGATTACATATATGTGTTACCTTATTTTCAGTATGTTATAATTACAATTGCATATCATTTATCTTTCCTTTTAATTACATATAATCGTCTTACACATCTCAGATAAGTCCTTCTATTTTTGCAATATCAACACAATATAACATTGGGTCTTAAGTTGCATTCAGACACTAGAGGAGTTTAGGGGAAAGAACGGAGGTTGCCAATAGTGAGTATATGTGGGGATCCATGCTGTAATTATAGTATAAGCATATATATCCTATTTATATACCTGGTAAATGGACAGAAAGATGTATACATACCTGTACATATAGTAATCAGGCACATATCTCAATTTCCATAGAGAATTCTTTAACGAGGAGGACTGTGCGTTTTGGGAAACTCAAAAAGGCAATGTATAGTGACATAGTAGTGAGGGTAGTCACTCCATGTCTCATATCTGGGTGGATGAGAGCAGAAAAACAATGTTTCTCAGAGTAGTAAGCGTTTTAATTCTATGATATCACTTTAAGGGAAAGCCCATAGGAATGCCAAACCATAAGCTCAAGTGTTCTAAAGTGGTAAAATCTGTATGCCTCATGCTTGTTATAAGAGTGTGTAAGTACCCATAGAGCCCATAGAACATCTGCCCTAAAAGGGGGGGGGGGGCAACAGAAAAGACACATAGTCATTCTGGACCGTAAGAGAAGACAGGTGCCATGCGTTTATAAACGATTACACACCAACATATAGAGTTTACCCATTCGTATATGGGCTACCCCTATAGTAAAATATATATCATGTATACTGATTTGCTTTCACACACATATGTGAATATGTGTGTGTAATCAATTTCGTATCCGGCCCACCCTCCTCTATAATAGTAGGGGGGTGACCAGGGTTATATATAGATAAGCAGTTGCTACATGAGGTCCAAGATGAGTACATGCAAAGCGTACTTAGAATAAACATAAGTAATAAACATAGTAGTAAATATATATAGAGTGCCACCCAAGATGATAGATCGCTATGCAGTACAAAAGTTCCAAACATACACAGACACCTTAGCAATGCTCACCAAACTTAGGAAGGACCAGAGCTTAAATGTAGGGAGCGTGTCTCCTCTGCTTGTATGTCGGCTGTTAAGCACAGTAAGATTAAGGTGAATTCCCGGATATCACAAAAGTGTAATGTTACAGTATTAATACTGGCCATATAAAGCTTACCCCTTGCCACGCTGTTCCCAGCTTCCGCACAGTCCTCACCGGATGGGGAACCTCCACCATACCAGGGCTTGTAAATGGCGCCCTTAAGTAGCATGGATCCCGGGTGGTTCGTCAAACGGACGTCACCGCCCCGGCCACTCCCACCGGACATCGCTCGAGAGCTAGCGCGGGGACACCCCGGCGAGGCTCTCGGCTTAGTCACAGGTGTATGCAGACTATACAGAGGCAGGAAGTGCCTCCGCAGTCCGCTCAGGTGCCACAGGAAGTTCCGCCCGGAAGGGGCGGGACTGACCTGCGGCCTATCTGGCCGCACATATCTCACTGATGAGGCCGACCTCCATGCTTACCCACACTGCCCCCACAGGATCGGTCCGCAATTACATCAGAATTCTAATTGCCTGAAATGAAAAAACAACACAACAAGGACAGAAATTATATATTTAAAAAATACAGATATAAAAGCAAATTTATATCAGCCTCAGTAACCTTTGCGCTCAGTTGTGTTTTTTTCTATAGGGGTCACATAGCTGTGGGAATAAATATCACTGCAGATATCAGCCACAATAACCTTTGCGCTCAGTTGTGGTTTTTTCTATAGGGGTCACATAGCTGAGGGAATAGACATCACTGCAGATATCAGCCACAGTAAGCTTTGCTCAGTTGTGGATTTATCTATAGGGGTCACATAGCTGTGTGAATAGAGATCACTGCAGATATCAGCCACAGTAACCTTTGCGCTCAGTTGTGTTTTTTTCTATAGGGGTCACATAGCTGTGAGAATAGACATGGCTGAAGATATCAGCCACAGTAACCGTTGCGCTCAGTTGTGTTTTTTTCTATAGGGGTCACATAGCTGTGGGAATAGAGATCACTACAGATATCAGCCACAGTAACCTTTGCTCAGTTGTGTTTTTTTTCTATAGGGGCCACATAGTTGTGGGAATAGACATCACTGCAGATATCAGCCACAGTAACCTTTGCGCTCAGTTGTGTTTTTTTCTATAGGGGTCACACAGCTGTGGGAATAGAGATCACTGCAGATATCAGCCACAGTAACCTTTGCGCTCAGTTGTGTTTTTTCTATAGGGGTCACATAGCTGTGGGAATAAATATCACTGCAGATATCAGCCACAATAACCTTTGCGCTCAGTTGTGTTTTTTTCTATAGGGGTCACATAGCTGAGGGAATAGACATCACTGCAGATATCAGCCACAGTAAGCTTTGCTCAGTTGTGGATTTATCTATAGGGGTCACATAGCTGTGTGAATAGAGATCACTGCAGATATCAGCCACAGTAACCTTTGCGCTCAGTTGTGTTTTTTTCTATAGGGGTCACATAGCTGTGGGAATAAATATCACTGCAGATATCAGCCACAATAACCTTTGCGCTCAGTTGTGGTTTTTTCTATAGGGGTCACATAGCTGAGGGAATAGACATCACTGCAGATATCAGCCACAGTAAGCTTTGCTCAGTTGTGGATTTATCTATAGGGGTCACATAGCTGTGTGAATAGAGATCACTGCAGATATCAGCCACAGTAACCTTTGCGCTCAGTTGTGTTTTTTTCTATAGGGGTCACATAGCTGTGGGTATAGACATCACTGCAGATATCAGCCACAGTAACCTTTGCTCAGTTGTGGATTTATCTATAGGGGTCACATAGCTGTGTGAATAGAGATCACTACAGATATGAGCCACAGTAACCTTTGCGCTCAGTTGTGTTTTTTGCTATTGGGGTCACATAGCTGTGGGAATAGACATCACTGCAGATATCAGCCACAGTAACCTTTGTACTCAGTTGTGTTTTTTCTATAGGAGTCACATACCTGTGTGAATAGAGATCACTACAGATATCAGCCACAGTAACCTTTGCTCAGTTGTGGATTTATCTATAGGGGTCACATACCTGTGTGAATAGAGATCATTACAGATATCAGTCACAGTAACCTTTGCGCTCAGTTGTGGTTTTATTTATAGGGGTCACATATCTGTGTGAATAGAGATCACTAAAGATATCAGCCACAGTAACCTTTGCGCTCAGTTTTTGTTTTATCTATAGGGGTCACATACCTGTGTGAATAGAGATCACAATAGATATCAGCCACAGTAACCTTTGGGCTCAGTTGTGGTTTTATCTATAGGGGTCACATACCTGTGTGAATAGAGATCACTACAGATATCAGGCACAGTAACCTTTGCTCAGCTGTGGATTTATCTATAGGGATCACAGATCATCCATCTATAGGGTTATAGATTACATCAGATATCAATGAGAGTATTGATAATCGGTCAGTTGCGTACATCTATGACCACCACAGCTCATCTATAGGGCTATCAGATACATCATATTCGGTCATTGAGTATCTATTGGTCAGTTGCGTGTACCCTATATTGATCTGTATCAACAAAAAGAGGGCAAGCAGCCCCTGTGTCGATTGTGAAAAATGGTGGTCACAATCGACAAAGTGTATCCACTGCAGGCGGGGCACGCCCGTTCTTTATTTCTGGGGCTGCCCGTGCTATTTATCCACAAGATGTGGAAGAGTTGGTGGAGTGGATCAATAAGCCATCCTCATCCCCCTTTTCCTCTGACACCCATGCTCCCAGTAGTTTTCCTTCCACCGCAGCTGCCAAAGCGGCCCGTTCCACAGGCTCCTTCTCCACAGCTACTCCGTCAGTTGCCCCACCATCATGCATGGAGGAATCACCTGAACTATTCGATCATAGTGTCAGTAACATGCTCTTGGAGGATGCACAGCAATTTGAAAGCTGTGATGTTGTTTCCCAGGTTGATGAAGGGAACAACATGAGCCTAGAGAGAGGGGGTGGCAATGATGGACAAGAGACCAGCAGTCATGTTGCCACAGCTGAAGCATATTGCCAAGTTTGCTCCAGTGACGAGGAGGGTCACTGACCGTACTTGGGTGCCTGACAGTATAGAGGAGGAGGAGGGGGAGGAGGAGGAGGGGGAGGAGGAGGGGGAGGAGGAGGAGGGGGAGGAGGAGGAGGAGGAAGATGCACAACTGCAACGATGTAGGATGTGCTCCATGGGCCGGCCTAGCAGTAGCCAACCTATTACATCACAGCACAGAGATCCACAGTTGCTGGGTGCTGCAAAATACCTGTGAACTGCAGCGTTGCTGTTTGCAGCATCTGTCTAAAGTGGATCAAGCACGACCAGAACACCAGCCGCTTGGGCACCACATGCTTGACAAGGCATATGACTTCCTGCCATGCAGTCTGTTGACAACAGTACTTGAGAGAAGCACCAGATCAAAACAAGCATACATCACCTTGCTCCTCATCTGCGATCTCTAACCTTACTATACCTCATGCCTTCTCAAATACCAGCATTGAGAGGGATGGTGGTATAGCAATGAGTGGCACAGAGAGTTGCACCCAATCTGCTAGCAGTACACCACCGCTTGATTTGAGCAGCAGGCAGATTTCACTACCCCAGTATTTGAATCGTAGAAAGAAATACTGTCCCAGCCATCCACATGCTCAGCGTCTTAATGCTAGCTTGGCCAAATTGCTAGCATTACAGTTGCTGCCTTTTCAGCTGGTAGACTTGGCTTCCTTTCACAAATTTATGGAATGTGCTGCCCCACAGTGGCAGATTCCAAAAAGGCATTACTTTTCGCCTAAGGCCTTTCCGGCTCTCTACCGTCATGTGGATGGTAGTGTTTTGGCCTCGTTGGACAAAGCGGTCAGCAGGAAGGTGCACATTACTGCTGACTCTTGGTCCAGCAGGAATGGACAGGGATGTTACATTTCTTTCACGGCGCACTGGGTAACTCTGCTGGCAGCTGGGAAGGATGCAGGACAGGGTTCGATCTTGCAGCTTGTTTTGCCACCATACCTCCAAAAAGCTGGTGCTGGTTCTGCCACATCTGGCTACTCCGCCCCCACCTCCTCTTCCTCCTCCTCTTCCTCCATGTCCTCTTCTGCGCAATTCTCCTCTGCAGCAGCAGAGCTCCCTAAGCGTTCAAGGGACTACTCAATCAGTCAGGCTAAAAGATGCCATGCTATGCTTTAGTTGGTCTGTCTAGGGGATAGGAGTCACACCGGTGCAGAGATTCTGTCAGCTCTGAGTGGAATCATGGACAGGGCACTTGAGGCAGAACAGCGGCAAGAAGAGGAGGACTTCCTTTCCTCACAAGACCCCCTTTATGCAGATATCATTCCTGCATGGGCACAAAACACACAGGAGGAAGAGGAGGAGGAGGAGGATTTCGGCAGCATGCATGTAGAGGAACAGGAGAGGATACAGCAGTCTTCAAGGGATGTTTTAGATTCCCCAGAAACCCCAGGAGTTGTACGTGGTTGGGGAGAGGTTGCTCCTGCTGACAATGTCATCCTTAGTGACCCAGAGGACTCAGAAGCTCATGCCTCCTCCAACTTATGTTGCATGGGCTCCCTGATTCTGCAAAGCCTGCGAAAGAACCCGAGGATTCGTGCTATCAAGGAGAGGGATAATTACTGGTTGATTCGTGCTATCAAGGAGAGGGATAATTACTGGTTGGCAACCCTTCTTGATCCACGTTACAAGGGTAAAGTTGCAGAGCTCATCCTGCCTTCGCAGAGGATGAAACATGTTGAGGAGGCCTTAAAAAAAAATTGTGTACCGCCTTTCCAGACACTGGGAGGTCAACATTCTCCAGATGGGTATTTGAGGTATCATTCAGCCAAAGGAGGAGCGGTGGAGAAGGCGGCCGGCTGACCGATGCCTTTAAACAGTTCTTTTGTCCTCAGCAGCACCCAGGGCTGTTAGGTTTAAGCAACCACCGCCAGCGTCTCCATCATATGGTGCATGATTATCTAGGCGCAAGAGCAGACTTGGAGACCTTTCCAGCTGCCCATCCACTGGCTTATTGGGTCTTGAAGATGGACCACTGGCCAGAACTTGCTCTATATGCAATCGAGCTACTGGCCTGTCCTGCTTCCAGCGTGCTTTTCGAATGGACGTTCAGTGCTGCTGCAGGTTTTGTGACAGACAAAAGAGTGCGTCTGTCCACAGACTCTGTTGATCAGCTGACTTTCATCAAAATGAACCAGTCCTGGATTAACAAGAGCTATAAGGCCCCTGATGCTGATGTAACAGATTGAATTTGTTAGGGGTCTGCCATCCCTTGAAGACTGCATATGCTGCCTATCCTATTCCTCTACCTTGATTCTGCTAGCTTCCAACAATGTTTTTGGTTTAGTTCACTACCAACCCCCAAGGCCTAATTGTTCAGCACTTGTATGACAGGTGCATACAATTTAAATGTTGTATGTCACATTTAACAGCAGGCCCTGTCCCTGTGCCCTGCTAACTGTGAGGGGTTACGGTGTTCAGGCACCACCTTCCACAAAGCCAAAGGCCCAATTTTTGGCACTTGTATAGCACATGGGATTTCAAATTTGCATGGCATTCTTACCAGCAGGTCCCATTCCTGCACCAAGCAAGACTAACTGTGAGGCCTTGGTTACGGTGTTCAGGCACCACACACGGCAAAGGCCCAATTTTTGGCACTTGTATAGCACATGCGATTTCAAATTTGTATGGCATTCTTACCAGCAGGTCCCATTCCTGCACCAAGCAAGAGTAACTGCGAGGCCTTGGTTACGGTGTTCAGGCACCACCTTCGACAAAGGCCAAATTTTTGGCACTTGTATATCACATGTGATTTCAAATTTGCATGGCATTCTTACCAGCAGGTCCCATTCCTGCACCAAGCAAGAGTAACTGTGAGGCCTTGATTACGGTGTTCAGACACCACATACGGCAAAGGCCCAATTTTTGGCACTGGTATAGCACATGCAATTTCAAATTTGCATGGCATTCTTTTCAGCAGGTCCCATAACTGCACCAAGAGTAACTGCAAGGCCTTGGTTACGGTGTTCAGGCACCACCTTCCACAAAGGCCCAATTTTTGGCACTTATATAGCACATGCGATTTCAAATTTGCATGGCATTCTTACCAGTAGGTCCCATTCCTGCACCAAGCAAGAGTAACTGCAAGGTCTTGGTTACGGTGTTCAGGCACCACATACAGCAAAGGCCCAATTTTTGGCCCTTGTATAGCACATGCGATTTCAAATTTGCATGGCATTCTTACCAGCAGGTCCCATTCCTGCACCAAGCAAGAGTAACTGTGAGGGGTTGGTTACGGTGTTCCGGCACCAGCAACACCCAAGGCCCAATTTTTGGCACCTGTATAGCACATGCAATTTCAAATTTGCATGGCATTCTTACCAGCAGGTCCCATTCCTGCACCAAGCAAGAGTAACTGCGAGGCCTTGGTTACGGTGTTCAGGCACCACATACGGCAAAGGCCCAATTTTTGTCACTTGCATAGCACATGCGATTTTAAATTTGCATGGCATTCTTACCAGCAGGTCCCATTCCTGCACCAAGCAAGAGTAACTGTGAGGGGTTGGTTACGGTGTTCCGGCACCAGCAACACCCAAGGCCCAATTTTTGGTACCTGTATAGCACATACAATGTCAAATTTGCATGGCATTCTTACCAGCAGGTCCCATTCCTGCACCAAGCAAGAGTAACTGCGAGGCCTTGGTTACGGTGTTCAGGCACCACCTTCGACAAAGGCCAAATTTTTGGCACTTGTATATCACATGTGATTTCAAATTTGCATGGCATTCTTACCAGCAGGTCCCATTCCTGCACCAAGCAAGAGTAACTGTGAGGCCTTGATTACGGTGTTCAGACACCACATACGGCAAAGGCCCAATTTTTGGCACTGGTATAGCACATGCAATTTCAAATTTGCATGGCATTCTTTTCAGCAGGTCCCATAACTGCACCAAGAGTAACTGCAAGGCCTTGGTTACGGTGTTCAGGCACCACCTTCCACAAAGGCCCAATTTTTGGCACTTATATAGCACATGCGATTTCAAATTTGCATGGCATTCTTACCAGTAGGTCCCATTCCTGCACCAAGCAAGAGTAACTGCAAGGTCTTGGTTACGGTGTTCAGGCACCACATACAGCAAAGGCCCAATTTTTGGCCCTTGTATAGCACATGCGATTTCAAATTTGCATGGCATTCTTACCAGCAGGTCCCATTCCTGCACCAAGCAAGAGTAACTGTGAGGGGTTGGTTACGGTGTTCAGGCACCAGCAACACCCAAGGCCCAATTTTTGGCACCTGTATAGCACATGCAATTTCAAATTTGCATGGCATTCTTACCAGCAGGTCCCATTCCTGCACCAAGCAAGAGTAACTGCGAGGCCTTGGTTACGGTGTTCAGGCACCACATACGGCAAAGGCCCAATTTTTGTCACTTGCATAGCACATGCGATTTTAAATTTGCATGGCATTCTTACCAGCAGGTCCCATTCCTGCACCAAGCAAGAGTAACTGTGAGGGGTTGGTTACGGTGTTCCGGCACCAGCAACACCCAAGGCCCAATTTTTGGTACCTGTATAGCACATACAATGTCAAATTTGCATGGCATTCTTACCAGCAGGTCCCATTCCTGCACCAAGCAAGAGTAACTGCGAGGCCTTGGTTACGGTGTTCAGGCACCACATACGGCAAAGGCCCAATTTTTGTCACTTGCATAGCACATGCGATTTTAAATTTGCATGGCATTCTTACCAGCAGGTCCCATTCTTGCACCAAGCAAGAGTAACTGCGAGGCCATGGTTACGGTGTTCAGGCACCACATACGGCAAAGGCCCAATTTTTGGCACTTGTATAGCACATGCGATTTCAAATTTGCATGGCATTTTTACCAGCAGGTCCCATTCCTGCACCAAGCAAGAGTAACTACCAGGCCTTGGTTACGGTGTTCAGGCACCACATACGGCAAAGGCCCAATTTTTGGCACTTGTATAGCACATGCGATTTAAAATTTTCATGGCATTCTTACCAACAGGTCCCATTCCTGCACCCAGCAAGAGTAACTGCGAGGCCTTGGTTACGGTGTTCAGGCACCACATACGGCTAAGGCCCAATTCTTGGCACTTGCATAGCACATGCGATTTCAAATTGGCATGGCATTTTTACCAGCAGGTTCCATTCCTGCATCAAGCAAGAGTAACTGCGAGGCCTTGGTTACGGTGTTCAGGCACCATGTACGGCAAAGGCCCAATTTTTGGCACTTGTGTAGCACATGCGATTTCAAATTTGCATGGAATTCTTACCAGCAGGTCCCATTCCTGCACCCAGCAAGAGTAACTGTGAGGGGATGGTTACGGTGTTCAGGCACCACATACGGCAAAGGCCCAATTTTTGTCACTTGCATAGCACATGCGATTTTAAATTTGCATGGCATTCTTACCAGCAGGTCCCATTCCTGCACCAAGCAAGAGTAACTGTGAGGGGTTGGTTACGGTGTTCCGGCACCAGCAACACCCAAGGCCCAATTTTTGGTACCTGTATAGCACATACAATGTCAAATTTGCATGGCATTCTTACCAGCAGGTCCCATTCCTGCACCAAGCAAGAGTAACTGCGAGGCCTTGGTTACGGTGTTCAGGCACCACATACGGCAAAGGCCCAATTTTTGTCACTTGCATAGCACATGCGATTTTAAATTTGCATGGCATTCTTACCAGCAGGTCCCATTCCTGCACCAAGCAAGAGTAACTACCAGGCCTTGGTTACGGTGTTCAGGCACCACCTTCCACAAAGGCCCAATTTTTGGCACTTGTATAGCACATGCGATTTCAAATTTGCATGGCATTTTTACCAGCAGGTCCCATTCCTGCACCAAGCAAGAGTAACTACCAGGCCTTGGTTACGGTGTTCAGGCACCATCTTCCACAAAGGCCCAATTTTTGGCACTTGTATAGCACATGCTATTTCAAATTTACATGGCATTCTTACCAGCAGGTCCCATTCTTGCACCCAGCAAGAGTAACTGCGAGGCCTTGGTTACGGTGTTCAGGCACCACATACGGCAAAGGCCAAATTTTTGTCACTTGCATAGCACATGCGATTTTAAATTTGCATGGCATTCTTACCAGCAGGTCCCATTCTTGCACCAAGCAAGAGTAACTGCGAGGCCTTGGTTACGGTGTTCAGGCACCACATACGGCAAAGGCCCAATTTTTGGCACTTGTATAGCACATGCGATTTCAAATTTGCATGGCATTTTTACCAGCAGGTCCCATTCCTGCACCAAGCAAGAGTAACTACTAGGCCTTGGTTACGGTGTTCAGGCACCACCTTCCACAAAGGCCCAATTTTTGGCACTTGTATAGCACATGCTATTTCAAATTTACATGGCATTCTTGCCAGCAGGTCCCATTCTTGCACCCAGCAAGCGTAACTGCGAGGCCTTGGTTACGGTGTTCAGGCACCACATACGGCAAAGGCCCAATTTTTGGCACTTGTATAGCACATACGATTTCAAATTTGCATGGCATTCTTACCAGCAGGTCCCATTCCTGCACCAAGCAAGAGTAACTGCGAGGCCTTGGTTATGGTGTTCAGGCACCACATACGAAAAAGGCCCAATTTTTGGAACTTGTATAGCACATGCGATTTAAAATTTTCATGGCATTCTTACCAGCAGGTCCCATTCCTGCACCCAGCAAGAGTAACTGCGAGGCCTTGGTTACGGTGTTCAGGCACCACATACGGCAAAGGCCCAATTCTTGGCACTTGCATAGCACATGCGATTTCAAATTGGCATGGCATTTTTACCAGCAGGTTCCATTCCTGCATCAAGCAAGAGTAACTGCGAGGCCTTGGTTACGGTGTTCAGGCACCATGTACGGCAAAGGCCCAATTTTTGGCACTTGTGTAGCACATGCGATTTCAAATTTGCTTGGAATTCTTACCAGCAGGTCCCATTCCTGCACCCAGCAAGAGTAACTGTGAGGGGATGGTTACGGTGTTCAGGCACCACATACGGCAAAGGCCCAATTTTTGTCACTTGCATAGCACATGCGATTTTAAATTTGCATGGCATTCTTACCAGCAGGTCCCATTCCTGCACCAAGCAAGAGTAACTGTGAGGCCTTGATTACGGTGTTCAGACACCACATACGGCAAAGGCCCAATTTTTGGCACTGGTATAGCACATGCAATTTCAAATTTGCATGGCATTCTTTTCAGCAGGTCCCATAACTGCACCAAGAGTAACTGCAAGGCCTTGGTTACGGTGTTCAGGCACCACCTTCCACAAAGGCCCAATTTTTGGCACTTATATAGCACATGCGATTTCAAATTTGCATGGCATTCTTACCAGTAGGTCCCATTCCTGCACCAAGCAAGAGTAACTGCAAGGTCTTGGTTACGGTGTTCAGGCACCACATACGGCAAAGGCCCAATTTTTGTCACTTGCATAGCACATGCGATTTTAAATTTGCATGGCATTCTTACCAGCAGGTCCCATTCCTGCACCAAGCAAGAGTAACTGTGAGGGGTTGGTTACGGTGTTCCGGCACCAGCAACACCCAAGGCCCAATTTTTGGTACCTGTATAGCACATACAATGTCAAATTTGCATGGCATTCTTACCAGCAGGTCCCATTCCTGCACCAAGCAAGAGTAACTGCGAGGCCTTGGTTACGGTGTTCAGGCACCACATACGGCAAAGGCCCAATTTTTGTCACTTGCATAGCACATGCAATTTTAAATTTGCATGGCATTCTTACCAGCAGGTCCCATTCCTGCACCAAGCAAGAGTAACTACCAGGCCTTGGTTACGGTGTTCAGGCACCACCTTCCACAAAGGCCCAATTTTTGGCACTTGTATAGCACATGCGATTTCAAATTTGCATGGCATTTTTACCAGCAGGTCCCATTCCTGCACCAAGCAAGAGTAACTACCAGGCCTTGGTTACGGTGCTCAGGCACCACCTTCCACAAAGGCCCAATTTTTGGCACTTGTATAGCACATGCTATTTCAAATTTAAATGGCATTCTTACCAGCAGGTCCCATTCTTGCACCCAGCAAGAGTAACTGCGAGGCCTTGGTTACGGTGTTCAGGCACCACATACGGCAAAGGCCCAATTTTTGTCACTTGCATAGCACATGCGATTTTAAATTTGCATGGCATTCTTACCAGCAGGTCCCATTCTTGCACCAAGCAAGAGTAACTGCGAGGCCTTGGTTACGGTGTTCAGGCACCACATACGGCAAAGGCCCAATTTTTGGCACTTGTATAGCACATGCGATTTAAAATTTGCATGGCATTTTTACCAGCAGGTCCCATTCCTGCACCAAGCAAGAGTAACTACCAGGCCTTGGTTACGGTGTTCAGGCACCACCTTCCACAAAGGCCCAATTTTTGGCACTTGTATAGCACATGCTATTTCAAATTTACATGGCATTCTTACCAGCAGGTCCCATTCTTGCACCCAGCAAGAGTAACTGCGAGGCCTTGGTTACGGTGTTCAGGTACCACACACGGCAAAGGCCCAATTTTTGGCACTTGTATAGCACATGCGATTTCAAATTTGCATGGCATTCTTACCAGCAGGTCCCATTCCTGCACCAAGCAAGAGTAACTGCGAGGCCTTGGTTATGGTGTTCAGGCACCACATACGAAAAAGGCCCAATTTTTGGAACTTGTATAGCACATGCAATAATTTTCATGGCATTCATACCAGCAGATCCCATTCCTGCACCCAGCAAAAGTAACTGTGAGGCCTTGGTTACGGTGTTCAGGCACCACATACGGCAAAGGCCCAATTTTTGGCACTTATATAGCACATGCGATTTCAAATTTGCATGGCATTCTTACCAGTAGGTCCCATTCCTGCACCAAGCAAGAGTAACTGCAAGGTCTTGGTTACAGTGTTCAGGCACCACATACGGCAAAGGCCCAATTTTTGTCACTTGCATAGCACATGCGATTTTAAATTTGCATGGCATTCTTACCAGCAGGTCCCATTCCTGCACCAAGCAAGAGTAACTGTGAGGGGTTGGTTACGGTGTTCCGGCACCAGCAACACCCAAGGCCCAATTTTTGGTACCTGTATAGCACATACAATGTCAAATTTGCATGGCATTCTTACCAGCAGGTCCCATTCCTGCACCAAGCAAGAGTAACTGCGAGGCCTTGGTTACGGTGTTCAGGCACCACATACGGCAAAGGCCCAATTTTTGTCACTTGCATAGCACATGCAATTTTAAATTTGCATGGCATTCTTACCAGCAGGTCCCATTCCTGCACCAAGCAAGAGTAACTACCAGGCCTTGGTTACGGTGTTCAGGCACCACCTTCCACAAAGGCCCAATTTTTGGCACTTGTATAGCACATGCGATTTCAAATTTGCATGGCATTTTTACCAGCAGGTCCCATTCCTGCACCAAGCAAGAGTAACTACCAGGCCTTGGTTACGGTGCTCAGGCACCACCTTCCACAAAGGCCCAATTTTTGGCACTTGTATAGCACATGCTATTTCAAATTTAAATGGCATTCTTACCAGCAGGTCCCATTCTTGCACCCAGCAAGAGTAACTGCGAGGCCTTGGTTACGGTGTTCAGGCACCACATACGGCAAAGGCCCAATTTTTGTCACTTGCATAGCACATGCGATTTTAAATTTGCATGGCATTCTTACCAGCAGGTCCCATTCTTGCACCAAGCAAGAGTAACTGCGAGGCCTTGGTTACGGTGTTCAGGCACCACATACGGCAAAGGCCCAATTTTTGGCACTTGTATAGCACATGCGATTTCAAATTTGCATGGCATTTTTACCAGCAGGTCCCATTCCTGCACCAAGCAAGAGTAACTACCAGGCCTTGGTTACGGTGTTCAGGCACCACCTTCCACAAAGGCCCAATTTTTGGCACTTGTATAGCACATGCGATTTCAAATTTGCATGGCATTCTTACCAGCAGGTCCCATTCCTGCACCAAGCAAGAGTAACTGCGAGGCCTTGGTTATGGTGTTCAGGCACCACATACGAAAAAGGCCCAATTTTTGGAACTTGTATAGCACATGCAATAATTTTCATGGCATTCATACCAGCAGATCCCATTCCTGCACCCAGCAAAAGTAACTGTGAGGCCTTGGTTACGGTGTTCAGGCACCACATACGGCAAAGGCCCAATTCTTGGCACTTGCATAGCACATGCGATTTCAAATTGGCATGGCATTTTTACCAGCAGGTTCCATTCCTGCATCAAGCAAGAGTAACTGCGAGGCCTTGGTTACGGTGTTCAGGCACCATGTACAGCAAAGGCCCAATTTTTGGCACTTGTGTAGCACATGCGATTTCAAATTTGCATGGAATTCTTACCAGCAGTTCCCATTCCTGCACCCAGCAAGAGTAACTGTGAGGGGATGGTTACGATGTTCAGGCACCAGCAACACCAAAGGCCCAATTTTTGGCACCTTACATAGTTAGTGAGGTTGAAAAAAGACATCCGTCCATCCAGTTCAACTTATGATGTGTGTGTGTGTGTTTCTGTTAACCGTACATTGTATACCCCTCTATGTTGTGGTCTTTAAGGTGCCCATCTAATAGTTTTTTGAAACTTACCAGCAGGTCCCATTCCTGCACCCAGCAAGAGTAACTGTGAGGGGATGGTTACGGTGTTCAGGCACCACATACGGCAAAGGCCCAATTTTTGTCACTTGCATAGCACATGCAATTTTAAATTTGCATGGCATTCTTACCAGCAGGTCCCATTCCTGCACCAAGCAAGAGTAACTGTGAGGGGTTGGTTACGGTGTTCCGGCACCAGCAACACCCAAGGCCCAATTTTTGGTACCTGTATAGCACATACAATGTCAAATTTGCATGGCATTCTTACCAGCAGGTCCCATTCCTGCACCAAGCAAGAGTAACTGCGAGGCCTTGGTTACGGTGTTCAGGCACCACATACGGCAAAGGCCCAATTTTTGTCACTTGCATAGCACATGCGATTTTAAATTTGCATGGCATTCTTACCAGCAGGTCCCTTAAAAATGGTTTCTCTGCCTCAGGACTCTATTTAATTATGACCAACCCTCTATCTTTCGTCAGATCTGTCAGAGGGGCTGCAGTGGTGGCAAAATTGGGTGTAAAACACCTTTAGTATACTGTGATTCCAACAAATGCACAAACATGTTTTTTATTTATAGGTTGGGGCCACTTTTAAATAGCTTCAATCTTATTGATCTGAAGCTTAATCAGCCCTCGACCAATAACGTAGTCACGGTATTTGGCCTCCTCCATTCCTAGGGAACACTTTCTGGGGTTGGCAGAAAGTCCTGCTTTCCTAAGGGAGTCTATTACTGCTTGCACCTGGAGCAAATGAGACATTAAATCTGGGCTGTGGATGACTACATCGTCCAAATAGGCGGCTGAATATTGGCAATGTGGTCTTAATGTCTTGTTCATCATTCTCTCGAATGAGGCAGGAGTACCATGCAAACCAAAAGGCATCTGCTTATACTGGAACAACCTTCCAGGGGTAGAGAATGGCGTCTTCTCTTTCGTAGATCCTGTTAGCACTGGTGTATTTAGGTTTTGTGCTGCCTTAGCCCTGACTAAACTTGTGCACCCCCTAATTTAAATATAACCCACCACTTCCTGTAAAGGCCACACCCCTTCCTGTTTATGACCCGCCCTGTCATCTGTAAACCACAGACCACAGCCATAGTCTATCAGTGCCCATCAGTGTAGCCTCATCAGTTCCCATAAGTTCAGCCTCATCAGTGCCTATCAGTGCAGCCTCATCAGTGCCCATCAGTGCAGCATATCAGTGCTGCCTTATTAGTGATTTGCCTCCTGGACCCTGCCCTCCAGCCCAATTCGCCCCATAAGACTGGTACTATACTAAAGGTGTAGCACAAGTCGGTGGGAACCCCTTTTGTGCGGGAGCTGGGAGTAGGCTGTTTTTTTTTTTGTGTGGGGTGCAGCTTTTTTGCTGCCCCCCTGCAAAGTGCCGCCCTAGGCCTGGGCCTTGTAGGCCTAGGCCAAGATACAGCACTGCCTGTTAGGGATATCTAGCAATAACCTTTATTCAGATCTAAGGTAGTTATGCATCGGGCAGTTCCCAATCTGTCAACAAGCTTGTCCACCTGGGGCATCGGGTAGGCATTGAATTTGGACTCTGTTCAACTTTCTGAAATCGTTAGAAAACCTTATGGTTCCATTTGGCTTTGGGACCAACACTATGGGATTTGATCGAGCACTGTGAAACTTCTCTATCACACCCAACTCTAACATGTTCTTTAGTTCATTTGCAACTGTTTCCCGCCTAGCCTGGGGTATTCTATAGGGCTTTACATTTACATGGAAAACTGGTTCCATAATTTTGTCATTCTGAATAGCAGTGGTCAGTTGTGATCAATTGTTTGAATGATTTCTCTGGCTCTAATAGGTTCCGTACAAAAATCATCTTTTCTGACTTCTATGTCAGGCATCACATTCTGTCCATTCTCATTATTAGAATTAGAGATAATTTCTTGTTCATTACCCTAAAGCTAGAGGTTGGATTCCAGCTACTCCTACTCCCCAACCATTAGAGAAAAAGGAAAAGGATCTACCCCTTCTATGGAGATGTACATGCTATGTGTTAGAAATATCTTATGAATTGACAACTTTGTGTAAAAAAAAATACATTTCCATTTTCTTTCCACATTTTTCCAAAAACTTGTGAAAAAAAAATGACATGTTCAAAAGACTCATAATGAATCATATAATATCCGTTGAGGTATTAGCCTTCCAAAATGGGGTAATTTTGTAGGTAGTTGCACTGTCCTGGCACTCCAGGGCCTTCAAAAGTGTGATAGGATGTTAGGAAGTTATATGTGTAATTTATGCTCCTAGAACACCTGACAGTGCTCCTTGCATGTTGGGCCTCTGTATGTGGCCAGGCTGTGACAAAATCCCACACATGTGGTATTGCCATACTCAGAAGGAGTAGCAGAATGTATTTTGGGGTTTAATTGCAAGAATGCATATGCTGTATGTGACAAATAACCTGTTAATATGACAACTTTGTGTAAGAAAACAAAAACAAATGTACTTCTTAATTTTCCCAAGAATTGTGGGGAAAAAATTACAACTTCAAAAAACTCACAATGCCTACCTTGGAATGTCTGCTTTCTAAAAAGGGGTCATGTGGGGGTATTTGTACTGTCCTGACATTTCAGGGCCTCAAGAAATGAGAAAGGCCGTCGGTACATCAGGTGTGATAAATTTTTAACGATTGGCACCATAGCTTGTAGACTCTATAACTTTCACACAGACTAAACAATATCCACTCATTTGGTTTTTTTTTTACCAAAGATATGTAGCAATATACATCTTGGCCCAAATTCTTTTTAAATTGCTTATTTCCAAAAAATCTTTATAGAAACCAAAAAAAGTGTTTTTTTTTTTTTTGTTTTTAATTTTCGCTCTTTTTCACATATATTGCAAAAAATAAAAACTCAGTGGTGATGAAATACTACCAAAAGAAAGCTTTATTTTTTGAAAAAAATGGAAAAACTTTTAATTGGGTACAGTGTTGCACAACTGAGTAATTGTCATTCAAAGTGTGACAGCGCTGAAAGCAGTAAATTGGTCTGGGCAGGAAGGTATTCCATGTGCAGAAAAGTATATTTAGTGGGAGCTCATTTTTTAAATGATTCTTTGTGCTGAAGTTTATGTATGCATATAGGACTCTTGCTTATAGCACACTAATTAAGGCATATTTTGTAAAAGAGTGGCAGAATATGTGTGCAGTGTATGCAGTAAACACAGTATATTCTATTTTACTATGCTCATTTTTGTGTGCTGTGCTCAGAGGTGCCTTCTAATACCATTACCCAAACCAACTGAGTGTAAAGTGAAAGAATCTAGAGTGGCTTACTCTGATGCACATAGTAGAGTGCTGCTGGCTCTTTCTCTCTGTCCAGAGCTCCAATGGGAAGATGCTTTACATTGGGGGCACTTGTGCATGCTTATCTCCGAGCACCCCGGCTGCATCCATTGACACAGACAATGGGACTCGGCCCATCCCCTGCTTTCTTGTCACTGGCTTTGATTGACAGCACTGAGAGCCAATGGTGCTGGATCAAATGAGGGCTCAGGTAAGTATGAGAGGGGTGAGGGGCCAAAATCAATGCTTAAACATGTTTTACCTTAATGCAAGGAATGCAATAATGTAAAAAATGTAAAGTCTTTAGAACCACTTTAACCACTTAAGCCCCAGAAGATTTTACCCCCTTCCTGACCAGGGCCTATTTTGCGATTCGGCACTGCATGAATTTAAAGGACAATTGCGCGGTCGTGCGACGCTGTACCTAAACGAATTTGACGTCCTTATTTTCCCACAAACAGAGCTTTCTTTTGGTGGTATTTGATCACCTGTGTGATTTTTTGATCATGCGCTATAAGCAAAAAAAGAGCGTCAATTTTGCAAAAATAACAATATTTTTCACATTTTTTTATATGAAATTCCCCCAAAAAAATGTAAAAATCAAAATTTTTTTAACATTTTAGGCCAATTTGTTTTATGCTACCTACCGTATGTTTGGTAAAAAAAATTGCAAAAAGCGTATTTTGATTGGTTTGCGCAAAAGTTATTGCGTTTACTAACCAAGGGAAAGATTTTTGTCATTTTTGTTGTTTTTTTTTTTTAACGAGTAATGGCGGCGATCTGGGATTTTTTTTTGCGGGACTGCGACATTGCGGCGGACAGATCAGACCCTTGACTGACATTTTTGACACTTTTGGGGTTACCAGTGACATTACTACAGTAATCAGTGCACTGGCAGGGAAAGAGTTAACTTTATTTGAGAGGGAGGGGTTAAGTGTGTCCCTAGGGGCGTGATTCTTACTGTGATTGGATGTGGCTACTAGTGTAAGAACAGAGATCAACGATCATAGTAGAACCGTGTGATCTCCATTCTTACACAGGGGAGAATGACAGGCGGCTGCGTTTACATTAGCCGCCTGCCTTTCTCCCGCTCTAACGGACGATCGTGAGTGCCCGGCGGACACCGGGTCCGCCGGGCACACGCGCGGGGGGATCCGTGAGTGAGCGGGAGTGTGAGCGCGCCTCCAGCAGCGCGCGCACGCTCCCCAGAGCCTCACAGGCTAGCGACGTAGACCTACGTCGCTTTGCCTGTGAGGGGCTGACTGCCGATGTAAATCGTCGTTAGGCAGTCGGCAAGTGGTTAAATATAAAGCATAGTGTGCAGTGGGTTGTAGTTTTTAGATGTTTTGATGTTTGATATACAGGGCAATGTACAGAGTTACGTAGTACAGGATAGAATATACAAGGCAGTATATAGAAAAGGAGCAATATGGTGTATAATGTCTAAAGAGAAGAGAAGTCTACAGAATAGAATATACTGCTTGGGGTTGTAAAGTAAACTGATTGGGAGAGGAGGGAACATACTGATGCTTTAGGGTTCAGAGAAAACATTGAAACATCTTCTTGCAGGATACAGAATTTAAGGGGGGCTTAGAGTCTTTTGACCTTTTTCTGAACACTGCAGTGTCTAACCAAGGCCCTATATGTTGAAAAAGTTCATATTTCTGCATCAAGATCTTGGTGCCATTACTGATCCACTTTAGACTAATATCACAAAGAAAATGGTAGGCTGCAAAAAAATTAAAATTCGATATGCATAAATGTCTTTTTCTCCATGTACAATGTCATACACTCAATTAAATATAACCTTAGCAGCTGGCAATAGAAAATATGGATTCTCAGACAGCTTTAGCTTTTATCTGAGTGTAAGTATAAATATTCCTTAAAGGTCATAATAAAAGAAAATTAGTACCATAAAACTCTGAGTAAATGAAAGCTTATATCTTGAAGAAGCTGTAAAAACATAATTTAAAAAGATTGCGGTTATAAACTAAACAATTTCAGAATGTGTCCAGTGTGTTGTATTGGTGTCCACTGAGAAATGAGAAGCTCTTCTCCATGTCAGTGGATTAAAGATACATCTTTTAGTACACACAACTTAAAGGACCAGAAAATGTGAAATAAAATATCACTGTATGTAGACATTTACAGGTAAGTATTTGAAAATACTGAGTAAACTTATAGAAAAGTATGTGTTTAACATGCACAGAAGACAATCATTTTGTGGACTAGTTATAGTGAAAGATTTGGGGCTAATCTCATCAAAAAACACATACACAATAGCACCAGTTTAATATGTTTGTGTATAAATCTAATCTACTATTGGTAGAAGGACTACTATTATTAGGACTACTATTGGTAGAAGGACTACTATTATTAGGACTACTATTGGTAGAAGGACTACTATTATTAGGACTACTATTGGTAGAAGTAAAACACACTTTGTGGTAGACCTGTTACAGGTAAAATCTGTCATATGATAGAGGTAATTCAAACAGTATTTTGTTGCAAATATGGAACAACAGTCATGGGCTAGGAAGAATATGTAGGATGAACTTCTGAAAATGCTAGGTGTCTGGCTATTTCTCTGTTTCTAAGACACTGACATGGTACTAGCAAGCAGGCAGTAAACCCAGAGCTTTGGATCTGCATACGTTCTAATTTCTGCATAATATTGCACAAGCTAGGGCAACTTTATATTGTATATGACAAGGCACTTTGATGATGAATATGTCAATGAACCTTGAAGTTGCATGTGGCAAGGCACCTTAATAATGCACATGATAAGGTACATCTATAATGCATGCACTACTACTTGCCGACCAGCCACTGTAGTTTTACCGCGGCAGGTTGGCTCTTGGTACCTGTACGTCGCTTTGTGTAATAGATAGGGGGGGGGAGGCAGGCGTGCACACACCACCGGAGG